>NW_024356505.1:16941424-17541424 GCF_014805655.1 Passer montanus | reverse complement strand
CCAGGTGATTCTTCTTCTGAGAAGGACAAATAGAGACATCAGTTTCATTTGTTCCTACTGGCTGATGTACTAGCACATACTTGGTAGTTACTTCCTTAATATACTATATTTTTAAAATTTACTCCATTCTCTATTCATTGTTCCAAACCTTTTTATGTATTGTTTTTTGATTGCTCTCAAAGCATCTTTCCAATTAAATAATTTCCTGAGAAAAACCAAGTTTCCATGAAGTAAAACTGTTTTTCATATATTTTATAGGTTGCTGCATATTATAAAATAGCAAGTAATGTAAAATTCCTGCTGTTGTTTGCTTTTTCTAGACACAAAAAATAACAAAAAACATTCCTGGTTGTTTGCTTTTTCTAGACACAAAAAATAAGCAACAGAACTTAAAACCAGACAATTTCTTGCAATAACTACACTCATTTTATGTCTTCTTTTCTGGCTTCAGAAAGAATGGGTGATGTTCTGTGCTGGAAAAGTTAATGCTTTTAAAGTCTTCTGTACTACTGAATGTAATAACAATGACAGCACTTAGCACTTATATAAATCTTTCATGCATAGAGCTCCATCCTGACATTGAAAGTATTATTATTCACAGTTTACAGATAAGTTCTTTAACATTCTAGTAGTGAGTTCAAATTCCACACCCTCCAGGCCAAGCAAGGATTATAGTAGGGGTACAAATGTCAGAGATTTCAGCTGAGAAATTCCTCATCTGAGTCTTAGACCATGCTTTACTATCGACACATGCTTTAGCTTTATGCTGGTTTCTGTTAGTTACCCTCCTTTAGATGAGATCTGTTAAGTACCACTTCTCTATTTCTTCTTCTTATTCTTCACTGATATTTTCCAGAAATCCAGGGTTTTCTCAGCTTTTCTTACACAGAGAGTATTCCCCCTGACCTCAACTCAGAAGCAGAGACTGACTCAAGCCTCAGTATTGTTTTGATAAAATATCTGCAATAACTGTTTGATTTTTTTTTCTGTCCTGTACAATCAATTTGTTTTATAAAAAACATAAAATATTTCTATTTGAAATAGTTTTATATACATTTTGATGCTACCTGCTTTTTAATCATTCTTCATTTATTAGCCATACTTGGAACTAAAATATGATTAATGTACATGGCCATTACCCTGACCTACTTAGCTTCCCTGATATTTTACTTCTTCTTCTTGTTTCATTTTGTTTTCATAACTGATTTGAGACTACATGGTCCAACTCCCCAGATGTGTTTATATGGCATGTGGTATGATATGACTTGACCAGCTTTGTATTATTTATTAATGTTAGAGCTAAATAAATATTATATCTATGTATTACCATTTATCATTTTGAACAGCAAAATCTTCAAAGGTGACCTAGAGACCTTTCTGTATCAAGGTGTTAAAAAGCATAATTTGGTGGAATTTTCAGTGGACAAGGGAAGCAACAGCTAACAAAAATTTTCGTTATTTGCTCTTTTGAGAACTTACATCCTGAAAGGTTTTCTTGTGTGCAAATGAGTTGAAAATACCTAAGTCAAATTCAAGTACCAGGTAATTAATGCTGCTTTCACTGACATTAAGCAGAATACTGACAGACAAAGAGAATCATCAGTTAATGTAGAAAAAATATGATCCTTGATTTGTTGTCTGCCAAAACAGATGGTATTTGCTGTATTTTCTTCACAGTCTTATATATAGTTAATAATCATATTTAAAAATTACATTGACAGAAGAAGTAGTGAAGTTATTTTTTCTAAATTTAAGTGCTGATTTAAATGGTAGCACTACAGGCTTCTGCGTTTCTTGATTTGTTGGGCACCTAAGTTACATGTAGAGTAGAGGAAGCAGCAAAATGGGTTGACTTGAATACTAAGTGGTATTTGCCAAAGAAGAACATGAGCCTGTTTTTTCTACATGACCTTTTTATAATATACTTTCTGTTCAGTTTTGTGAGTAAAGGAGACAAGGTAACTTTATCTTAAATCATCAGTAATCAGAAAATAAAGAAATAGCTACTGGCTAATTCTTAGAATAATCATATCCAATTCCTGCAGCTACTGTATATGCAGAAAGAGAAAAGCCAGTGAAGGAAACCAAATAGACTGCAACTAAGTAAAATGAATGCAGATGGAAGCTTTTGCTTGATGTTGTTAAGTAACACTGACAGGTACAGGAGCAGCTGTTGAGCAAGAGCAAAGAGCAGCAAGTACCAAACATCACCATGGGGCTGTAGCTGACGCTCCGCAAGGTGACAGACAGAAACTCTGTTGAGACAGTTGAGTGGAAGCACTAGGATTTCAGGAAAACATAAGACATCTGAAAATAGCTCAGCTTCCTCTTAAATGCCCATAATTAAAATACTCTTCTTGATTCAGGGGCTGTTTAAACTTGGTTTCCACTCTAGAGAAGCTTTGTTCTGCAGCGTAGTTCATGCATAGCCCCGGTCAATGGTAGTGTTCAGCTCAGTAATCAGATGCCTTAAATGTAACAATGCATGTATGATTGTGCAAGTTATGCCCCTTAATGGTAAAGAATATATGGTGAAGAATATATGTCTTGGAAACACTGTGATATAATGTAATGGGAGACAAAAAGCCTTCTGAAGCCTAGAGTTTAGTGAGCTTCAAAAGGAGTTTCAGTGAATGATATTAAGTGACTTCAGACTGTCAAGGAAAAAGTACATAAACAACAATTTATAATGTAAGCTCTGTAATGAGCTCTTCTCTCATAAATATGCAAAACACTAATTAGTTATAGCCAAATTTCCC
This sequence comes from Passer montanus, assembly GCF_014805655.1. NCBI lineage: Eukaryota > Metazoa > Chordata > Aves > Passeriformes > Passeridae > Passer > Passer montanus. The sequence continues at coordinate 17,538,665 of NW_024356505.1, read as the reverse complement.
TAGCTTTGGGAATCTTTTGGAATATAGCTTTTCAGTAATTGAATCACATCAAAGTATTTTTTCTCCCACTCTTCTAAGAGTGTTATGTGTGATTTGTTGGAGGGTAGGCAGAGATGGGAAGCAAGCTGTTGACAAACCAAAAGATGACTTTGATGTGGTTTAGTGAAGCAGTGACTTACAAATTTATCAGAAAGCAATGCACAATGAACATATAAGAAGCCCTGTTTGCTGTCACTACCAGCACCATGATGTCTGTCAATTAATTTGATTCTAATTTTCTGAAAGGCAAATAATTTTTTTTCATGAAGTGTATAAATATTTTTAGATATTAAGTTATAACCTTATGTTATAGGAGGATTTAAAGATTTGGAAGCATTTCAAAGTATGTTTGAAGGCAGATGCTGCTTTTAAGGGCACTTTTTTGTAAAATTCCTTTTGATGATATTTGAAACATTAAATGGTGGGACATCACATTATTTGTAGTTGAAAGAATTTCATTTGATTCTGACTTCAAAAAATTACAGTGAAACAACATCACTATCATGACAAATTACCAAAACATTCCTCAGTGTACCCACTGAATTAAATAACATTTGGCTTTCAATCATCACTTGGAAATGCAAAGAGGAATGCAGTTTGAGGAGATCTACGGTTAAATCTGATTAATTCTCTTTTTTTCTTCCTTTCTTTTCTTTTTTTTTTTGTTTTGTTTGTTTTTATTATTTAGAAGCTGATCAGTCTGAAACTGTTAAAACCTTGGTATATGAAATGTTACAACTTTGTTTCCAAATTGACTGTGTGTTTATTACCAATACACCCTTGATGCTTCTAAGGCACCTGGTCTAAACTATTGTATGAAACAGAACTGTTTAGACATGATTACAGGCTCAGAACAGGCTCCTTCAAATAGAGCAATAAAGTCAAAATGTGGAAACAAACCTACAACACTCCCATCAAACCCAACTGAAGTCCAACCTTTAAAGCCATACATTTCTTGTCTTGCTAGGTCTCAAGTCCATAGCCAAATGGATGAATTCTATGATTCTATGTAGTCAAATTAAAAATGTTTTTGTACATCTTGGAAAGCAATGATTTTGCCTTCTGAGTAGGCCTGCAATGCTTGTGTTCATTCAGATTAAATAAGGGCAGTAGGAAAAGAGTAGATCTTCCTTCAGAGATGGAAGGGACTGCTAATATGATGCTACAAATCTGGTCCTAAAATGCTCTTTTGGGGACTTTATTTAATTGAAGTTGTTGAAATAATTGAAACATTAGTTTAGTTATAGTTGTTGGATTCCAAATTTAAATATCAGCATGTCTTTGGGGGACCTGCTGAAAGGAATTTTGAGGGGTTTTGTTTGGTTTTTTGTTGCTTTTTTTTTTTTTTAAGCAAAAGTCTTTTTAGTCTTTAATTGCTTCAGCACTAACACTGATTCTGTTTGCTCTCACAGTCTAGCCTTCATCTACTTCTACAGCTTCATTCATTTCTATCTGTTTTGTTGACAACTTCCTGAATTGTGACTAAATATAGGAGTTCAGTATTACAGCAAATGTAAAGTCATTTCTACAACATTTACTTATTTCACATTTTGGAAAATAAATAACAAAATAAAGGCAATGTCATTATATTGACGCCATTGAAAGTTCCAGCTTTTATGTCTTGAACCTGAACAGAATTTTCTGGCTGTACTCAGGTGAAATGTTCCAATGAAATAAGAAGAAAAAAGCTTTCTGAATTCTTATCTGTCACATTATAGCAATATTTTCATGAATTCCCAAGTTACTAAATTTATAGTACTGCAGTAGGTTTTTTCAATTAAATGTGCATTTTCTTTTGTCATAAAGAAGGAAAAAACATTAGTTATGGTTTTTACAGTAATTTAATTAAGCATTTCCTGTAAATTCATTTCAGTATCTTATCATGGCTCGCTAAAGTTGAAATTCAGTATAGAATGGTAGATTAATTGCCCTTTGTCTTCGATGAAATAAGAATCCTAAATATGCAGAGTCATGAAATTTAATTGTGTTCCCCAATTGCTTATTCAATGCTTTGGAAACCTGAATCAAGGAATACAGAAGAAGAGGGCCAAAGGTTGTTAAATGTAGCGAGTAACACAGATTCTGAACTTTACTTAATGAACCGAATGTTTATTGCTATGAAATAAATGCACCATTTAAAGAATTATGGTGGCAATGTAAAACATTAAAACTCTAATTAATTTTGGTCAGAAGCATGCAATGCACTCATTTTTCCTAAAACATTTTCATTAGGGTCTGTATTTTCTCTGTTATTGAGATAAATTTATTCCTTTCATATGGTACTGCTGTCTTTTTTTCTTTTATAAATGTGTCCTTCAGTGGTTTACAGTGATGTCTTTCAGCTGCCTTCAACTTTGGGCAGCCTGTCTTGACAGTAGCTTCCAGAAACCTTATTGTATAACTCAGTTTTTATATTAAAATATGTTAATACTTTTCCATTTAATGTTGTTAATAATTTTTGAAGCAAAGAATGTTCAGACCTCTTGATAAATGGCTATGTATATACCCATATATATAATATGCAGATTATATTTCACAAACTTATTTGAGAAAGCAGTTAAAGCATGAAAAAATTTTCAGCTGTCATTTAGTACCTACCAAGCCTACATGTATAGCCTAACAATTGAACTCTTAAAAATTGTGCTTCTTAGTTGGGTTTTTTTCCTATTAAATAGTACTAAGAAATAGAGTTATTATTCCTTATTGTTGGCCAGAGCACCTTTTGTTCTCATGTAACTGTTGTAAGAAGAAGCCATTTTATTTCCTAGTATAAAGAATACAAATATGAATAAGGTGTATTTCTTGTAATTCAGTAAATGTATAGTGTAAATATGGTGAGAGTATAACCATAAATATTTAAAATTCTCTTCATTATAATTTGCATTTCTAGGCTATGAAATATTATTCTGTAGCAGTATTGCAGAATATAGTATAGTATATATAGTATATATACTAAATTATGTAATATATATTATACTACTACTATATACATAAATAGTATATATGTAGTAGTATATATAAATTAGAACTCTCTGTTTAAAATTTACAATTCATAAAGGTAATTATTATGTTGCTACATAAGTAGTGCTATTTTGGTGTGCATGTATGTGTTTATATATGCATTACATGCAATATGTGTTTATATATGTTATTATTATAATGGAAGGACAAATTTGCCTTAGCAATTATCTTATTCATGACAGTGTCAGATTTGAAATCTAGAGTGCCCTCTCACACTGGAGTGGAAATTAAGAAGATTTGTCCTATATGGACACGGTACAGTCCTGTTAAAGCTGCTTTTTCATCTCTTTCTTAGTTGATGTTGCAGGTTTGTGATATCTAAGTATTTATAGGTGCAGTGGAATGTTCATAAACCTGAACTTTCAGAGACTCAAATTCTTAAAGAGGAAACATTTTCCTCTACTTTCTTCAAGGAGAACCAGCTGAACTTGTAAAACAATGGTTGGGTTTCAAGCACCACCTGCCCTGAAGAGGATCCCAACTGTAGTGGCAGTCAGCCAAAGGGACCACTCAGTGGAATGGTTGCCTCCTAAAAAGGAGAGGAACAGATGGAAGATTTGAAATCTGGCATGAAATTCCACTTCTGTACTAAGCGTTAAATGAAATTTGACTGTAAGGGCTCTTCGATGGTACATTTATCTGTATAATCAGAATTAGCAACAAGGAAGTAGAAAATACAGAGCACTGACAAACATTTCAAAAAGACTTTAAAGTTCTTGTAGCAGTGTGAGTTAAAGGAAAGAGTTTGTGATAAACATGCAGCTGCTTTTAGCTTCTTAAAGAGGAGCTTTAGTGTAAAAGTAGTTCTGCTGGTCTTGCATTGCCACCTAGGGCTCAGCAGTTGGTACTGCTTGGTAAGGGAACACTGCAGCAGCATTGCTCTTTTCACTGAACAAAGTGGGGTGGAGAGCTGCTTCCAGTTAATTGATGTCGTGTTTGCTTACATTGTAATGGCTAGTCCCTTCATAGCCTCCATTTTATAGTGTACCAGATCAGCAGAGATTGTGCTTTAGGACTTTGGTGGGCTTTGACAGTAAGAATTAATGGCAATGCACATTAAAAGGTACAACTGTCAGATATCCAATGGTCCCAAAGGGGGCATTTTCTTGATGGCTGCTTTAGAATTCTTCATGAAGCAAATGTCAAACTTGTCAAGGCTGTCACTATGAAAATGATCCATGTAGCTAGGGTCTCCTTTTCTTGGGAAGCAAACAGCTGCCTTATCACTGCAGAGCTGTGGTTACAGAAAACTGTCATCTATCACAAGAAATTTATATTTGCTTCTAATATCCATTGGTAAAGAACTGTTCCATTTGTACTCTATTTTTGCACCACTGTTCATTACAAGGGTTGTCAGTAATACTATTGAAGAAGATAGTATAGGCTTTGGAATTAAAATAACTTTTGAATTTTACTGCTGAATGCTTTCCTTTTGGCTATTTAGCAGAGAGACTATCTTAGCTCCCAGTTTTCCCTGACAGTCATTTTCTTCCAGATTTGGCCTGTGACTTTGGAAGCTAGACTTTCACATACACAAACAAAAGCTCTAATATTTACTAAATTTCTTTTTTTCCTGATCTATTTTTAAGAGTATTAAAAGTATTTTTATCTATTTCCAACTGGTGTTTTCCTAGTTGGATTTTGTGAGGCAAGAGATGAAATGCCAGCTGGGCATCCTTACTAATGTAGTCTGTAAAACATATTACAGGTCTTTTGGTTAAGATTCCTTAGAAAGTACTGGTATCAGAATTTGGTCCTGAGTGCTTTTGAGATGCTATTAATAGATTATGTACTAACTGAGACAACTCTTTAATCATTCCTCCTTACAGCAAGGCATTTTTGTGTTTTGAATAATTTCGTATTATTCAGATGATTCTTTACATAATCCTGTAATGTATGGCTGTTTATTACATTTAGAATATCGATTACAGTTGGTAAAATAGTCATCCACATTGTAATGCAACTCCAGATATTACAGATGTGGTGCAATGAACAGAACTGGGAATTGATGCATGTCCTAGCACAGTTAATTAATGTGTGATCTGTTCTATTTGCAGAAAAGTGTCAGATTTCCTGTAGAGTTAAGAATTGTCTCATTCACTGTCATTTTCCAGATTTCATTTTCTTAACTAATGGAGGAAAAATAAATTCTCAGACATTTTGAAGGAAATTGGTTGGAGGGGGTAAAAAGCGAAAGGGATACTCAAACCCCTGTTTCTAGTATTTTTTTCTTTCTTTCTTTTTTTCATTCCAGAATTTGTCTACAGGGGAATATTCTGGAATAATTACTACAAAATTAACTTTCTGTGTAAGACCCATTATTCTTTGGTCAGAGAATAATGTGGTTGACCTTAAACATGCTTTCAAAGGAGACGAAATTGTATCACAGTCTTCTCAACTGTCAGCTCAAAACTTTAGAAATAGAACTTAAAAGTCAGACTCTTAGCTTTAGTTTTTGTCACCTAAAGATATCTAAATATCAAAGTGTCCTCTTTAACTTCAGCAAAGCTATTGAGTGCTTAATACTTCAATAAATCAGCCAATTATGTGGGTGATTTTAGGGTCTTGTTTCTAAATTTCTGGCCCTATTCTGTCACTGTGACTCTTAAATGCTCAGCTACCAAGTATAGACTAAGCAGTATGAAAGAAGAGATGTCCATAGGACACTTGAAAACACCTGCAGAGCTGGGATGCACCTGAGATGCCAGGGCAAAGGATATAGGAAAACTACTGTGGAATTATTCAGTGTTATCAGGATGCAGATGAGGTGTCTAGTGGCTTGAGGAGCTCCTGAGCTGGCATTTCAGTTCAGAGTGTTGGGTTTAGCAGCACTTTGTAATGCTATTTGTACTTTTCCTTATCCCTATTGGCTTTATAAGTCTGTAATAACATCAATTCCAGACTAGTAAACTTTATTCATTTCAATATTAAAATAATTTTTGGGCTGTTGAGTGCACTTTTTCAGTAGGAGTAGTAGTACAGTCCTGAGGGATTCACCTCCCTTGACTATTCCAAGTCACCAGATCTGTGCAGAGGAATCTTTTTGGTGAGTGCATTCACTATATGATATTTGAGTCTGTGGTTGTCTGTAGTCACAAAAGATACTGAGACAAGTTTAATTTTTGGCATCTGATGGCAAGAACTACTTTAAAAATTTGACTTGTGACATCTGCTAGGAAAAGCTACTTAAATTTTAGGATTTTTAGAGCAGAAAGCACTAGATGTTAAAGTCATAGGTGGCTGGAAGAAAAATAAATAATAATATAAAAAAGAGATGTGAAGTATTAATAAAAATAACGTGAACTGAATTTCTGTGGGCAGAAACCGGAATTCAGTATTTTGTCTTCTGTGTAGCTGCTGGTAATAGAAACTTTGCACACTGCCATCATGGACTGGTTTTAACAGATAACATGAAAATAAAAGGTTTTCCTTTGCTATTCATCAGAATTAAAAGCATTCTAATGATAATGTTAGGTGGTAATTACTAAAACAAATATATTAAATATATTTAATCTGCAGTCAGTTTTGCATAATTTCTTGATAATTAGGCTATATAGGCTATGTAGATGAACATTCAAACATTATTAATGACATTAGTAACTCCAACCATTTCATTTTTCTGTGTGCAATCATCGGGCTGCCTCTTGGGCTACTAAAAAATAGATAAAGCATTTCATAGAAATCTTGCCTTGTCAGCAAACTGAAATAATAGTGGGTTTTCACATCTTGTAGTATGGTTAATGTGTGCTCTAAATTATCAGTTCAGATCTTCCCCAAGCATACTGGCAGTTATAGAACACTTCTTATAATTTGTAGAGGTTCATGTCCCAAATTATTGTGACATTGCTATTCTGAGGCCTCAGCTGTCACTTCTTTTCTGGCAGAAAGCTGCATGAATGCCAAAACTGTTGGTTCATACTTTCCAGTGTTCCCCAAAAGTCCTTTCGGCCATCCTGTTTGTGCTGGCATGTTGTTTATGTGGCAGTGCCCAGCCTGGGAACTGATCTGGCTCAAGGCATGTCTAGCAAGGAAAAAGTTTTCTCCCCTTGCTAGCTCATGCTATGCAAGCATCATTACTCTGAGCTTTGCACAGCAGACACCTGTGTTCAGAGATACCAAACTTCTGTTTCCAAATGAGGTGTGTTTCTGTTCTTGGAAAGCAAGATGGAGTGAAAACCCTTGTACAAAATTATGTTTTATGTAGAGTATAGTTCAGTGCAACGCTACTCAGACAGCTTTCAGGCATAAAAATGCAAAAAATCCAATAAATTTTAAAAATCAGCCAGGCATCTGGATGACTTGTGCATTAGGATCTGCCCACATAAGTAAAATTTATGTTCTGCTGGTATATTTTACCTGCTTGAATATGCTTATCTTGATTGAAGCAACAGGAAATCAACAGAGGTAAAGCATTGGTTCTGCAAAATATCCCAAAGTTGATGCTTCCATCTGGAGGATTCAACCCAAGCAAATCCTGGAGCTGCCATCACCAACAGCCATTATTTCTGCATCTCAGAATACACTGATCACTGCAGCTGCTGCTGTAGCCTGGGCATTCTGCCAGAGTGCAAGCATGACCTTTTGAGCACAGAATTAAACATTTCAAATTTACACAAAGCCGGAAGATTCTATAAAAAAACCTCATTCATTGGATAAAAACTTTTTTTGCCATCAAGAAAGTCAGGAAGGCAATATTCAGTATTGAGCCTAATGTGCCTTAACCCTCTTGTAGTCCTCAGTGAAGGTATGGCCCTGTTGTGTCTGAAACTTCTGCATGCTCCATCAATAGAGGAGAGGAAGCCCTAAGCAATATGTGAAGAGTTCTGGAAAAGAATGATAGTGTAGGGTTTATATTCTTGTATGGGGGAGGACAAGTCAGGACATCAGAATAATGTCAAGCCTAGTGCTAGGAAGGTGGATTAGTTGGCACTGAGGTCAGCTGGGATACAACTGCTGTAGGTAGGGACCTCCAGAAACATGCAGATTTGCTGGTCTTTTATTAACATGTTCTTCATTAAATAACCTGGATGGTTTATCATAGCAGGCAAAAGTTTCTGTGTTTTTTTTATTCCACAATACTCTTTTGACACCTGTAAGCAGTAAGCTTGGTAACCCCTTCCTCCTTTGTTGTTTCTGATTCTGTCCTGTGTGTCGTCATCTGAAGTTTGACTTCTGTATGTATACTATACACTGCACTCTCTTTAATAGCTTCTACGCTTCTAATTTCAACAAATCTTCAGTGTTTCGTTTCACACACATGCACAGACTTGTTTTCCCAGCTAAATGAAAAGAGCCACAGGGAGCACTACGTGTTTCAAAGGTAACTAGAGATGACGGTCCAGAAAGAGAAGAAAAAGAGCTTTTAGCAGTCAGTCATGTAAATATTTCTCAGTGCCTAGGCTGTTCCTAGAAGGGGAAGGATTCTGAGGCATGATGGCTTGGAGTATCTGCTGCTTTAATAGAACAACTAGCTTTTCCATGTTATTAAAGTTGGGTGTAACATAATAGGAGATCACATTTTTAAATGAGATTTTCTACTGCTATCCTATTTTAAGTTGCCCATTTAATCCTCCTATATATTTTCTACCTCTAAATATTATTATATTAGCTAATATGCACATATTCTATTCTATTCTATTCTATTCTATTCTATTCTATTCTAGTTGATATAATATTATTATACGCTAATATGCACATATTATATTATATTATATTATATTATATTATATTATATTATATTATATTATATTATAGTTGATATACTATTATTATATCATCTATAATATTAAATATTATAGTTATCCTTACAAAGCATGCTTTGATGCTGAAAGAAGGGCTAGGATGCAAAAGATAAAGTTATTTTCCTACAAGGATGAAAATGTTCTTTTAAATCAGGAAAATACGCCTCGGGTTACTGGGTCCCACCTAAATGTCCCTGGTGTTTCCTTTCTCTCAACTCTTGCCTTGTGATGAGTACTGTTATAGCAGCCAGGATGCTTCTTCATTCTAAAATGTCTGTTCATTTCTTTTTTGTGTTATTGGAATGTGGAAGATTCTCTGTAAATTGAATTAAAATGCAGACTAGAAAACTGGTCATACTTTGAAATTGCGATAAGGACCTTTCATGATGTGATGAGTTGCAAGTTGCCTTATGAAACAGTTTTCTCACTCTTCCATAATTTATACTTTGGAGGACACGATTTTGTACTGGACACAAAATAGTATCCATTCCTATGGAAACAGGCATTGTGATGTCACTTCATTTTTTCAGTGAGATCCAGAGGAACCCATAGTGAATTATGAGCCTTACTCTTGGAGCTGAAGCTGTAGAATATTGTAAGCATGCTGCTGCCTGACATGCTCATGTTTCCTATTTTAGACCTGACTGATCTTCAGATAACATATGGTGGTACAAGTAATTGGAAAATTGGCAGACCTGTCAAGAAAATATGCTAGATGGGACAAAAATACGATGCTGCAGCACATAAAGTGTCTCTGAAGTTAAATTTATTGTCTTTTATCAAATGGTGAAGTAAACATATCTGGTCGCAAAAAAATGAAACATTTTTCAATGGCAGATGCTTTTCAAAAGTAATTCTTAGTACAATGATGAAAGTTCTTGCATTCAAAACTTATTTAGTGGGAACCTCTGGTCAAGAACAAAGGAAAGATGTGTAATACTTTCTGCTGTAGGCGTTTGAATATGTCATGTGTGTGTGATTTAATAATTTCTTTATGTAACTATCCAGTAAAATAGTCAGTAAAATATTTACTCATTAAATTTTTCTTCTGCTATAAATGTAGGCAATTAGATTTGTATAACTTTTGTATCATTTTTATTTCAACACTTGAGCAAAATCAATCACTTGAATAAAAGACTTCTTGCTTATTTTTATGCTCATTAGTCAGGCAAAAGATGGCAAAAGACTGTACCGAATTCCATACATCTGCATAAGCAGAAAAAGTATACTTTTTCAATAAATTGATTAATGTTCAGGTTTTCATTTTCTTTTACAGGAAGAAGAAAATGAAGCTGAAGCAGAAAATCCATCTCAGGAGCTGAATTTGGAACAGAAGAAATCAAAAAAATAGGAGATTGCTGTCTTGTTTGAAATATTTGCAAGTTGTGTAACAGTGGTTATAGTTTCTCATTGTAAAATTAAGAAAAAAGTTCTCAATAAAGTCATTGAAAATTAAATTCATGGTGCACTGGGGAATTAATTAAGTAGCTCCTGGTGATATTCTTGATTACATTAAAAACTGAATTATCAGAACTGAGTACTTTACCAATAAAATTCTGAAAGCTTTTTGAACACGTTATGGAAAGCTGATGGGTTATTCATCACATGTAGCATTTACTAAGCAAATAGGGCAATTTTCTGTTTTACTCTGCAAAACAGTGTTATCCTTAAAGGATAGTTATAACTCAGACGTATTTTGGTATTTCTGAGCAAGAGCTTTGATTCTTAAAAGTTAGATAAATATGTTCTACTAAAGGAGTTCTGAAATTTCTTCTGATCAGTGATTAAAATAAATGTTTCTGAGGAGTAGGTAGAGGCAAGAATTTTTTTATATGTATGGTACATTTTCAGAAGTAATTACTTTTACATTTGTATTGTGATTTTTAATCAATTTCTTGTTGCATTATACTTTTCCTTATGTAAACCTCTTCCATCTTCATGTGATCATTGTCTTTTAATGAATGTCAAGCTTTTGTCTTGATTAGGCCATCTTACCCAGGTCTAATTCCCTCATGCCATTCTTTTCATTCTAACAAAATAAAATAACTTCTTGCTGTGTCATTAGACCTTCAAGTGAGTAATAAACATCTAAAATAACTTTCTTCCTATAGTCCTAATTTTGTTTTCCAGTTTACCTTTGCTTTTTAGCCTGTGGAGATCACTAAATGGGAAAGTACAAGAAACTCAGAGGTAGATTTGTAGCCTGATAGTTTCACAGATTGCAATGAAAAAGCAAAAAATCTCACTGATTCTCTTTTGGGTTTAAAACAACGCTCACTGAAGTCCCTTCAGTGAAGTTTATCATACTCTAGAGAAATAAATTATTTTAAGCTGAAAAATTTCCCACTCTGCTATACTTTTACTTTTTGCATTGAGTGTTAAATCAGATTGGAAATAGTATGCATCTGCAATTTTATCCTCTCTGTGTAAATTACATTTTCAGATATTTTAAAAACAACATGCCTATGCTTAAGCAATATCTTTTAGGAATTCTTTCCTGGCTTATGAGGTTCAAATGTGTGTAGCTCATGGAGAAATTTCAATCACAATTACTCTACAAGAGTTTAATAACACTGGATCTCATTTTAACAAATGCAGCTATCATGTAAATAAACATATAAAATAAATTCAGCATTGGTCCATTTGGTGCAGATCAAGCACTGTAGCCATCTCAGAGAGGAGGGGAGAATATGATTTTTCTCTTCACTGCAGTGGAAGAGACAGATTTAGGAAAGACAGAAGCAGAGTTTTTACCATGCAGGACCTTAGGGACTGTTCTCTGTGCAGTGACATGAAGGATCACAGGGTAGGTGAAAACAAAGGCAGTGCTTTTCATTTTTTCAGGCTAACTCAGGAAACCGTAGTTGTCAGAGCTTCGTTCTCATCGGGATCTGAAGAAGGAGCAGGGTGTCCTGTGGAACAGGCTGAAAGGCCTCTGAACTTTGAAGGACACAACTAGTAACTTACAAAAAAAAGGGGTAAGAGAATGAAATTTTACATAGGAGTTAAACAAAGGAAGGTAATGCCAGGGGGAGTTACTGACTGAGATTAATTGGCCTGGACATGCCTTGGCCTTTAAGCCTGCACTTGATGCACTTGATGTTGAGGTTTATCCTGCCTTAAATTAACAGCTAGGGCCTCAGTTGTGCAAAATATTTGAATCTTTATATAATCTTATTTCCTTTCTGTCCATGGTAACACATTTGTCCATTTGCTGTGAGTCTAAGCTCTGTAATAGCCTGGGACTGTACAGGTGTGGGAGAAGAGAAGAGTGGTTATTTGCTGTTCAGGTTTTGTGTGAAAATGCATTACTTTGCTCTCAAACACCTGAGTGACAACAACAGTTCAGACATTGAAAGATACCATTTGCTTCCATTTGATACATAACTCTGATGAGCTTTAAAGGAGTATTTCCATATCTTTACTAAGTTCTTCAAAAATTTGTTGTGAAAGCATAATCACATAAGCCATATTTTTAGCTAGCTCCAAAGTACATCACCAGAAGTCTACAGTCAGTGTTGATAATCTGTCTCTTGGTTATTTACTTCAAAATGGAAACATGGGAATTTAGACATTTTCACTGAAAAATAACAACCAGTACTTTTACCATAAGTAAAAGCTGGGGTGGATATTGAGACAAATTGGCTGAATTGAAATGCAGTCCTATCTTCATCCTTGCCAGAAAAATATTGGAAACTGACTTTAATAACATACTTGTAGACATTTTTACTTAACAAAGGGGGAGAGGTGTTTAGCTGATAAAGATCGAATGGATCAGATAAAGGCTATATCAAATAGGTAGCTTTGTTTATTTTGATTCTGTTCTAGTTAAAATTTGCAGCTGAATTGATTTTTTGTGTATTCTTGAGTTTTCAAACTACCAGTATGAATTACATTTTCATTATATATTTTTTCTTCTCATTGTCCAGAGGATTTTTGATACCCTGCAATGGGTAAAGCGGGTGGCTGCAACATTGCTGCATGGCTCTGACATGATGCTTCTGAGTGTTACTCTTCAACAGAACTAAGGTGTAAACCTGATGCAAAATATTGTGACTTTTATTAACAGTGTGTCCGTGCTGCAGTCAAACACAAGCTAGCTTGGATGCTGAAAACATCCTAGCTCCTGCAGAATTAAGTTCAAAGCTTATCTGAAAAAGCTCAGATGAAAAAGCTCTCAACTTAGAGATGGGAAGAGAAAAACTTGAGACAGCTTTAATTCAGCTGACTGCACTCACTTTTGTGGAGCAGTATATTCTTTGTATGCAGATACATACAGACACCCCTCTATACATATGCCCAAGCAGCCAGTTATAATGTCCTTTTTATTTCTCTTTCCCTCTGTTCTGTTATTTAACACTAAGAGTTACATGCTGTTCTGAAAGTCTAGATGGAGAACTACTTATTTCCCACTACATCCCTCTCGTGCATGACAGTGATGATGCTCCCCAGTTGGGAATTGCAGTTTTCTGGATTGCATTAATGATAGCTATTTTAGGGTGGCTTAGGGGATAATTATGTTTCTGTGCTTGAGGAGAAACTGTCGTTTTCCTCATATTAAAGCAAATTCACTGCTTTTGTGCAGTTAATGATGGATTGCTGTTGGTTTTTGTTCAGTTCTCCATGTTTGCTCTTTTCTCTCCTGTGGAACAGTGGGCTATGGATAATTTTTTGGACTCCAACACTGTTTTCTATTATAGACAATCGCTTCATCCTCAAAGAAGAGCAAATTTCTCTATTACTATAATTTTTGTTCTTAAAAAATAATGTCTAACCTTTCCACTCCCTCATGGGAGTATCAAAAATTTGAGGTGTGCAAGTTCTTCACTTAGGGTAATATTTCTGATTTATGAGAGTGTGGCTTATGTCGTATTGTAGATATATGTGCATTAGTTTGTTATTAAATGAATCTCTTTAGTACCTTACCTAATTGTTGACATGCAAGGATTCTTACTCTGAATGTTGTATTCCTACATTAAACATAGGGCTCCAAATGATTAGCATGAGCTAAAAAATCAAAGCTACTTTTGAAGCAGATGCTTTTACTTTCCTGTTTGTTGCTTCACTGGCATTGAAATACTTGGATCTAACATGTTGTGCAGTCATAAGGATTCTGGACAAAAGCAAATATATCTTGGTATTTTAATCCCACTGTATGTGTAACTTCTTATGACTTAATGAGAATCCACAGTATTTTGGTTTTGTCTTAATGATACATTGAAATGTATTGCTACACTGAACATTTGGTGCTCATTTAGGATCTTTCTCCTGAAAAGCACAAATTGTAGCGCTTTATGTGCACAAAGTGTCACATACAGCAGCTAATCCTAATACAATGTTCATTTTCTGCTCGTTAGAAAGCATTTCTACACCTGTAAATTAAGAAAACTATTTAACATGATTATTCCCTCTCAGAAGCTTCAACATTTGCACAGTAGGAATTTTTGAAGGGAGAAAACCATGCTGACAGAGAAGTATCTCTCTTCAGTGCTTCTTATTGCAGTCCCATAAGCAGGCTACCTCTTTGTTGGTTGCTCTGCATCACACTACAGAAACTAACTCTCCCTGACATTAGGCTGGATAGGTTTTACCCTGTTTTTTCTCTGAAAAGTGAAGATTGATTAGAAACTGATTCTGTTTCACATGACCTAATGAAAACAATTTTTACAATGAGCAAATGATTTCTATCACCTATCTAAGGCTATAGAGTGAAATCATAGCAGGTAATAAATGTTTCCCCATGGTGAATTCAGTGTGGATTCTGCAGTGATGTTGTCTGGGGAAGGAAGTGAAATGCTGAAGGCAACAGCATGAAAATGCACATAGCTATGGCATAATTCTGATTTGTTTGGAAGAACTATTAATTTCCTTGTTACAAAGCCAAGTAAGAGCAACCCTTTAAAACTGTTGAACCATGAAAGCCATTTCCTTAAGGGTTTTAAATTTGGGAACAGAGTCATGAAATTTATAGCTTTGATGAGATATTCTTTGCCTGCAGTCAGAATGAGAGCTAGATCATTGGTTTCCCAGCATGACACCTATGTATTCTTGTGTGCAGTAGATATCATTAGGCTCATAATAACACAGCTATCATCACATTAACGTCTGAAAGGTTCAGTTTTGATGCTTGGTTTAAGTCTCATTTTATACCTACAGCATACAAAGCAGCTGAATAAAAGCAAAAGCTGTATCTTACCTATACTGCGCTACTGTTAGGCACTTTAACCAAAAATACAGTAATTTTATGCCTGATCAAATTTTTATTATTTTATTTTTCTTGCCAAGTCACGTTGTTTCGAAAGAGCTGCAGTGATGAACTAATAGCATGCCATGAATGCAGTAGCAGATAATGGTACAGTGAGACCACTTTTTTCTGGCTCATGCCAGTAAGGACAGTAGGGAACATCATATACATATTGGCCTAATAATTGTAATTTTCAGTATATTACTGAAAATTTATGTACTATGTCTGCCATCTTATGGTAGAAGGGAAGTGTGTCAGAACAAGCTGATAGCACCTCATTTCTTGTATTGTTGCAGGTAAAGCAGTGCAGACTGTCTGTTCTAGCAAGGCACCAGCGGTTGGAAGTCACACAAAGAAGGAAATACAATTGAAAAAAATATTGGGTTTTCACTGCTCTGCTACATAATCTGTGAGTTTCTCTTGGAAAAATATAGTATATCCCTTTAGAGCATAAAGTTGTGCAGGTTTTACAGTGAATATCATACCATTTGTATCAAATGAAATTTGCAGAGAGAGACACCAAGAGAAATCATCTTTTGTTCTGCCCTGTGACTGAGCAATTGTAAAGAGTTTGGGAGAAACATCTTTTTTCTCATAATGGAGAAAAGGAGTCTGGAGAAGCAACAATGTAGCAAGTCTAATAACTTGTGGCAAATTACTTACTACTTTGATCTGAAAAGTCTTCCCCAGATCGGTGTCAGAGCTTTCATTTCTGTTCATGGGAGGGATACCTGTGGGAGTTCTGGCAAGAGAGAGTCTGCAGATTGGGGCTGTAGCATTGAGTTAAAAGCAGCCAATTCCAGTGGCTTGGAAAGAGTAAAATACAAAGACAAATCATCAGAAGTTGGGAAGGCTACATGAGACAATATTCTGCAAGAGCTTAAAATCCTTGTGGAATAAGAAACACTAATTAGCAGCTAAGGAGATAGGATTTATAAAAGATGGAGTATAGTAATAATGTTACCCAGAAGAAAGAATTCAGGATGTTTTCATTTTAGTTGTTAAAATACGATTTTTTAGTATTTATTTTAAGGATCACTGTTTCAGTCACCAATATCTGAATGTTTTTGATTCAAACTCCAAACTTCTGTTTTAACATCTCGCTGTGAAAGATGTATTATGAAATAACCCTTTTTTCTTAAATATTTTAGGGATCGGTTGAATTTTTAATGTCTTTATATCTTCATGCATCAAACTCTTTCAAATATTGAATCAGCTGCAGAATTATGAAATGTTTTGTCCCTGAAAAAGAATGCAATATTCATTCCTAGTTACTAACTTAATGCCAGGTAGTTAGGAGAAAAATGCCTTTTTCGGCCCACATTTGTTCCATAAAAGTACCTTGACACTTTTTTGAATCCAAGCATAGTGTAGGTAATACATGGCATTCCTAAATTATGCATCCTTTAAGCTGCATTGCTCATGTTACAGAATTGTCTTTAATTGCTAAGTAGCTTTCCTATGTAAATCTGTGTGAAATCACACCATTGATTCCCACTTTTAGGATCTGGAGTCAAAACAAAACTGTTTGTTTGTACCTTTTCTTCCTTGTAGATAAAGCCCTTTTTAGACCAGCCAGGGGAATTGTCACCTTTCAGAGCAGCAGGGTGAGGCAGCTGCCAGCAGTATGGGACAGCAGCACAGAGAAAAGACTCCCGTTCCCCAAAGCTTTGTTTTCATCACAGAAGACAACAGCCTGAAAAGCCAGGCTGGAGAAGTGATACAGCTTGGATCATGTTCTTTTAACACATCCCTACATATTCAAATGTATTTTTTTGGCCTTTGTTAAGAGAGAAAGGAATACAGGACTGCGCTGCTTAAGTTATTTAGTAAGCCACTGTGTTGGGTTTGCATGGCCAAGCTTTGGTGATGGTGGGGCTGCAGGGGTGGCTTCTGTGAGAAACTGCCAGAAGCTTCTTCCATGTGAGACACAGCAAATCCCTGGCAACTCCAAAGATGGATGTGCTGCTGGTCAAGGCTGGGCCAATTAGAAATGGTGGTAAAGCCTCTGTGAGAAGAGATTTAAGAAAGAGGAAAAAAAATACAGCACAGTTGTAATTGCAGCCAGAGAAGAGCAGGGTGAGAATATGTGAGAAGAACAACTATGCTGACATGAAGATCAGTGGCAAAGGAGGGGCAGGAGATGCTCCAGGCACAAGAGCTGGGATTTCTCTGCAGACCATGGTAGAGAGCTGTGTCCCTGCAGCCCATGGAAGTTCACAGGGCCACAGAGATTCACTTGCAGCCCCTGGAGGAGACACCCACCAGAGCAGGTGGATGCTTGACAGGAGGTTGTGACTTTGTAGGAGACCTGTGGAGACAGGAGCCCATGATGGAGGATCCTGACCTTGAAGGGCTGCATACCATGGAAGGGTGACCCATGCTACAGCAGGTCACAGGGAGCTGTTGCTTGTGAGATGAACTCATTTTGGAGAGGTTCATGGAGAGCTGTCTTCCATGGAAGGGGCCCCACAATACAGCAAGGGAATGACTCTTCTCCCTGAGCATCAGGGCCTGACCATAGCCCCCATTCCCTGTCTCCTTGTGACACTGGGGTAGGAGGTAGAGCTCGGAAGGAGGGAGGGGTGGGGAAAGGTGTTTTTAATGTTTTTACTTCTCATCATCCAGTTCTGTTTTTTTTAGTAATAGATTATCTGTAATTCTGGCCTGTTTTGTCAATGATGGTATTTGGTGAGTGATCTCTCCCAGTCCTTAGCTCATGACCCCTCTGTTACATTTTCTCTCCCCTGTCCAGCTGTGGAGGGCAGTGATAGAGAGGCTTTGGTGGGTGCCTGGCATCCAGCCAGAGTCAACCTGCTGCAACCACGCTGGAGCACAAATGACAGACCTCCTCTCAGTCAATGCTGGCCTTGGGTCCAAGCAGTCACAAAATTTCTTCTGACCAGCTCATTTCCAGGAGGGACCTTGCAAACACTGCTTTCCTTGCTGCTACACACAGTAACTGACACACACTTTTATTGCAGCAGTGCAGATGTGAAGATTCTTAGAATAATCTTTTTGGGATTTTTTGTTTGTTTGTTTGTTTGGTGGGTTTTTTTTTGGTTTTTTTTGTTTTTTTTTTTAGCTCATCCCCACACAGTTATTCATAATGAATAAACTCTCAGAGACAGACCAAATCTATTAAGTAACTTCAGTACCACCTATATGCAAGTACTACTGCCTTGCAGGTGTTTTCTGAAGAGGGGACTAGGCTGGTCTTCAGCAGCTTTGCTCTTTGCAGCCCTGGGAGCGTCTCCCTGCGTGGTTGTGGGCAGTAATTCCTCTTGGATCTGCCGGAGCAGTGTGCTGTGTTCTGGCCCTTCTGTGGCTGCTACTTTGTTATCCTGAGCCAAGGAGTGTATGGGATGCAAGGCAGCCTGCTGACCTGTATGGTAACTCAGTGCCTCAGCTGGAGTTCGACAGTGGTCAGAGCATCAATAACTGTGAATCAGGACTGATTTCATGGTGACAGTCTGCCATCAACAGCAGAGAATTTGGCAGAAGTAACAGTAGTCCTTTAAACTGAACTATCAGTTTTTCCATTAATAACTGGCAACTATGTCTTTAGACCCACATTTGGTCATCTCATCATTCCATTCTCAATCTGGTCAGACTTTGCTGCCCACACCTGATTAGGAAGTTATGGTTTGTTGATGCGGACATCAGAACTGTTATCTTTCCACTTTTCTTCAGGGATAGAATTCTGTGTAACATTAGACCCCAAAACTGGTTGAAGTTCAAGTAAGGATAGAGTTTCAGTAAAGAAGGAAACACACAAAAAGCTCTCATTCTTGTTGGTGTCTGGCATAAATTTAATTTTTTTTAAAACGGATTTAAAATTTTTTAAAAATCAGTTTTTTGAACAGCCACACTGCTTTTGCCCTGTAGCCTGGGACTGTCCTTTTAGTAAAGATTTTCTTGTCTGGGCTTGTTGCCATTGTTGAAGTCATTCAGGCTCACTTGATTTAGGTTCTCTTACTGCAAAAGACGACAGTTCCATGTGCTTTCTGAGAGGACACTGAGGCTGAAATAATTTCCTACCTTCTTGCTGTCCAGTGCTTGTTAACCATCAGAGATTAGCAGAATTTTGCAGTAGGGCAAAACTCTCCTTCTTTTAGGCAGGAGAGAAGGCTGAAGATATAACCCTTTTAACAAGGAAAGCAACTGCAGCTTTGCTATTTTGAAATCTCACAGGAGCAAATCAGAAGGAACAAACTTCAAACATACCATTAGAAACACCACTGCACCTCATGATCATGGCCCCTAAAAATGGAACAGTCAATTTGCTGTTTGCCCAAGGTGTCAGTGAAGAGCCAGAGAGTTGCAGCAATTAAGCAACAGTTTTGGTATCAGTGCCTTTGAAATTATACCACTACATTTTAAAGATCTTGATTTTTAAAGTAAAGATATTTTCTTAGTAGGAGCAAAGTGCCATTAGAAGTCAAGTTATTACATCATTTGTGAATTACATTTCACTTAGAAATTGTTTCCTTTGCTTTTAGGAACAGTGTTTCATCTATGGCACAAGGAGACAAACATCACCTTTGTTTACCTCTTTCACAATGAATTCTAATTTTGCATTACAGACCTGTTTTGCATATGCATCCCCTAACACCTGATCTTCAAGCCTTTTCTGAAAATGATCAGCTGCTTTTCTAATTCTAGGTATAAATTAAATATAGTATTATTTATATATACACATGTATAAAAATCTGTATTAGTTTCCTTCAGTTTTATAGTTTGTGTAGTCTCCATCCTTAGTACAAAATTCCCTGAACAAACTGGTCTGATCTCAAGCTGACCCATCTTTGAGCAGGAGGCTCAACTAGAGACCTCCTGAGCTGCTTTCCCATCTGAATTATCCTGTGATAAGTACTTCATGTTTATATACTTAGCAGCTTGAATGTGCAAATAGAGAAGGTAATAAAACACTTCCATGTGTAGTGTAAAGTCCAAGTGTATCTGTTTTCCCTCTGGGAATGTGAGAGGAGATGTCACTTTCCAGTGCAAGACCCTGAGCTTCACAGTGCATTCAGCTGCCCAGCTTTGAGCAGAATCCAGGCACTGCCCTGGGCTCTGCGTGTCCAGGCGAGCTCTTGGGGCTCAGACAGATACTGCCTTCTAAAATATGACTTAGAGTGCAACTTTCCTGCTTCTAAAAATTCATAGCAGATTTTATTACTTTGTTTCAGAGTGTGCCAGCAATTTGAGTATTTGAGTTTATTGATTCTTTTTTTATGCCTTCAGAAATACATGACAATGGAGATAGATTTGAGGGTTTGTATTCAGATGTTTTTTAACTTTTTTTCCCCTCTCCTTAAATTTTCAACTCAAACATACACAGACTTAGGTGGAGCTTGTGGAGCTCAAGCTGACACAATTAAATGTCACTAAGCTCTGGCAATGATAAGGACTTCAAGAACTTTTTCCAATGCTTTTGTGCTTGAGTCCTGCTCTACTGACCACCAGTACTGTATTTTTGAAAAGTCACTAACCTCTGGACTTTATCACAAACCATACCATATCATTGCAAGATGATACACATACATGGCAGACTTCAAGGTAAATCTTGGGAGGGATTAGTATTTCTGAGTTTATGACCAGTTTGCAAGAGAACAGGGCTAAAGGTTTCTTTTTCTTCTATTGTTCTTGTTTTACTTCTATCAAGATAATTATTTTTGCATCTTTTCATTTTATCCCTCCCCATAGATGAAATAACTGATTAATACCAAGTAAAACAAACAAACAAACAAAAAAGGATAAATTTATAGCAAAAAATATTTCACTTATAGAAGATCATTTATTAGAGAGTTCATCCATGATGTATATAAATACATTATTTATGTATGTATTTATTACATAAATACATTATTTATTATAATATATTTATTACATTCATGATGTTAATAAATACTAAGGGTGTAGTATTCATGCAAGGAAAGTGTGGTAATCCTCCAGTGAAGCAGTAACTTCAGGAGCTCCAATTCATCAGAAGCTTTTTGACATCTTTCCCTTGGCCCAGGTCAGTTGAAACTAAAAGCATTGCAAATGTCACATACTGAGGGCTGTTGAAGACAGAAGTGACATGCACTTACAAGCCTTTGCTGGCTGGCTTATCTTTGAAGCACTATTGATTACCTCATGAGGAAGAGGCTGTATATTCTTTCCCTTCTGCCAGAGTGAGGTAAGTTATGTGGGCACAGGTAATAGAAGCAGTGAATTTGGGGAAAAGGGATCTATGGTGAAGTAAAGTACAATGGACATGCTGATGTCAAGGAAGGTGCTGTGATAAAAAAAAAAAAAGAGGAAAATTATCAAACCAAGAACTCCAGTAAGTTAACCTGTGTTGGTATGGCAAGCAACAAAGCCATTCATATGACAAATTTTTATATCAGCTGTCCTGCTTTGTCTTTCTAGATTGTTCTATGCCCATGTCCTTTGCAAAAAGCTGATTTCCTATGTCTTTTTAAGTGCATTGCCATGGCAGAGGGTGTAGGTCATGTGTCTTCTCATTCTTACCTAGGAAAGTTCCTAGTTTATTTATACAATTGTCTTTTTGATAACATAGAACTTGGGAAAAGTTTTACTGTTCTGCTCCTGCAGAGATGGTAATGTAGACTTCTAATAGTATGAAAAACTAGATATTTAATGACAACCCATCCCACCTATATAAAATTCCCATTGAAAATTGTTTAGACATTTATGTCATAAAATGAAGTTGTACTATGACAGAACACTAATCAGATTAAAATTACTTTCATTTGGCATAAAAAGACATTACAAATTCCTGCCATTTATCAACTTAACTTTGCTAATTGAAGGAAATGGTTTGCATGGCCTTTAGAGGATATGCAAAGCACATTTGTATTGCCAAATCAGCTTTTCAAGATTGCTGCATAGTAGTAGCTGTTCAATGGCTACAGAATAATTCTTCTATATTTAAAAACTGCTGCTTCCATTTCTTTTCTTGTCTAAAACCTAATTTAACCTGTTGATTCAATTTATATTTATAGCAAAGCAAGTAAATAAACCTGATGACATTGTTTTTATGCTAATTATACACAGTAAGAAAAGAGGTGCATAATGGTTAAAGGCAGAACACAGTCTCTTTGGTATGTAAATAGTAAATTTACATATTTTTACTATGCCTGTCCATAGGCACTCTATAGAATATTAGGACTGCTGTAATGAGAAATGAACATCAAGTGGTTTGTTGCATATAGCAAATGTCCATTTAAATTCCACATAAATTTCACAAAGATGTGAGAACTTTGCTTGCTTGCAATGTTGATAAACATTTGCAGTGTCTGTTTCTTGATGTGATTCTGGTTTTTTTTAAAGTTTTAGGCTATAAAATTACTTCAGGCTTCTATTTTGACATTAGATGTTTCTTAATTTTGCGAGTCACTACACACAAAAGAATTTTCATTCCCATGTGAGAGAATTCAGCAGAGACTGATTTTAATAGCATCAAGTATTATAACAAAACATTTTCATTTCAATACTGCCTCTATTTATCCCAGCAGGAAAGCTCTTATTTCTGAATTCCCCATGGAACTAGCTCTTGTACTTGCTAATTGCTGTAGCACTTCCCTGAAGCTTATCATCACTGAGGTCTAAGTTTCTCACAGAGAATTTGACTGGAAACAAACTCTCAAATAAAGGATATTTTTTATTAAAAACTAGTAAATTAGAGTCCACATTCTCATAATGCCTGTTATCCTGTAAATATGTACACATGTACACAGAATGTTATTACACCTGGAACTGCAATGGCAATGCCAGTCTAGTGGTGCCTTCTGGCTTTCCACCCAAGTGGAAAGGAGCAGAGCATGAAGAGCCACATTAGTCATATACAAAGTCTGTAGTCAGGTTTTGATTACTAAATGGTGAAAATGTATGCTTGTATTTGAACCCATTCTGGGGCAATGTTTTTAAATTAATAATATGTAAAAAATCCAAGCAATTTTACCACATTGATTAATGATTAATTTCTGAGGGCTTTTACATAGGATCATGCATTTAGTACAAAATAAAAAACTATTTGGATAATGGGGACATTGTATTAAATTAGATCATGTTCAGACTGTGATTGTGCCTTATAGCCCAATTTGTTTTTATACTAAATAGCATCAAAATCACATAATGTTGAATTTTTTGTTTCCTATGGTAAGTATACCAGGAGATTATGTGAGGCAAGAAGAAACCAGAAATGTTAAACAAATACTGTATATGCAAATGAAGGAAAGCAGTGTGTTCTGGTTTCAGACTGGAGTCAGTCTTTAAGTCAGCATATCTAGAGTTAATACAAAATGTTACTGGTTTAATTCTGAATTCAAATTACTACTACAATAAGTAAAAGAAGGCTTTGATTAAGAAGATAATTTTTTACAAAGACGAGAGTGTGCAGGTTTCTATTATAGCAAAGAAATGTTGTATTCCATGCCAAAAATTCTGGTAAATCAGTAGATGAAATTAAAGGACTTAGTGAACTTGCTGTCATAATTTCTCTGTCATCTAAATACTTTCTTTGCAGTACAGAAAAGCTGAATGCAAGTAGTGGCAACTGCTGAAGAGTTCTCTTGACATATCAAGACACCTTACCACACAGTCACACTGGCTATTTACCTAACCCACAAATACTCATTTTGTTGTATTTACTCGCTAATACAAAGTGTTACTAAATCAGATCTCAAACTCATTCCCAAAATGTTCTCTATATTATCATGAATATTTTATGCATAAAGATAAATATTTGGGGTTTTTTTCCCTGTATTTTCTCAAAGGTTGGAAAGACCAATTGATCTGCCCTTAATGATTGATAATAGAAGAAATCTGACAAGTCTTATATCTGGAATAATACCACATTAAATAACAGTATATCATGTTTGAAAGAGTATAAGAATTGTACTGGTAGGTATAAAAATTATTTTCTGTTCATTTCTTCAGTCTTAGCAATAAATTATTCCTTATTGAAAAATAAATAGAATTTTACTACCTAATTCCTCTTATTGGTAGAACATTGCCATCACCTTTTTCATGTTTCACTGATCTTTAAATGATACACACAATATTAATGAGTTTAAGGGTTATTTTCAAAGAGACTTTTTGTATGTACTGCCTATTTTTTTTTTAATAAGGAAGCATTTTCTACTTTGAAGGCTGGACTTACTCTACCTCTTTTCTTTCAGCTCTTTTGCTATTAAAGAGATCATAAAATTGTCAATGTGCAATTTCAAGGAACAGCTCTAGAAATCTTTTTCAAGCAGGCTTCATTCTTGAGCTGTGGCCATTTTGATACAAAATGCTGAATTGTGAAGTTCTTTGATGTGTGTTGGGCATGCACATCTTTCAGCATAGTCATATCAAATCCTTCCTCTTCTTCTGACATTGCACTGACCCATGGGGATTTTTTTTCACCCAGCCTTTGTAATTTTGAATGGGTTTATCTGGTCCTGTTTAAGGTTGCTTACATCTTGGTTGTAGCAGTGATTCAGACTGGCTTTGTAGAACTGAGGCTTATGTATCAAATAGATAAATACCTTAATAAATGCCTAGAATGAGCTGTGCTTTCATCCTCAGTTATTTCCAGGACTCCTCAGAGTTTCTGGTTTTTCTCTTAATTTACTTTATTCTTATGAGTCTTATTGGACAGCATTTAATTAATGATGCAAAACACTGTACCATGTGCTGATGGTTATATATAGATATGGATTGGTTCCTTTTCTTCCCTCAGGGAAAAAGTTGCAAGACATTAACCCATTGATATTTTGAGGCATGTTGTTAACACGATTTGTTTCATTTGGCATCTTTTTTTATCCAGCTTCTGGACATGATTGTAGGTGCAGATAAATTATATCTCTCCCCTCATTATTCCACAGACTGTCACCCCAAACAAGTGTTTAAGCATGTGGCTCATCTTACTTACATGCATTTAACATATTGGGTTTTCTTTGACAGCTGAACCCTCAAAGAGGCTCCTGGCATCTGAGGAGATGGCTAACACCCAGAGGAAATAGATTTAGGTGATGCTTGAAGTGCTTGACCATTTTCAGGCAACAAAGCCTTGGGGATTTAAATGGTAGGGTTAAATAGGCAGGTAGTTAACTTAATTGCATTTTAAAAAATTATATTAGTTTTTACAGAACATTGATTTTGCACATCATCCAAATTGTCTGAGGACTCCCAACTTAACTGATCATTTGCACAGCCTTCCTAAGCTGAAATCTTTTGAGATAACACACCTAGAAGTACGGAGAGCTGCATTTGCAAAGAGCAGTGGCACTAAGGGGTGAGGGATTACTGTGAGCTGCACTGCCAAGATCATTTCAACAGCATGAAAACTGCTGATAAACGCTGTGCAAAGACCTGAAGTCCCCAGTTCACGGAAGCCTGCTCGACCAGATAGGCTTGAATGGCTGCCAAGGGGTGAATCAGATGTCACTTGGGTTTGTGCTAGAGCAGACAATCTGTTTCAGCAGCACCGGAGCCTGAAAAGAGGGAATGAATCAATGGGAAGAGACTCCTTACACAATGTCCTTTTCATGTTACCCGGAAAACCAGTTTTGTGCCAAATTACTCTGGGATCAGGCTTGTGCCATTTACCTTATTGGAAAGCAATAGCTCCCCTTTATCAGTCAGTACAGTACTCATTTTCATTCCCATCTTTGCATTAAAGAAAGGGATAAGGTTTCTTTGAGAATAGCATTGAATTAGGTTTCATTCTGTGAAGCCATGCAACTGTTGATAAATAATTCAATTTGCCAACATTTAAATCACTTGTTTTCATGATAAGGAAAATTTAAATTTTCTTTTTGTATTAGTTGAAATTTTATTGGTTGCAGGTTCTGTTCAACTCCTGGGACTCTCTCTGCCCCACTTAGAGAAAATGGCAAAATTGAGAGCAAAGTAATTATTTTTTTTTATTTCAAACTTTATTCCTCCCACAGAAACACAAACATGCATGTGCACAGATGCACACTCCATCATTTTGAATGCTGTTTTTGGTCGTTGCAAATGGCTTGAATTATTTAAAACATAGAAAGGAGGGACCCAGTAACTTTTTTATATTTAGTAGTGGAGCTTAACCATGTTCATACCATGCTCTAGTAGGCCATCTTTTCTGTTCAGGTTTGGTTTAGATGGTTTTCAGGTCTCTTCACTATACATTAACTTTCTACTTATCTGACTTTAAAAAAAAATACCATTTTCTCTCAAGAATTTGAAAAATGTTTACATTGGATGCAGACACAAAAGAAGAACTTTGAGTGATCTGTCCAATCAGTCAGTGGAAAGCCATTCCCAGGTTTAAGTTTCTGAGGGTATAGATTATTGCTGAGTGATATATTTGCACTTGATATTAAACAAGTAATGCACGTGTGGAAGCAGCCAGGATGGCAAACAGTAGTTCCTTAATAGGGAGACATGACAATTATAGCTTTTTGCCTATTGTAGGGCTGTTATCCTTCCCCATTGCCCATCTTTCTAAATAAACTTGTTGTATTGTATACCCTATTTACTAATCAGGAAAGTAGGAGAGATGCTATCAGGGCAGAAATTAATGATGTGTAGAAGAAAGAAAGGCTTAATTTAGATTTAGATTTAATTCTTTTGTATCCTTTGCAAAATACATTTTTTCCTCACAGAGTGTGATTATGTTTGTGGCGTCTTCATCTCTTGCCACTCTTTTAATAATTTTACTTCTTTGCATGAAGCCCTTCTCAAATGATCACCAATGTCCCTGGTGCTATATTATTCCATGCATAGTTTGTGTCTGTTGCTGATTTAAGCCATAAATATTTCAAAAGCTCAAAGTTAAAAAAAAATCAATGATAACATATATGCAGCATCCATAATATATAAAGACAGTGGTCTGAAATGGCCATTTGAAAGTTCTGTAAAATTAATCATCATAATATTTATTGCAGAACTGTCTCCTTTATCAACATAATTATTATTGTTATTGATATTACTATGGGCATCCTATTATTGTAGCCTTGTGCTTATTAGATGGGAGCCTGTTTCACAGGCAAAGGCAAAGTTTCTACAGCGTTTTTTGCCAAGTATTTGAAATAGTGAGATGTATTTGTGCTTTGCTCAGAGATGTCCCTGCTGCCCTACACATGAAGGGTAGGACTTCAGCACCAAATAGCTGAGCACAGTGACCCCACTGCTCTCTAGCCCACAGGCACAAGTGTGTGAAGCAATGGGAAGCATATGCTCCTCGTGGCCTCCAGCCCTGAAGTCTCTGAAACACATGGGCAATGTCCAGGAGATGGTGTCAAAACAGAGCTGGAGCAGTAATTGTACACTCTCTGGTTGCAGGCCTTGGTGTCATGCTTGTGACTCCAAATGCTACCATGAATAATTGAATCCCACCTGGGGTTGCAACTCCCCTCTGTGTCTGATTTTAAACAATTATGAGTTTGGAGCCTCTGGGTGAAGGCCTGTTATAGACATTTTAAACCCCCGTATTCATTTATCGCCTCAGCTTCCTCTTTGTCAATTTGTTTTTTAATCTTGTAAAAATTAACAGCTGGGGAATGTACAGGAGTTCAGAATTGAATGGCCATTAGCTGTGTACCTCCAAATAGGCTTCATAGTTGTGATGGGATTTCACAATGCTGATACTCTGCTGAGCAGAAATGCCCAATGCCCAGGCTGAAAGGGCAACTTTGCCCCAACCAGCGCAGAAGGTTTTGTGAGCCCTGTCCTACCACCCCCATGCTCCACACAAGCTATAGCTCTGCTTAGCTGGATAACCACAGTAATAATGGTGACAACAATAGTAATGTGAGTTTTATTGTTCTGTTGGGGAGAAACCAGACTGGCTGCCAGCCCTGCAAGTTTCATCTGGATTTCCTCCAGCATGCTCCTCAATGCCAGTGGCAAAGACTGTGCAGCTCTGATTGTGGCTCATCCTGTTGCCTGCAGGTTTTGTCAGAGAGATGTTTGTATGCAGCTAATGGGGCTGTCATGAGAACTGTGGCCCTGAGGGTCAGAGACAGTTTAAGTCTCAGGAGTACCAGTAAAGTTTCTGAGTCTGCTGCTTACAGAAAATTAACAATGTATTTAGACTTGCTGACTAGAAATTTTTATAATTGTAATAAAATAATTATTTGGGATATAGAGCCTTGTGAACTTTTTGTAGGTAAATTTTGGAAGTTTATATAAAAAGAATTATCCAGTAATAGAATTCCAACCCACAGAAAGGTAAATCCTGACATGTTTGTGACTTTTTGTGTGTGTCAATACATTCAACAGTTTGCAGAGGAGAACAAACAGTACTTTCTTTTCATAAAACATTAAGATTGGGTAATCTGTTGCACTTTCTCAATTAGTTGTAATGAGAGACATTATTGGAAAACTAATATAATTATTGGATGCTGTATAAGAAAATTCATAATGATTTGGAGCTGCTGGGAACATTTAATGAGATTTCTTTTTTTTTGCTTTCATTCATTCATGTATATCCTTAAGCAGTTAGATTGGTACAGGTTGATATATTTTGGCATGAAAGAGTTTCTTAAATGCAGAATTCTTGTACAGTGGGTCTTGTTCACGTCCCAAACCTTGTCTGAGCCTGATTAGAATGGAGAACATTTATTTGGGGGGTTTTTTTGTAATTTTTTTTTCTGTGATGAAGTTTCTGTCATAAATTATGAGAAAACTAGATTTTTCCTAATATCAGATTGCTGCTTAACCTGAAAATTGAATACAGAAAATAATAATTTTAAAAAAACTTTACTGGAAGGTTTAAATACTCAGAATATTCTTGAGTTTAAAAAAAGGGCAAAATGGAAAAAAAAAGACACAACAACAATTGTTGTGGGCACTTTTATTTCTAAATTCTAAACACAACTTATAGCTTGTGTCTATTCAATGCTATAAGGCAGACTTTATGACTGCATTTAAATGTAATGGTAACCAAACAAAAATTCATGTATCCCTCTGTATTAGAAAAATGACTCCTGAAGAACAAAAGTTGTCCGCAGTTTTAAGTAAGCTGTATCTTTGAGCGTAACTTTGAAGTAATTGTTTTTATGTTGTATAATATGACCCAAATATTGTGTTTTTGTCAGCATGTCTAATAGGTTGCTCAATACCCTTGTTTTGCACAGGTCAGTGAGCCCATTCGTGTTCAATGATATACACTATGAATGCTCATGGGTAGTTTGATACATCTTTAATAGAAGGTGAAGGAAATGGCTCAAGTTTCTTTTTTGACCTTCTGGAAGTGCATTTCCAGATGAAGTGAATTGCACTCTTAGCTTCACCAATGAAATGAGAAATTCTGGGGTAGAAAATGTTTAATTACTGCAGATAAACTTCTGAGAGCTGGCCAGTCATTTCCTGTGATTGCCATTATAGTGCAAATTAAAAGAACATTTGTTTTAGATAAATTATTGTACAAAGTGAAAGGTCATCACAAGCATTTTCATCTCACTTCTGAGTTCTTGGATTAGTTTATGCTACTTGAACAACTTTGTCGATGCCCTCAGTGCAAAATGCTCTGAATAAGTAGCTCTGCTCAGGGCTTTTAGCTTGAAACTACATGAAAGAACTCTGAATACTTGATCATGAGTAATATATAGTAAAAGCTGATGTCAGTGGATATTAAAAAAATTAAAAGTGGGCAACTTACTTCTCAGAAAGTGATTATTTGATATAAAAAAATCTTTATGATTATTACAACAAAATTCTCTATTGTCAATAAAATTAATATTACATTGAACAGACAAATATGAAAAGAACCCTGAAAGCCTAGTCTAGATGACCACTAACTTTATTAATGTAGAATTAATATGGTTTGAGGTAATTCTAGGCCATTTACCAAGTTGCACAAAATTAGATTCATAAGACACAAGACAGGCAGTTCAGGCAGGATCCTGGATAATTTTGGTGGAGTTGAAACAAAGAGGTGGTAGAGGCTAATGGTGGTTATCTGGAGTGTGGAGATGTTTGTACTCTCTGACATGCCACTGAATTGATGGGTGTGAGGAATAATTACAGTGCTGTGAATTGAACAAATTGGGACAACCATTCACCTCTTGGTGGTGGTGCTGGGAGAGGAGTCTGACCCTGGGCAATGAAGAGATGTAGGTGTTCCTCCAACGTGGCTCTTCTCAGGCAGATCACCACACTGTGTCTTCTTGCCCTGAAAATTGCTGGCAGAGGAGTGGGGCAAGTCCTCACTGACACATTGATAAGACATTTTAGCATTTTGTATGAGAGCATACTCAGATAAATGAGTTTTAAAACTTAGTGAAGGTACAATGTCACATATTCTGAAGGTCTGCATGGAGGGCTGATGTGGTGAAGTCTGATAAAATAATATGATCGGAAAAAGTATAAAGCAAGTCTGTATTTAAGTGTCTTTTAACATGGTGTGTCTAAGATCTGCAGCAGAGAAGTATCTTTCCCACTAGATGCCCAGTCTTCCTGTCTGACACTGTTGATGGATGGCAGATGACAGTAGTGCTTACATCTTGCACAAAGCTGTGAGGACATAAAGACCACACTGGCCTGTCTCACACACTGTTAAAGTCCCAGAAGGACTTTGTCATGAAATAAGCATAGAATAGAGCCACAGGATGGCACTGACTCCAGACCTGGTGGAGGTGAGATCTGGTTGGCACATCCTGGGTAATGCATCCAGACAAAAATTCCCACAGTGACAAACAGTGTAAAGAAGTAACTGCTCACAGACATATCACCAGTCAAACAAAGATCACCCCAAATTATGGGAAAGATAAAGGTAGTACGATTGTCTGGGTGTCACCTCAGACTAGAGGGAGGTTAACAGAGCTGAGGGAGAAGAATGAATCACTGATAATGGACACAAAGAGTGTAGAACTTATGGGCCATAAGGAAAGCTTGGTGGTAGGTTTAAAGCACTACTCCTCTATGAGTAGTGACCCCAGTGTTGTTACTTTATCTAGAACACTCTTGGAAAGGCACACTCACTTGCACTTCTGGGTTCAGGTTTCTTACTTTGGTGGAAAAAAATCAGCTAGTGACATTGTTTTTCTCCCAGCTTCTGCTCTGAAGAGTCTTCAGGAAATGGAAGTGGGGCTATTAGTTAGTTACAGGACTGACTTACACCTGGGTGGCATTCGGTAAGGTACAACATTGCCACGTTTGTGGAAGTGTTTTACCATTGAGGAAAATGGCTAACGGGAATTGCTGTGACCTTGCTGGCAAATCATCAGTAATCAGTTTCCTTTTTATGGAAGAAAGAGGGTTATGAATAGGAAATGCACTAGGAGATAGAGAACCCAAAAAGCTGTGCTAAAATGCAAACCAGAACTTAAGAGACAGAATTAAAACATTTAGAACAGGGTTTGTCTAATTAGAATTTCACTGAGGTTTAGAGATCAAATACAAGTTTCTCCTCACTTTGTCATATTTGTTCTTGGAGATGTACTCTGCAGTTTCCAGCATATTACACAGCTTATTTCCAACCTAATTGGGAGGGAGTGGCACTTCTTTATATTTTGTTTATATTTTGCTTTTTACCCCAGGCATACTTTATTAATTATGCCACAGCAGGCATTATAAATCTTACTGTACACATGCCAATGTCCTGTAAATTGATCCAATGGGCATTTATGTTGATCTTTTGCCAACTCATTGGTCCAGTTTCAATTTCCGGAGTGTTTTTTAATCTAGTCTTAGTTCCACCCCTGGATTTATTGTTTAAGATTCATCTAAAAGTCTACTTATTGTTGCACTGTTTGATAGAGAAATTTAGCTGCTTGAAGGTAAATGGATGACAAATTAGTAACACTTCAAGAGCAACTTTCAGAATGAAGAAAACTCTTTGTGGTCACTATAAGACCAGGATTTTGCCTTAGATGAGCTAATGCAGCAATGCCAAAGCCTTTGCTGTAAGAAGGGGTAAAAGAAGGAACTAATTCCTTTGATACACAGTTTTGGAGAGTGAATAGATTGCCAAATCGCTACAAGAGAAGTACAAATGCAGCTGAGAGAGACAGAGAGCTGCAGGATGCTCTGCCACCAGGCAGAAGGAACCCTGTGCAAGAGAGGAGCATTCAGAGATGAAGCTCACCAACCCCACCAGAAAAGCTGTAAATGAAATATAAAAGGAGTGCAGTGAGTTTTAGGAGAGAAGGCTTTCTACCTCTGGTTTTATTGAGTCAGTTGAAGGTCACATGGATCCTTGTTGACACAGCTGTGGCTGTATCTTACCTTTCCTACCCTTGCCCAGGCTCTAGCAGTCATGGGTGCTGGCAGTGACCACACAAGATGAAACATCTTTCTGGACTCATGGTTCACAGACCTGCTCTCATCTGGTGTTTGTCATGGGGAAACACCGAGACTGATATTAATCCCTTTGTCTTGGCTTTTCCAGACTGGATGCTCATTTGAATCAAGACCTTTTCTTGGCCCGAGGGATTTTACATTTTGTAATTCCATGATCGTTAAATAGATATCAAAAATGTTCTCTCTCCCTTATTCTCTTTTTTTTTTTTCTTATTTCCTTTTGTGAAGCAGTTTTGGTTGGCTACATGCTGAGTCTCTCACTCATTGCAGAATTTAGCAAGAATAGTCTGGCAGACAGACTTGGCTTATGAATCCATTTTCATAATGTTCCAACATCCACATCATGGCTTTTTCCCTGACAAGTGGGATATTTAAAAAAATAATAATAAAAAATAAGCACATTATAACCCAGCAGGAATGATTTTTTGCAAAGTTACATCTTAATGCCAGAACTACATAGTAGGAGGCTTTTTAGGTCAGCATAATTGAGCTCTAGAGTAGGTCTGGGTTTTGTTTTCCTGCATGTTTGTTTTTTTAGTGCCTGCTATGGTTTGATGAACTATGCCATGTGTGCTGTTTCAGAGACATCACAAAGAATCAGCAGTCGCAGAAGGGGCATAACATTGTCAAACTGGAGCAACAGGAATTTCTGTATGTGTCTCCTGTTTCAGTGCAATGACCCTCCAGGAAAAGTGTCAGATTTCAAACAAATCCCTGTAGAAGATCAGTTTTGTGTATATACATTTAAAAAAGCTTGCTGCTGATATGTGGGGGAGATAAGAGCAATGATATTAGAAAGACCTGCAGTGCCCAGGCTGAAGAGATGTTGCAAGTTTACATGATGCCCAGGAGAAAAAGACCCTGTTATCCCCAGAGGCAGTCTTCTGACATCTGTGGCCCTATTTTTTCTGTTAGGGAATTAAACTTTCTCAGTTTTAAAAGAGATTTGAAAAGGATTTTACTGATTTATAGGCTTATCCTCCTACTCATCAAGTCACCAGTGACTTCCCCTCAAGCCCACAAACCATGTGATCCCACCAGCCACAGCCATGCCAGGGGGTCTCTGTGTCCTGCCACAGCCCTCGTGCTGCCGAGCCGTGTTTGTACCAGCCAGGACGCAGTCCTCACTTTTCAACAAAATAACTAGAATGGTGGGGGAAACAGAAAACCTTTCTCCCCTTTAGCCTTGCTGGCAAGATAAGCAGCACAGGAACATGTTTGCCAGGGAGATCATCATGCTGTCAGAAGGCATTAAAAGAGTCTAAGCAGCTTCAGAGCCTGCTATGCAAGGCAAGATGTGCACACAAAGTCACCGCTTGTGTCCTGGTGAGCTCCCACTGTAAGACACATTTTAGATGGAGCTGCTTGCATAGGATCTTCTTGCTCTGTTAAAACCTCCTCCTCTTCAACTTGCCTATACCAAACATACACTGCTGAGCCTGAACATGTATTTTTAATTTAGTCAGTGTTTTATTGAAATCAAATACTGCAATATGTCATGTACCATCAGAGAGTGTCCAGGGTTTTTTTGAAGATATTTTTTCTGTGTTTGTGGACTGCCTCACACAAGCAGCCATAACTAATGAGCTATAACCTCTACATTCACAGCATGTTCTGGGGCTACTTTGGTGAAAATAGTAAGCAATGCATTTTAAGAGAAAGATTGTTTTAAATATTTTATGAAACAAGTATTTTCATGTTTGTTTTAATTGCAGTCAAGGGGTCTTACATACAAGACACTCTAAAAAGTTCACTTAGTGGAATGGATGTTTCTCTAGCTTCTTATCAGGATAAATCATGTTCTTTGGAATATGGAAAAATTCCATAATTGTTGACAGAATAAAAAAATTTAGTGTATTTCTGCAAAATGTTGGAAGATATAAGGGCCTGTAGATTGCCTTTACTATAATTACAGTAATTATTTTCTTAAGTTTTCTTAAATCAATAATTTAAAATTTTTAGAAGTGTTTTAATTTCCTCCTTGCTCATTCTCTAAAATATCTGAAAAGTAATTAAAAATGGTCAAGACAGTTTTCTCTTAGCTGGTTCCAACAAACAGGCCTGTTCAGTCTGAGATTTGAAAGGCTTTCCGCCCATCTGTTTTCTTTTTTGGTCTTTGGCATTTTACCCACTGAGATTAAGTGATAGAAGAGGTAACATCTGTACTCTTTCCAATCCTGGATTACACTCTATGGGAAATAAACATAGGAAATTTGGTGGAATTAAACTTTTATAAAAGGTCTGTAACAGAGGAAACTCTGTGAGTGTGTGTACACAGTAAGTACAGGGAAGTCATCGCTTGTCCTCGGGGTTTCATGCTGGCATAGAGTGAAAGGCTCAACAGAAAAAAGAGAGAGGGTGTTCTTGTTTATTCAGGATTATGCATTTTCCTAACAAAGAGCTGTTTCAGATGACCTATAATGCTGGTTTTCTGCTTTGTGAGCAAAAAACAACAAAAGGAAATTAGAGACAATAAAGGAAATTCCATTTTGTAAGATATAACTGGATGGAGTGTCACCACTTTTCCTTTTGTAGCAACAAAGATGGTACTCTTAAATAGCATAATCTTAAGGCAGAGGTTTTATACACACAGGACTTCATTTAGGGCACTCCAGCTTCTGCTAAAATTAGTGACTCAGAAATCAGGCATGTAGCCTGCCTTTGAAACAAATTCCTATTCCATTAATATTTCATTAAACTTTCTAGACAGATGTAAGTAGAAAACAAAAACTTTCCTTAGCTACACAAAATGTATCTCAGAATGAGAGCCACTGGACAGTTTGCTAGAAATATGACAAAGTTCTGGTCCATGTTGCTGGAGAAAAGCACAGAAATCCCAAGCATTGAGCTTACTGCTCCAGTGACCAATAGGAAATTGCCAATAGTTGGTATTAGCCATTATTGCTTGGAGCAACCTGAAATCAGGAGTTCAGTGGTTTCTGCTATGGGCTTCAACGTTTGAGTCTGTTCCCCAGTAGTGTGAAACTTTACTTGTCTTTTCAGGTGGTGGTAGAAAAAAAGTCGCTCACTGTCCAGGACAGATACTGACAAAAGTGAATAATCTAAATAACCCCAATAAAACTCTGAATTGTGAAAAATTTACATCCATTCTCTGATCACCCAGTGAAAAAAAAAAAAAAAAAGAACTCTTTAACTCTTTAAAAAACCAGACCTGCTTACTATCTTTTCTTACTATGAGAGCATTTCCTACACAGTCTTGGGTAAAACCAGTATATTTATATTGAAATTTTGTCTAGGTTATTTGATCATTTCATATCAGATGAAGAAATTCCAAATCAAAAACATTCAAGAAAATTATGTTTATCTCCAAGAAATATCACTAGTACAACATAGGGGCAAAAAAAAAAAAAAATGTAGTTATATCCTACTTAAATAACTCATGTGCTGCTCTGATGAGATATGTGTTTTGCCCTGTAGAGGGTGTTACTGGAAGTGGAGAAATAGTTCAAAAAATAAAAAGGTCAAATATTATAGGGGAAGCAGATGCAAAGAAGAACTTGTTTAATAGATTGAATTGTTGAAATTATTTAAATTGTTGAAATAGTTCTCTCAGCATCTTGGAAGATTTAGAAATATTCTCCTTAAGATTAATTAGTCACATCAAATTCTGCTTTGTGCTCACCCTCATCCAACTGGAAAACATCTGGCTTTGAGCTATCAGAGATCATAACTGTGTTAATAGAAGATTCTGAGAGCAGTGAGAATTATTTAACATTTGTCTTTTTGAAGTACTTAAATTGTCTTTTCTTAATGATGTTTCAGCTTCAAAAATTTGAAAAAAAGAGAAAGTTCAAATATATAAGAGGAAAGAAAGTTCAGCACACGCATAGAAGGATATTCTTTGAAGACTTCAGCTACCAAGGACCATTTTTGCCGTTAAGCCATGAGGAAAAAGAAACTTTTTACAGCTAAAACTAAAAAGCTTCTAAATGTTGTAAACTGCTGAGGCCATCTCAGAGCAATTACAAAGATTTTGCATTATGTAGATCCAAGTTAGGATATAGTGAAATTGATCTCTGGAAGTCTGTACACACTTCAAGGTTTCAGAAATAATTTTCTACTAACACTTTGTCTGTGGTCTTTATAGACATTTTTTATCCCTGCTTCAGCACAGCTCCTCTGTTATGATATATCTTAGGACTAATACAAAGTTACCTTTTGATGCAAATGTTCTTTATGTAATTTATGGAATGAAGAGCAGAGAAATTTTATATCCTTTTATTGCTTAATGCTTCGTAATATGGAACAAAGATTTTACATTACATTTCAGTGATGCTGATATAAGGAAGAGGATAGGAAGGCAAATAAATACATCTTTAACCCTATGTTAATTTAAAAAAGGACAAAGGATATCAGTGTTTGTTTCAATGACTTTCACAAACTATCAAGTCTTTGTGAAAATATTTAAAGTGTCAAGCATACTATCATCATCATTTCTCCTATGCTGATACTGCATATTCTGTGTTGTAATAATTCTTTAGGTAAAAATTCATTTTATCATAATTTTAAAGTACTTTATAATCTGCCATAATTTCGAATGCTTTTGCAGTCATTTTCTAAACTTTAATCCTTGTTGTCTTCAAACCATTCTGTGATTATAGAATAAGACATGAGATATTTGTGGATTAACATGGCATTCATCAGAGATGGCTTGAGTAATATGTTTTAACATACTCCCCCTTCTTATTGCAGCAGTGCTAATAAAATGAAATTATCAATATTTCTGTTTTTCAAATTTTAAAAGTTGATAACTAGATGAAGAGAAGTTACATTTGCAAACATGCCTGAATTGGTTTTGTCTGTTTCAATTACAAAATATTATGGCACCTTTATGGTGTGATGAAAATATGTATTTACATATTGGTAAATCCACTCTTATAATACTTTTTAATTATTTCCACACAGCTGTTGCTAATAATAGCTATCAATCAGTGTCTACATAATTTAAACAAAATATACTTGTGGCTTATTTTCCAGGTTTTCTGCTAAGACTGGGTGTTTCCATACAGAAATTAAACCACTTTGCACTTGTATGCAAATTATTCACCAGTAGACCTGGTGCTGGATCATGCTTCAAGTCATTACATCTAGCCATGAGACAAAGGAAAAGGGTATCTATTTTTGGCAAAAATCAAATATTTCAATGTAGAGATGCAGAGCCTGCTTACATTTTAGAATGTGGAAATCTGGGTGGTGCAGGGTGAAATATCTTCTCAGGAAGGGCAACTGCTGGTCACAACGTGGTCAGAATTTGAAGAGTTAAAATTTTAAAAATGGGAATAAAATTTGAAGCTGTTTATAAACAAATCCTCTCCCAAACCAAACAAAAGCTCTTCATGTTAGAACATCGAATTTTGAAGCAGAAAAGGTGACCTGAAGTGGAAGACAACCACAAACTGGAAAAGAGTGTGGAAAGATAAGCAGGAATGCTGAAAATAGAAGAAAGGCTACAAAGGGGGGGGGGAAAATTACCTTCTGTGCTTGTTCCTGTTATTGAATGCATTGATTCTTGGATTCAACCTACTCAGCAATGTTCAAACTGCTAATCATGTCTGCAGTGTTTTTATACTCTGCTTCATCATTTACTCTTTCTAAAACAGCTGGTCCTTTGGAGTCAGTAGCTGATAGGACTTAGGTGCACACAAGGATGAATGTTGCACTGCATTAAAACTGTTTGCTTCTTGTGAAGTGTGGTTGGTCTAGGGATAATGGATTATTTCAAAATTGAGTGCCTTCACTATTTTCTGTGCTTGTTCCTGTTATTGAATGCATTGATTCTTGGATTCAACCTACTCAGCAATGTTCAAACTGCTAATCATGTCTGCAGTGTTTTTATACTCTGCTTCATCATTTACTCTTTCTAAAACAGCTGGTCCTTTGGAGTCAGTAGCTGATAGGACTTAGGTGCACACAAGGATGAATGTTGCACTGCATTAAAACTGTTTGTTTTCTTCTTGTGAAGTGTGGTCTAGGGATAATGGATTATTTCAAAATTGAGTGCCTTCACTATATTAATAGAACTGGTATTTGTTCACTTCCAGAGAGTTTGGTACCTAATCCAAATCCAATAGTGCCTTCTCAGGGTCAGTGGTGGGATTCAGGATAGCATTGAGGAAAGAGCTCCTTAATGTTTAGTACAAAAGAGGATGAAGACAAAATGGTGACTGCAAGCAGTCTGATGGGACTGCTGTGCTAGCTGAAGGGTGCTTTTGGAAGCTGCTCTCTGCTAACTTGGCTCTTAGTACACTGAGAGAAATTTAATCTTGGTGTGGGCCAGTTTGTGTGCCTTAGGAGCAGCTTCAGAAGAAAGCTGAATCAATTGTCTAGGAGTCTACAGAGGACAGCACAGAGGATGCACAGGCAAGAGTTTAATGATGATGTTAAAAGATGGTGTATGGTGTGCTTTATCTTTTATATTTCTAACCATTTGTATGTCAGTAATGAATTAGCACAATTACACTGAATTTTTATTTTTTTTTTTTGTTATTCCTCCTGAACAGCTGGTTACAATATCTCTGGTTATTGTGAGCATTCTGTTGCAGACATTTTAGCAAGATGGGGACTCAAACCCCTCATCCTTCTTCCCTTGAAGCATGTGGATTCCAAAAAACTCTCTGAAAATTAAGGTTTATTGTATCCATTTGAAGCTTCCACTCAGGGGAATTTTCTATCAGACATCTTAAAGAAGTTCTATTTGTTCTGCCTACTTTCGCTTTTTTCCTACTTTGTGGATAAAATGAAAGATGTTTCCTTTAAAAGCAATTTTCTCAAATCCTCTAAAAAAGTGGAAATCAGTGGGTTTAATAAGTCCCTTGGCAACCAGCTCCTCAGGCAACAATGCAGCAATTATAAATAATATTAATAAGTTCATCTGATTGCTTCTGATAACAAGCCATTTCAGAATCCTTCTTTTCTTTTTATAGCATAGGGCCCTGGCTGTTGAGAAAGAGGCAGAAATATTCATGTGAGTATGCGTGTGAGAGAGAGAGAGAGAAGCAGAACTGCTTTGCATATTGAGCTACAGCACACAACTGGAAAAAGAGCAATAGGATTTCATTTTTAGAGATTTACTTGTAGGGGAGTTATGAACATCCTCTCCAAACAGAACAAAAGCAAAAACATAATGAAAATTGTTTGTTATTCAGTAAACAACCCACATGAAAAATTTAATTGACCTACCAGGGTATAAAATGGAAGCATGTAATAATCAAGTATTTTAAGAAGTAATTTGAACATTTCCATTTCTATGGCAGCTAGTCTGGAGTATTTTACAAGGCCTTGGTCATCCATTAAGGGGCAGTCAAATATTCCTGGCTGCTGTACCCTAAAGTGAAATATAAAGGAAAAAAAAAAAAAAAAAGAAACAAACAAAAGAAGGATCCAGGCAAAGAAATCTTGAAATTCAAGTTCTTGAACCTGAAAATGTATCATGTTTTTTGTTAGGAAAAAAAAGAAAAGGTGTAGTTGGGCATGACAGAACTTGTACAGAATATTTCTCTGTGAAACATCTATGGATTCAAGAGCTATAGTCTGAAGTAGAACTAGCCTGCTTTTATTCTTGCAATGTGATTCAGTGTTTTTCTGGAATTACAGAATTTAAAATACAGAGAAATCTCATTTGGAATAATGTTTCAATAATTACAGCTCACAGAATAAATATATGTAGAACAAATAGAATTCGTACATTACAAAGAGTGCTACCACTAGAAGGAGCTGATGGATATAATGGTTAAAAAATGCTGATAATGAAATGTTTGCCCACATATCCTCTTGAAGCTGTGTATGCATAAGCATTTCCTTATGGAAATATATATAAATATATAGAAATACTGCTGTGTAGATTGTTAGGGACAATGTTCTGTCAAAAAAAATAAATGTTATTTTATTTTGTGGGATGCAAAGGTCATGTGAAGAGATTTCCTAGAATTCTCAAAACAATAGCTGTGTGACTGAACCTGATCTATCAGTAATGGTTGTTCATCTAAATAACCTTCACTGGTTCTTCCTATGTTTTTTCTCATCTTTGACCTCAATAAACAATGATTTCATAAATTTTCAAGTTAATTGCCCAAGGTTATTTAGTACTTTCTAGCCAAGAATGGGATGCAACTGGATAATTATTTCCAATTAGCAGTTAATTTATTATTCCAGTAAAAATTAGCTTTATTTTTCACTTTGTGCTTTACATAATCTATTTTTTAATTTGTAATATTAGGAAATACCAAATCAGTACCTGACAAAAGACCAAGAAAACTTGAAACAGTGTAAGTCAATTTTCATAAAGAACTATTGAATAACTTTCCAAAAGGCATATAGAATTTTGTTACATGCAAGTGATACAAAAGTGCAATAATATATCTAAATTCTGCCTGATGCCCTGGATTTATTTTTGTTAACTTAAAACAAAGATGATATTTTGCAATGTCTTCTTGAACATTCCAAACCTCTCTCGAGCAGATATTAATTAAAAGGAAAATAAATCTTGCACTATTTTTTTTCTTAGGCATTGCTGTGTTATTCAGACATTGGAAAGCAAACATTAAACTTCCGTGGGGATGGGACCTTCCAGACCTCTCTGAAGACAATATTTTCATTGCATTGCACATGCAGGAACAACGAACCCTCAAGATCTGCTGAGTTAAATGAGCACCAAGACACAGCTTTTAGATTCTGTTTCACAGTGGTACTTCTTGCAGTAGTATTCCACAACCACTGGAGATGTTGAAATCCAGAGTATTATACACTCTGTATGTCAGCCTAGACTGAAACATGAATCTCAGTGATGATTGCCTTCATTTTAAGCACAGATGCAGATGGATAAGTTTAATTTAATTTGCTAAAAAATTTGCTTTAAGTGGGATTATCCAAAGCGGTTAAGGACTGTTAAAAATGTAAAAATCCACATTTTTTAATGTGAAAGAAAAAACAGCAAAGATCAATGGCAGTTCAGGCTGAAACAGTACAGGAAAGCCCAGATTCAAAATCAACCAGTATAAATAAGAGTTATTTTATTGATTATTTTTTTCTGCATCTGGTCTGAAAAAACCCAAGGAATTAAAACTCAAGATATTTCTTTAACCTTGTTGCTGAATTTTCTTTATTCTCTATTACTGTTGTATATGGAGACAATCAATGATCTGATGATTTTTTTCTGCATCTGGTCTGAAAAAACCCAAGGAATTAAAACCCAAGATATTTCTTTAACCTTGCTGCTGAATTTTCTTTTCTATTACTATTGTATATGGAGACAATCAATGATGATGACAATTTTTTTGATGCTTGGATTTCAAGTACTGGATTGAATATTTACTTACTTAATACCCATCATATCTTTTCATTACTCAAGGTGGTGGGGAGGGAAGAGAAGTGATTTTGTTGGTCTTGATGCCAGTGATAGGCACTGCAATTTCTCTAGGGAAATGACTAACTACATTCCACAAAAGCTTTGATGGTTGTTTTACTGCCAGGAAGAGTTGAGACTTTTAAAAGTGCATGAGATAAACTGAGAAGTAATGTGTTTAGTTTGTTAGTGTCTAGTCAATGAATGTTAGAATTGTTCTTTCACAAAAATAAATGGAATTACAGAGAAGATAACTGATGGAATTACCATCTTCTCTTTCAAGCTAAAAACATCTCCAGAGTGATTACATCTAATTTTAAAAATAAATAGATTATTTTTCCATGCAAAGTTATCTAATTCTACTTTAAAGAGCAAGACATCATTTTGAAACCTTTGCAGCCTGGCAAACCCATAATTTGCAATCTCTTCACATATGTACGTGCTTGAGAAAGCACGTACATATTCCACTCATAGCTAGTGGCACTAGTTACCTAGGCACACAGTGCTGTTTGAGTCCAAATTTAAAAGACAGGGAAGATGCATTTGGTGACTATAGTTCTGCCACAATTCATTCAGAGTTCCACTGCAGATGGGCACAGGTAATATGGGCTCATGAACACATTGTGTCTGAGCAGCAAAGGAAAAATCCCAGAAGTCCTTCACTTGCAAGCCCTTAGTTAGGGCTGCTTTACTCCAAGAGATGGATTTGTTTTTTGACACAAGTTTCCTCATCTGCTCAAAAGATAAGGAAAATCCAGATCTGTGCTGAGTGCCACCTTGCAAGACTCCTGGTTAAAGCTGTTGTAAATTCTTATTTGCACATAATAGCCCATCTATAAAGCTACTAACAATAGCTGTGGTGTGCCAGTAATCACCTGGGTTAAATTTGACTGCTTCAGTCATGTTAAGCCTGTAACAGCACTCTAAATAGCAGATGCTGAGCACACTGGAGCACCTTGACAAATTGCATCATGCTGTCAGTCCCAGAAGAATGACAAATTTCTGTAGAAAAAATAAGATTCAGTTTGGTGATCTGAAGCTTTTGTGTTGGCTTTGTTTTTCTTTTCAATGATTAGTACATTTGAATGCCACCATTTTCCAGACAATTCCCTGATTGAATTGGGGACCATGTTAGTTCTCCCCATGACCCGTCAGAGATAAAGAATTTGTTTACTGTAAATTGCTCACCACTTACTCCTATGCACCATCTGCCACTCTTACCCACATAGAGCTGCATTCCTAATAATGGCTCTTTTGACTTAAGGAAAGTAATACAAGATATTTCATGTACAAGCTTGGGATGGAATTTCAATTTTAATCTCCTATCCTTACATATAAATCCTTAGTGTCAGTAAATAAATTTATTTTAGTTTTCACACTTTTATGTAACAGTTGAAGTTTTGCATCATCACAGTAGGTAATGAAGAGGGTACTAATCATTCCATAAACTTGTCCCAGCTGAGCCTATCTGTGTGTTTTTACTTCATTAGAAAATGAATCTTTTTAACCAGTAATAGCCTTTTCTCATCACACATCACAGGACAGTGAGGTCCTGTTTTAAGAACAAGGAGAAAAGGACCTGGCTAGCATATTGTCCCTCAAATATCGGTGTGCAGCCCCCAGGCTCATCTCTGGTGAGCCTTGTTTTATCCTTTTGTTCTTTCAAATCTAATTTAAAGCTCTTTCAGTGTGCCCGGCTAACTCTTAAGCAAAAACTCTTTTCTCCTTCTGAAACAATTTTTCATACAATTTTATTTGAATTCCAGACTTTCACCATCTTTCCTAGCACTTCTTTAGAAGTGTCTGTCTAGAGGTGTCTTTCTGCCTTTCTTTTAATCTTTGGGATGCTCTTGTTCACCAAGTATCTTTCCTTGATTTATGCCATGAGTCTCTAAATTCAGCATTGTCCAGGACTGTGTATTGTGTATGACTCCTTTACTGGAAGTAATTTAATTCACTGGGTATGTGTCATGAGGGGAATATTCTTTTTCTTTCCTAGGTAATGGAACATTATTCAGCAAATCTTTCTGTATCCTAGCATTTTCATAGAATCACTGCTTTCATCCTTTATATGCCATCCTTTATATACCTCTGAAGAACCACAAATGCAGGTCTTCACACATATTAAATTAATACTTCCTTTTTTACAGAATTTGGTTTCCTTAGTCCAGCTAATCAGTAGGAGTTAAATAAAATACCATTATTAATACAGGTTCTTATTACACGTACATGGTGTTTAATTAATTTCTTAGCTTTCAGAACAACAGGTGTAGAGACCAAAAAATTTGTCAGCCTTCATATAAAATGCAACTCAATGTCTATCCCACCACCTGTTTTCAAAAACCTAGAAGCATAAATGAATGTAAACAAAATATGCTTCCCAGTTTTATTGTATTTTTAAGGTCTTTTCCTGTATGTTTCAAAGCACCTGTGATAATGGTGTCTGGCCTCATTACACTCTTGCAGCTTCCATTCCTATTTCCATCTCCTAATGACTGGGGACTGGTCCAAGGATTGAGAAATCTATCTATATCTTAAATATCTTTCTTACAAAGTATCCAAAGTTCTGCCTTTAAAAAGTGATTGTATTGTTTATAAGAGTCCTTCAGAAGTCAAACATTGCATTACAGGTAATTTCTGCTTGTAAAGCCAAATCTCTTGTTCTTCAAGAGCATTGTTCCCTGTAAATGCAAGTAATGTTGGGAACACTGGTGAAAATTGTGATACACAGTCCTTTATTGCCCTTTTCAGCCTCTTATACTCGAGTTATGACAGCTGTTCATTAATTTAAAGTCATTTATTTCCATTAAATAAAAATAATAATATAAAATTCTGAGATTATTTATATAATCAAAGATAATTTGGTCAAAATATTAAAATGTGGCTACTACTGACTACTAAAGTCAGTAATGCTTCTTAAAAGGAATTTAAATATTGATGCAGAAGTATGACAGTTTTGCCTATGTATTGACTTTTGCACTGCATTATTAAGAAACCCAGTTTCCAAATCAG
This sequence comes from Passer montanus, assembly GCF_014805655.1. NCBI lineage: Eukaryota > Metazoa > Chordata > Aves > Passeriformes > Passeridae > Passer > Passer montanus. The sequence goes on along the minus strand of NW_024356505.1, from coordinate 17,493,961 downwards.
AAGTCTCATCTTTTTATGCTATTACTGTTGAAAAGTCATAATAGAGTTTTATTTAATTTTTTAATGCTATGACTATTAATCTATATTATTTCCTGATTTTATTCCTAGGTTTGTATTTGTAGATAGTATGGCTGACAAGTTAATGCCTACCCTTTTATTATTGTCTTTTAGTAGAGTAGTTATATTGACAAGTGACAAAGTAGAGAACTTATTTTTAAGGTGTTTGTCTTTGGAAGACTGTGTAGTTTGAATATACATGGAAGATTAACAGCAGCCTTTGTAATAACAGCAAAATTTTACACGTAACTACCTGCTCATATATGTTGAACTTTGTAATCCAACACCAAAAAACCCCAAACAAATCAATTCAATAACAGAAGGATTCATAAATACATAATCCTAATAACTTTTCCATTTTTCTTTTCCTACCATTAACTTCTTGTTGTGGCTGTAAAATGATCTAACATATTTATTCAAATCTCTCCTTTTCACCTTTAATGTCAAAAATCAGTGACACAAGTTTGCCTGAACTACAGGTCTGCCTAAAAACACAGCATGAAGAAACAAAAATAATTTTCAGATTTGAATTTTGCCATGTTTTCCTTTTGTTTACAATCTCTCCCCTTTTCAGTTAACAAGGAACTGCCACCTTCTCTTCTCTATACCACTCATTATCATCTTGTCTGCCCCTGCTGCTGTGATGCCTCAGGATTTCCTGAGAGTGAAGGGATTTGTCTCAGCTCTCTGATCATGGCAGAGGGAGGGGTTGGTTTGTGCTTGCTGGAGTGCACTTGCTCCTAATAATCATGCCAGGTCCCTAAAGTCTTTCTTTGCAATTAGAAAGCAAAGGCTACAGAGAGCACATTCCTTGCTTCTGGCTTCATCTATGAAACACTGAAAGTTTGTAGGTTTCAGACTTGTGTCCACTGCCTCCAACACCAGGCAGGCTTAATTGTAAATCAAAAATTAGTTTTTTAGGTCTACAGGTCTATGTTTGAAAAGTACAAGTTAGGAAAGAGAAGGTTACAAAAAGGGAAACAGAAAACACAATTTCAGCCATCCAGTTGTTCAGCTTCTCATTAAGGTCTCCAGGGTTTGTCCCTGTGCACACTCTCCCTGCTCCCTACCAGCCTGGATTCCTTTTTCTTCTCCCAAGAAACAGAAAGCAATGATGAGTTGCATTTCACATGTACACAGTCTTTCCAAGAAACGAATATGTTCGGTGGCTCAGCCAGACCCACTGGGTATTTGTGGGTGCCTTCCCAGCTCTGTCATGCAGCAGTGGTGCTGGCAGCTAACTGGTTTTGCCACAGTTTGCTTATTCACTCTTATTGTAGTGCTGGTTTTTCGGTTTTGTTTGTTTTTTTTTAAATAGCTTTCTAAAGAAAGGGCATGTGATGCTTCACTAATAGAGATGCAATTTTAGCAACAGTTTTTCCATGGCAACATAAAAGGAGCTAATGCCCTTGGTATTCCTGATGTCCAGTGTGATAGCACCCATTCTTTCAATTTTGTGTTACAAGCAATCAAGGTTTTTAGTTGCATTTTGGTGAGCTTTTCTATATCTCCAGTAATTTTAGTTTCTTCCAACCTTGATTGTAACATTGGTATTGCTTTTTACTTTCTTCCTGCTACCTCATGTACATTGGGTAGATTTATACAGTGTTGACAATATAGAGTGGTGTTTTCTCAAGAGAATATCTGGAAGATCATTGCTATTCATTGACTTCCATTTTAAAAACAATTTCAGAGCCAGTTTTGTATAGTATTGCCACTCTGATTACAGCAGAGTGTTCTGATTTGCTTATCTTCCAAATGGTTCTTGTAAAATAAGAAGCTGTTTTTCATTAAATATTTCTAGTCATCAATTATGAAAATTAAAATGATTAGCCTTAAAATATATGGGGATAGGGAGAAATATTAGCTATTTTTCTTTATTTTACCAGATTCACAAAGGGAAAAATAATTTTTCTCTGAAAAAAATTATAGTATACAAGTGCTTCCAGAGGAAAGTTCATTTCTGTTATGCTATTCACATGATTTATTATTCACAAAGAACATTTGAACAGAAACTGGTCTATGTATGGGCCAAAATCCTGACTTTAGAGAGGATCTTTGGCTGTAGTTTTCACTGCCCTGTGTAAATCAGTAGGGAATATTGCAAACATGTTGAACTTTCTGTTTGAAAGTAAATCTGACAAGATGTACTTACTAAAACATATATTGTAAAAGAAAATTAAGCATTTCTTTAATATTTTATGTTCTTTGTCTTGTGAGGTATAAAGAAATTCAGGATGCTCATTCCATCTTGTATTTTCAGTCTTGCTAATTTAATTTTTAGCTTTGAAAAAGAAGTAAGAAAAATATTTAGGTCTAATCTAATTTCATTTTAATTTGGCTCAATGTAACGTTAGCCAAAGGACGATAATTAGACTTGCTAAAAAAGAATGCAAAATGAAGAGGGGAAAATGGCCTTATTTAAAAAATCTCAGACAGTAGGAAAAATCGAGGCTTTTCTTAGTCTTTATTAATAATCTTCTGTCTCCAAAGGCAAGACATTTAGTCTTCCTTATGCCAATCTTATACCCATAGGAAGAGATAATATGCTGGAATATTTGGGGGCTTGTGAAATAAGCGCCTACAAATTCTTGGACTGTGTTGTAACTGAATAATGCTCTCTTTTGCTGTTGACACATGATAATTATACCATGTCAGGGAGACCGCTGGCCTATTTACTAAGTTTTCATTTGTTTTATTTATGAGAATTTTTCTTACAATACGCTTATTAAAAAAAAAAAAAAAAAAAAAAAAAAAAAAAAAAAAAAAGGAAGTTCTGGTATCCAGACTTATTTTACTTCAGCATTGCAGAAACCACTCTTTTATATACCATTGGCACTCTGGATGTACATATTGTTCCAGTGGTAGGCAGATCAGCATCAGGGAGGTGCAGCCTCACAACCATCATGGCTTGAGAATCAGCTGGGAATGCAGGCTTTTGTAGTCAAACCTTGCTTCAAGCCTGTCCTTTTAGAAACTCATAATAGAATTTTCTTCCTTTTTCTATACCTGCTTCTCACAGCAGGAGGCTTGAAATTGCCAGAGTTAAGCAGTTTAATAATTACTTTGGAAAAGTGAAAATGCACATGGCCAGGCAATTTCATTTCTATTTCGAAAATAAGTTTTTCCTCTTGTTTCTGAAAAAGGAGGTGGAAATTATGATTGCTTATGAAATTAGTTTGTATAACTGGTTAGGTATTTGATTATTTGAGCATCTGTCTTTAACAGCTGAGGTAGTTCTGTTGCCTTAAGCAGAAATCAGTGAGGTGAGAGCAGATAGTGGGAAAAAGACAGAAATTGCTCTCAGGCTACTTGCCATACTAACAAGAGGTCTAGTTACAGAGGACAGGAGTTGTACTGAAATGGCAGATGTAATGGGAAAATCAGAGAGATCCACTTTAAAAATGCACATTTCTGCAAGTAGAAATAATTCCATCTATAAATCATTTGGCATGAAATTGTTTTCCTTCCCTCAAAAATAACACTATGATGGTTAAGAAAGTCCCTTATAAATGAACTGGTTGAAACTTCAAAGACAGTCCTGTGTTTTCTTGTCTTCTAGAAGTCCCCATGGTGCCTTGCAGTCCCTGTCCCCCAACAGACATGTAAGATTGAATAAAAAACATAAAACTTTGATCAGCAGAGGAAAAAAGTGATTCTCTAATAATTTAAAATATTTTGCAGTGCATTGCAGTGACCTGCACGTCACTTCACATAATTTTTCTTTTTACACAATACCATGATTTTTGCATGATGTTGCCCCTTCGAATTCTTCCAGTGCAGGTGCTATAGCTGTTCTTGTTCTCATGTCCCACACTTGAAAAACTAAATAGGGCAGGGAACTGTGCAGATCAGTTAGGCAGCATCTTCTTACAAACCAAGCTCAGAGCTTTGCTGCTAATCCAGCTTCTGACAGAGTTACCATTGTTTGCCGTTGGCTAGGATTAGCAGTTAGATACATGGATCAGGAATGTGGCATGGGAGGTAAGGAAACACAAAAATTTATAGTGTATTACATCAAATGGGAGTATACTTTGCTCTGTCAAAGGGATGAAGTAAGAGCGCAGCATAATTCTGTTGCTGTTCCTCATAAGGAAGAACAAAAGTTAAATTCATGATTGTCATGAGACCATAAACCACCTTGAGGAGGGCAGAGTGGGTATGGATCCCAAAGGAACTGTTGGTCTCTTACAGGATTACTGCATTTTTCAGTTGAAAAAGGCAGGGTGAAAGAGTTTTTTGCACAGCTATTCAAAAGATTTTCCTTTCAGAAGAAGTGAAGGACAACACCCCCGTGACTGAAAGGACACACCACACCGTCTGCCAGCCCTGCATCTGCCTTCTGGCAGAGTCCCCAGGACCTTAACCTTGAGAGGCCAAAATACCTGACAGAGAGATAAGGTCCCCAACTCACAGGATATCAAGTGTGTCTGAATGATAACTAAACTTTCCTTTTACGGTTCATATAACCTAGCTTTGCTGTATCAAGGAAAAGGACCAAGTTTCTCAAAATAATATAAATTAGGCATGAATAATATGTAAAATATGCCTTGTCATTTGTGTCCAAACCTGGGAATGTGCCATGCCTTTTATACAATGTGACACATTTTTTACATCTCCCCTGAAAAAAAGTGGTCAAAGTGTAAAATATAGGAGCAAAATTAGTGCCCTCAAGTCCTTATCTTTCAAAAGTGACACAACAATAAATGACTCAGATGAGGCTCCCTTGAAAAAAGTTTGATGGAGTATTTTTGTGTTATATAAAGCAGTAATATTTCCAGGTTTTGGATCCTATGCCAAGTTGAAAGTATATAATATGCAGTCAGAAAAACTTTCTATTATTTGTGAATTATAGAGTCATTTCAGAACATCCTGAGTTGGAAGGGAACCACAATCATCAAAGTCCATCTCCTGGCCCTGCACGGGATGGGACACCCTGGGAATCACACCACGTGCCTGAGAGTGTCCAAACCCTTCTTGAGCTCTGTTAGTCTTGGTGCTGTGACCATTTCCCTGAGGAGCCTCTGCCAGTGACCACCCTCTGGGTGAAAAACCTTCTCCTGATATCCAACCTAAACTTCCCCTGAGGCCATTCCTTTGGATCTTGTCACCGGTCACCACAGAGAAGAGCCTGCCCCTCCTCTTCCCCTCTCAGGAAGCTGTAATTGCAATGAGGCAGTGAGGTCTCCCTTCAGTCTCTTCTTCTCCAGGCTAAACAGACCAAGTGAGCTCAGCCACAGCCACTCCTCATATAAGCTTCCCTTTAAGAAAATTAATAAAAGTATCTCTGGTGTGTTTTTAAAATTATTTTTTCCTTATATATCCTAACTTTTTTTTCTTTTTTCTTTTTTTTTATTAATACAGTATGTTGGCAATCTCTGAGTGAGAATTTTTTTAAAGAAAAAATAAACTTGATGACTGGTATGGTTGAATTACGGCTACTAATATTTCTTCAACCTATTATGTGCAAGAAAGGTAAGAGTAAGAGAAAGGTATGTGTTAGCAAGAAACAAACCTTTTTACTATCCTAGGAAGCAGATTGGAATTGATTGGAAAATAGATATTAGGCAGGTAGGAAGTGTATCATTACCTAAAATGCAATTTCATAAGTGTCAGACACACAGTGCTGTCCTACAATACTCTGTACACTCCATAGATTGTCCTGAAATGAGTCTCAATCATATATTTCCCAAGTAACAGAGTTCTCTTGCACTCATATCTTTTGCAAATGTCTGCAGTCTGTTATAAACAACAGCATAGTGAGATAAACTACTAATGACTGCAAAACCATTATAACACTTCATATAAAGCTCCTTAGAATTTGCGATGGAGCTTTTCTCAGTAAAAAGGAGGATTATGAGGAGCATCACCAACAAATTCTCTAAGAGCAGTAGATTACATTTGAAGAGAAACCATTCTAGCACAAAGGAACATCTAAATGATGCTAATAAAAATGGTGCTTCTTTATCAGATATTAATAAAACTACATTTATAAAGATTAATGGAAAAAAAATCTCTGGGACCTTATTTTTTGCTCATGAGGAACAGCTGAATTTTGCATCTTTGAATTGATTTAAGGAATAGGCAGACAGATTGCATGAATCATTGCTACATCCTCGTCATTGTTGTTTTAAACAATCTCCAATTATAAGGAAAAGAACCCTCAGTTTCCGATGGAGTTGTATCCAAAGGCCTTATTTGTAAATGTTGATTTTTTCCCCTGCTCTTTATCTTTGGTAGACTGACAAAGCCTAATTACCCACAGAGCTGAGGACTAACATGAGTCCTCTGGGTCACATTAGTGATCCTGGACTGATGGAGAGTGAGCATTTGTTGAAGTCTGAATTCCAAAATATTTAGGATATACCAAGAAAACAGAATCATACATGAGACTATTTATTTGTTCATTTATGAGGCTGCTCGGGCACAGTTAAATGTGATCTTTAGACTGGAAGATGCAAATTGCAGTTGTTTGCATGGTTGGTTTCTTTAAAAAGATTTTATGTGACAGTCTTTCTGCTCAAGTATCAATCTTGCCACAAATTTCTTTGATGGGGCTGTCTCTGAGGCTCTGAGACTTAGCCTCAGAAAGACAAAAAGCTAGTCAAACAGCTAGAGCCATCCAGATGGCTTCTTCTTTATTGATGACCCACCTCTTGTAGCACAATTTCTTTGCTGCTTTTGGGGAGAAAAAGATCAGAAATCCTTGTTTTGTTTCCTGAATGATTGTCCCTTAGTAGTTCTTTTCATTATTCTGTAAGTTAATATCAAAGAGAGAATCTGAAAGACATATATAACAGAAGGCTTGTCTCCCCAGACACAGGGCCAGCAGGGAGGGGAGAGCAAGCATCTTGCCCAAATAATGATAAATACTGTGATTCCCTAATGCACTGAAGTGAAGGCAGAGCCTGTGTGATATCTGTAGATGTTTTGCAGCTGATTTAATGTTAATTGACATCTGTGATAGCTGTTTTCTACATCACTTTCAAAATTATACAAATATCCTTCTCTCCCAAGCACTGCTTGAGTTTAAGTGTGTGCCTGGTGTTTTTTCTGTCCCTTTGGCCTCCTGGCATTTTCTAAATCTCTGCTGAATGAAGCCTGCCTTTCACAGAGTATGACACTGGTGAAAACTACGTTCAGCACAACAATTCACTGGCAGGAGATGCTAATGGGAGCAGTCAGATATTTTGGCTTCTTTATTATAAATAGAAATAATTTTAGCCTACTGCTGGTCATGGCCCCTTTAACAGGACCAGCTACAGTGTCTGTGTTCCACACAAGCTCCTGCTTAAATGAGGAGCTTTAATCAAGCTTTTTAATCTAAACAGAGACTTGTCTTCCAAAATATTTCTTTTCTTCCTCAATTCTGCTGCAAGTATTTCTGCTTTAACATGGAAAATTCTGGTCCCTCTTTTTGCAGAGTGACAGCTGAATTTCTGCAGTTCTGCTTAGGCATTGGAGACATTATGTTTATTTCTGTAGACCAGTAATGTGCTCACCTGAATTACAGGGTTGATGGAAGTGTGGAAAGCATGCAGCTAAAGACATCTATAAAAGTGTGGAAATTTTTTCTGGAATTTTCAGGGAAAAAAAATCTCTGATGTCCAAGAAGTTCAAAATTCTTCTTTCTATAGGAATAAAAGCCTGTAGAAAAAAAAGCCTGTACTCCTACTTCTGTCTGCTACTAGCATAAAACTTCCAGCATAGTAAAATGGAAAAAACATTTTTTCTATTAATTGAAGATGAAAAAAATATTTTTTACCCATGTTTAGTTGTCCAATGCTCTTGAAACAATATTGAGTTTTACCACCTCAAAATATTTTCAGATACATATCCCTAAAGATGGAATTAAATGTTCCATGATATATCTGTGATCCATAAACAAAAATATATCCCTTATATATATAACATATCAATGAATATGTTCTTTAGAAGCTTCATGGTGAGCCATATTTTATAATTTTTAATATATAATTTCTTAGTAGTTATCATGTTCAAGTGGCCACGTTCTACTTCGTCAGCTTGGAGTGAGATGACATTTCCTTGACATTCAGGGACTGCTGTTGTACCAACAGCCTGGGTGTGTTTGCATTCATTATCTTTTTGCAGTGGAATAATAATAATGGGAGAGGGTAAAGGATGGGAAAAGAGCAGTTCTATGTAATTCCTTTCTCAAATTCAAGTATATGCTGCTCTCTTGTGGAAATTCTATGGTAGTTACAAGAATTAGGTAAAGGTGTCCTTGCTTTCTGACTTTTATTTTGGTCTGTTGAATATTACTAAGACAGACTCAGTGTATATGATATAACAGGTTTTTTAAAATACAAATACCAATTTTGCCTATTAATGTACTGTTGTTATTTTTCCATTTTGGTGGTCAGCATCCATTGTTGACATAGATTTGTATGCTGCATTTGGAATTAGATTTGTGTTGCTTTGTAAATAAACATACATTTTTTAATACTGGAAAACTGTGTCTTATACTCTTTAGGTAATGCTGAAGTGCACCTGCAGTTTTCTCTGGTTCACTCTTTCAATTAGAAATTGAATTCAATAAGAAAATAAGTGCTTTAAAAAAGGGAATGAAAACTTAGGTGTCTGTCTGCATGACGTTTGTTCTTGTGGGGGGTGTTGTTCAAATCATGGATTCTCTAATCTTTTCTTGTGTATTGCGATACTGAGTGATGAGTGGAATTTTTAGAATAATGTTTCGAGGTACATCACTGTCCAGCCAAAGAATGGAGGCAGTATAGTCACAGAGCCATCCTCACTGAGGCCCTGGGATAAAAAAGCAGGAGAGCTTTGGGTGCCCAAATTTCCTGAGGATGTCTGCAGGGTGAGATTCTTTGCTTTCCAAGGAATATTTATGCATATATATGTATGTGAGTTTATATGGCTGTTGCTCTGTCATCAAGAGCACCTTTCTACCTTGACATCTGTTTTCATTACAAGAAAAAAGTATTTGAGGCAGTAGCCCTCCTGTCAGATGTGGTAAAAATGTTTATTTACTATTGCGGGATATAGAGGCGGAGCAATTTTATTACCTTTTTTAACCTGGAAAACATATGTTAATAATAATAACAATAAACTGCATTTTTGCCTGAACATGCCCTACATTCTTACATATTTTGCAGCATATTTTATCCAGCAGAATACTTAAACAATAGACAGGCTAAGCATCCCCCCTGAGAATTTCTACTGCAAACCTGATATTTTTGTTTGTTTCTGGAAAGTCTGGTTGAGTTCACTGATATAACACACACACAGAAAAATGCTTGACTACAAAGAAACACTTAATTCCCTCATATAAATACTTGCTGCCACCTCTGAGGAAAAAAAAAATCTCCTTAGTACTATTAATAATCCTTTTAAGCAATAATTTTTGAAGATAAATTATGTTAGAGCACCACCATCATTAAAATCACACAGGCAATTTCAAGAAGACTGAATTTACTCTTTCTGAGTAAGTGTTGCCCAGTAAGCTGAGGAATGATTCAGACCTTTGGTCTGCTCTAACCCTTGGAGGAGCCCAGCCTGTTTTCAAAGGGGAGTAACTCAGGCCCTCGAGGTATCTCCTGTGCCAACTGGGCTTCCACGAGGCCATGGCTGATGTGCTGTAAATGCAGCCTCTGGCTCCCTGCATGCCAGCTGCTCTGTGTACCCAAGCCTTGCATTCTCTTGCTTGTGGACAGGGTATTTATCTGGTGAAAAGAGGGAGTACAAAGAATCAAGTCATAATCAGTATGCTTTTGTGAGTCCTGTGAAATAGAGTGAGAGCTACGAAGGAAAAGCAAGTAGATTTTGAGTGTACAATATTTCAGGAGAGGTTGGGAGAGGGTGTTTTTATGATATTCTATTATGTCTCCTCTTTAGAAAGAGGCTAAGCTAGTGCCAGAGGAATAGTTTTCCAATGTGCTATTTGTTCCCAGGATGGATGGGGGCTGACAAGCTGACCATCAGAACAGCTTCTTTGTCCTTGGAGCTCCAGGTGGTTTAACAGTGCAGAGAAGCTACGAGTTTTTACCAAAATGACTGTTCATTCCTTTTTAGATGACTTTTCAGCCCTGTCCAGCTTGTTTTCAAGGACTTATAAAAGAAAAAAAAATAAAAATCAAGCAGTGTATATGAGGAGGGTGGTGGGGAGGTGAGGGTAAGGTACTGGGTATAAGCATAGTGTGGAAAGAGTCTCTCTTGCCTTTTCTAGAAATGTGTTCATCCAGAAAAGGCTCAGACACAGAAGTGTCAGTATTCATGACACATAAATAAGTATCACAGCTTAATCATGGCTATAATCAGCTTTACTAGCAGCAAGATTAACACGAGTCTATTACATCCCCTGCATTTTCTGAATGTGTATTTAAGGGGGTAAAGAGTAGTACTGAATTTATTCTCAAGAGACTTGCATGATTTTTTAAATTATAATATTTTTTTATTGGTTTTAACGAAATATTTGAAAGCTGAGCCCTTCATGACAGGTAAGGAGAATATGATACTTAAAAATAATATAGACAGCAAATACCTGATAGCAATAGTGATAATAATCTGGTTTATTCCATGCAGATTGCAATAGAATAGAAGAATATGTTTAGTTATTACTAATAAAGAATCAGGGGTCATTCTTGTTTACTACTTTACATTGTGATTCTGAGAAGCTTGTAGAGATAAATTCAGGGCTGAGAAGAGTAGACCAATAACCTTCTTCAAGCTGTTCCTAATGCAGCTGTGTGTGCAGCTGGCTTCTCTGCCAGGGTCTGCAGCTGAGCCATGGTCAGTGTGTTGTCCACCAGGACTCACTTCCAGACCTGCAAGCCTTCTTAGCACCTCTGTATTCTCTTTGCAATTATTTTAAGGAAATATTTCTTTTTTTTTTGTTTGCATCTTTTTTTTATTTATCTTTAAATTTTTTCACCTTTGAAATCATCAAATAAATTATATAACTAGTTTATCAAGTGGTGACTGTTAATTTTGTCCAGAAAGGGGTAGGAATAAAGAAAAACTACTGCATAGATTCTCTGTTGCCTAAGTGAGGGTGTAAAAAATCCTGACTTCTATACACAGTAGTTACACCATAAGCTTTTTAGGCAAGAAATAGAGAAGAGAATTGCCTCATGTTGTATGAATTGGGCTAGAGACTTCTAATCCTTCAGAACTGGGGTGACTCAGCTGAGGTCTGAGGAACATTGAGATAAAGTGGAGAATGGCATTGACACCCTGAAATTCTGATAAAATTACATTGAAAATTCATCCAAAGGGGGCAAAGTATCAAAATCAGTGTATAATGGAGTGATTGTATTTCACTTGCATCATTCCTAACACCCAAAAGACAGATGTGATATTTAATGGAAACCTAGACACTTGTTCTGAAAGGCCTCACTGTTAGTGTCTAAGCTTCTTTCCTGTGCCATTTGCCCACTTAGCTGAGCTTCTGCAAGGAATCTGTTATGTGTAGCAAATGTTTGTGTCTAAGCTTCTTTCCTGTGCCATTTGCCTACTTAGCTGAGCTTCTGCAGGGAATAAGAGAGACAAAATCACTCTGCAGATTTTAATTTCTGCAAGAATGCTACTCCCTTCATAGGATTGGTCTTTTTACCCAGGATTCACTTTTTCCTTTAAGATTCCATTTCCCAAACATGTTTGAAAAACTTATTAAGCTTCTGGTTCTTATTCCTTTCTTCCATTTCTTTACAGAAGCAGCTCATTGGTGCATGTGATTGTACCTGCTCTTCATCAGCAGCATGAACTGGGCTTTAAATCATCTCATCAGAAAACACCACTGTATTGTTTCCTTCTGAAGAGAGACAAAATCACTCTGCAGATTTTAATTTCTGCAAGAATGCTACTCCCTTCATAGGATTGGTCTTTTTACCCAGGATTCACTTTTTCCTTTAAGATTCCATTTCCCAAACATGTTTGAAAAACTTATTAAGCTTCTGGTTCTTATTCCTTTCTTCCATTTCTTTACAGAAGCAGCTCATTGGTGCATGTGATTGCTCATTGATGCTCTTCATCTGCAGCATGAACTGGGCTTTAAATCATCTCATCAGAAAACACCACTGTATTGTTTCCTTCTGTCTTGTCACTTTACTTTCAGCTTCTTTTTAAAGCTTATTCATAGCACTGAAACTTTTCCTCAAAATTGCTTTGTGTTCATTAGACTTTTACCATGGGACACGATTCAGCTGCAGATGCTGGCAGTGAGAGACACACAGGGCTGCATGAATAAGAGCTTGAAGGACGTCATTAGTCCCCTTTGTTCACCCTAAATTTATATCTAAATCTGATATGAGCTGGGAGATCTGTATCCTGCAGTTTTCCGTGTCCATGCTTCTAGAAGTGCTAAATCAGCATAAAAACAGCACAAAGGGCTGGGGCAGTGGCAGCGGTGACAGCTAAAGCCAGGGAAAACCTTGGCAGAGCAGGGATGTGCCAGAAGTACTGTAGTGGATAGTGCAGTGCGGTATACAAAGAGATGCAAGTGAGAGCAGGAACAGAAAAAGGAAATTTCGGTCTCTGATGGGACCTTCCCAGCGCAGTAATCGGGTCTCTAAACCTCCACATTGCCCTGATTTTATTTCTGCGTCTGCTGCACAGACAGCATCTTGGGAGGATTCTCAGGGAGTGCAGCCCCAGCCCGTGACAGCGTCCGTGTTTCCGGCAGGAATGTCCGTCCGTCAGCCCATCCGTCCGTCCGTCCGTCCGTCCGCGCGGCCCGCCCGCAGCGCCGCCTGCTGGCCGCTGCCGCCGGCTGCAGGGACAGCAGCGGGACCTGCGGGGGGAGCACGGGGAAACACAACACTGTAAAACTTTAAAACAGGGTTTGCCGCATGCCGCATCCTGTCTGAATTTCCAAAAGGCAGCGTTCTTACCGGGAAAGAGCTGGCTGATACCTCCTACCTTCTCCCTATCCAATGGCTTTATTTTCTTATTTTATTTTATTTTAAAATTGTATTTTGTTTTATTTTAAATTTTTATTTTATTTTTAGATTTTACTTTACTTTATTTTATTTTTAAATTTTACTTTATTTTAAAATTTTATTTTATTTTATTTATTTTATTTTATTTTAAATTTTTATTTATTTTATTTTCTTTAAAAAAATTATTTTATTTTTATTATTGTTTTTTATTTTTATCTCTGCATCTTGCCTTCCAAGTGCAAGATTGTCATATGACAGCAGCACAGAGAGTTCCTGTGTTCTTAAGTGAAGAGCTCCCCGGGGCTCCAGCAAAGGCACTGTCCTACTCTTGTCAAGCTTGTCATTGATGCTGAACTGCATGAATGCTGACAGTTTGTGAGAAGTCAGGTACTGTGTCTAGGTGGGAAGAGTAGGTTAGACTAGGTGGGTCCTTTGCCAGAAAAAAAAAAAAAAATCATTTTGTCATATCCAAAATATCCATCACCTAAAAATTGTGGTGGATACCCAGATAAGATTTTTCAGAGCCAGCCAAGTTGTTTTCACAATAAAAGGCACAACATTTTTCAGGTAATGAGGCACTCCAATAACCAAATATGAAATATTACCCATGTGTTCATTTCCATTCTCATTTTTTATTTTTTTTTTCATTCTCAAAACATATAAGCTCACACTGGCTAGAATCTCATGAGCTTTGTCTCTTCATTTTATTGCCTATTGTCAAATACTCTTCTCTCCTCCTGTATAAGTCCAGGGCACATTTCAGCATCAGCACTGCTACACAAAATCATCTGGGCAAAGTTTGTATTAGAAGCTATTTACTGTAGTTTGTGAGGGAGATTGCTGACAATGGTTACTTGACAGCAGCTTTGCAGTCAGCCAAAAGTGGAGAAGTAATTTAATTCCAGTGTTCTCTCCAAAGAAAATCTTTGAAAGGACAATAATGAAGTAGGAATAACATCAACACAGAAAGAAGCAGAGGGCAGGAGAGACACTTCAGTTGTGTAGTTCTCATCCAAAAAGTTTGCCTTGCTCATTATTAATTTTTCATTATTCATGTGTTCAGGGCAGGAGCTCTCACACCCATCTGTTTCTGAGGAGTGAATTGGAAGTAGCTGTTGCATTGTGGGAGCACTGGAATGAAGAAAGAGTAACAAAACCTCTGGTAATAGTGTTAATAATTGTAGACTCCAAGTGTAAAAATAGGGCAGAACCTGGTTTTATAAATAAGGTATCAAAGTTATTCTTCTGTATATGGGTCTCACCATTAACTTTCCTAGGTCTTAACTCTGGTAAAGTGCAGTTTTAACTGGCCTAGACTTAGGAAAGTCACCTTCCCAGGACACCACAGGGACCTCTTGTTCCAAGGGAGTTGTCTCCTTCTCCTTCTCTTTAACTTGGTAATGCATTTGAATGTTCTTGAGAGATTTCACTCTGAGTTGAACTGTGCCTAGCATTGATACTAAAACGAGATGTTATTTTTCTTGGTAGTGAATGTGTTTTCGTTTCTGAGAGAGAGGTTATTTGATTTTTAAGATAAGAGGAAAATAATTATAAACACCAGCAGAGCTCATAATGGATAATATTAAGCTTAAAAATGTATAATTGTCTTCCACTTTAACAAATACTTATCCAGAGGATGTCATTACTTTTTTCAGCCCCTCAAAATTGCAAGGCAGAGCACCTGGCTACTTCCTGGGGGCTCCTAGGGGTTGTATTCTCTCTGTTTTTTTTGCAAGAGTGAAAATGTGGTTGTAACAGTCAGGACCTCAAAGGGGAAGCCTTTGAAAATGTATTGTCACCCACATATCCAAGTTAAGGCCTGATATATTCAAAAATTATCCTATGTCTTTGGCCTAAAACTATGTCTTGGCTCACTGGTAGCTTGCTCATATATCTGGTATCCTGTGTGCAGTTGCTGCTATATCCATTTCTCATTAATGGTATTTTTTATTTATTATAATTTGTTAATGGTATTATTAGAATGGTTTCCAGTGCTAGGCCTCCAGCAATGGATATAGGACATACACAAACTAAAACCACCTTATATTTGTAGGAAGGTTTCTGATGCAACACTTTGTTTTTCCTCCCTGGTCTTGTACCAAGGCAATGTTACACACTGGTAGTTCCAGTTGCACACACGTGTTAACACACACACACACATCTTAACACACACACACACACACATGTATATACACACACACATAACTTTATATATATACAAGCAGATCAGTTTTAAACTATCAGTAAATTTTTCAGAAGTCCAAAGTTTGTGATAATTAGCACTTGAAAAATGTTGTGAAGTCGTTCGTCATTCGTGTTTTGACATGCACAGACTAATGTTTGTACTAAAAAATCTGCCAAAGATTCATTGCTTTCATTTGCACCTCTGTTTGATTAATCTTTTTTTGTTGGCCCATCACTTTTTTTTTTGTCAGTTATGGTTCTTTGCTGATAATCTAACATGTTTGAAGTCCCTCTTTGATTCAAATAAATGAAAGTTGGATGGTATTGTTTGAAAAGGTGCTATTCCTGCTAAATAATGAAGTCATTCTGGCTCAGTTTTTTCATGGATAGGTCTCCATTTGGCTAATTGGTCTGATGACATGTGAAAGTGTTTAGAGGACATCACAAAAGTGACAGAAAAACATGCCCCCAATTTGTCTTAGTGTTCTTTAAACTTTTCTGAAGTTAATTCTTTCTTCTTTTTAAAGCTGTAAACATCAGAAGGAGATTTTATTAAATTGCTTTTACCTCAGACTACAGGGGGCTTTTAATGGAAAAGGGACAAATGCTTGAAACTGTTGAATCTTTGTTCTTTTTCCAAGGCAAGAACATTGGGAGTCTACACAATGGGATTTTAATAACTGGTGTTACTACCTTCACAGCAGTAAAAAAGATGGGGGCACCTGGTTTTACTGGACTGGTTAAAAGGAAATGAAGCAATTCCATATAATATGTACTTGCAAAACCACACAGAAATATAAACATCTTATTTTCAAAAAGTCAAACAGTTCTATAGAACATATATATGAAGTTATAAGAAAATATTAACAGGCTCTCTCTGTTTTGCAGCATCTCAGGTACCATGGTGACACCTGGAAGCATAGGTGCACTTCCCTGAGTAGTTAAGCCATGAACACCATCCTCTGGAGCCCTTGTGGATACACCTGCACTAATGATGGCCCACGGACTGGTGTCTTCTCCAGAACGGAGAACAACCAACATGGCACATCTGGCCTTAACAGAGCTGCACTTCTCCTTTGCCTCTCCTTTAACCAGCACCAAAAGCCCCCCTCAGTGCCCAGAGAGGCCTCGTGATGGCTCCATCTCTGCACTGCCTGGGAAATTCCCAGCTCTTGCAGAGTGAGCCATCCTTGGCATTCAGGCCGTGGTCATTTCACTTACAAGGTGGTGTGCAAATGTGTGTTGTACATAGCAAGGGCAACTCTTCTGTAAAAGTGAGCAGAAAAAGAGGTATTTACAGTATTATGTTACTGTATGTATATTCCACAGAGGCATGCTTCACTTATTTTTAAAATTGTAAATCTTTTAAGAATTGCAGTTGATGATATGAAATCAGGCATATCAGATCCTCCATGACCTTGATATTTTTCTATTTGTCCCCTTGTAGTTGAAATAAATGCTTCATTTATTGCCTTCAAATTAAACTGCTCTCAAGATACCTTAGCATTCTTGGTGGACTCTGCATTGTAATGAATCTGAAATTCTCTGGTATTGCCTCTGGGAGATGCTTGTGGGTTTTCACACCAGTTTGCCCCTGTTCAGTGAATACTCACATTTCTTTCTGTTTTTTATTGTTTCTTGAAGAGTTGTTAGCATTGGACAAAAGAAACATGAAAATGTGGGAGCTGTCTCTGGCTGGCTGGCTGTTCTTGCTGCTGCTGCACAATCTCATAATGCTGTTGCAGCTCTCTGCTCTTCACAGCCCAGTACTCACTGGAACTGCTGTTTCTAGTGCAAGCTGTAAGATCAAAGCAGATACTGTGAAAAAGATTATTTTGTATTGCTTCATTTCACATATTGTCTATTAATTGATCTCTTGAGTCATTTAAAGTCCTCACAATCTGTCATTGCTTTTGAATTTCTGTTGTTTTGCCATGTATGCAGACATTATTTTTTCAGCTTTTATTTATTAAACAGAAGAAATTGCAATAATTAAGGAGTTTAGTGCTAGGAAATTTTGCAAAGTTTATATGTTTACCTAAATGTCTCATCTAGGCTGGTGAGTCAGGCTGACCAGTGAGTTATTTTTACACCCACTTCAGTGAAGCTGACTTTTTTTAATGCTTTGAATCATTTGCTATTACATGCTCTGGCCCTCTGCTATGCAAACAAGCTTTGCTGCTTTTCCTCATTTTTTTTACCCTTTCTTAATATCATGATTGCTTATAAATAGTTCCACTGTTGTGGCTGTGGTTTGTTTTCCATAGGCTCAGCCATGTTTCATATCACTGTACACAAACACAGAACTTGGTGCTCAAGCCTTGTGCCTTGGGCCTGTTCTCATTAAACCATAGGGGAACTTTTGGGAATCAAAACTGATTGGACCTGCTTTATGGCTACAGACATAATTTTACCTCGACATTCTTTGCCTGGGAGTCCAGTGCATGAGAATCCAAAATGTTAAAGAGGGTTTTGGGAAATCATGCAGGCCCTGGTTATAGGTGGTGAAGCCAAACCTGGTAGTTGAGCTATTTCATCTTGCAGCAATATAGGGATTTTCTGTGGAGAAGAAACAGAAACCTGACTCTGTTTGCTATTGAAAGATTATGAAATAGGTATTGGTTTTGTTAAAGAAGACATCCAGGTGCAACTACATCACCAAAGTCTACAGAAAATTTGTGTCATGCTTATAGATGAAGATAAGGACCTATAACAGAAAAGGTAAGGCTTTTGACCAAAGGACTGTCACATTTGGGTTTTTTTAATTAGAAGGTCAATATATGGTATCCAATTTTAGCTGAAGTTTTAAAACAATATTAAATTGCATAAGGATCAATGAAAGTATAAGCAAGCAAAATAAGTAGTCATAATGGCAAGGTTTGCAAAGGTGTCACCCTGGACCACCTGGCCTATCAGCAGCACTGCAATCCCTGATGGAAGGGAGCTGGGTGCCCTCCCTGGCCAGCAGGATTGTTTGCCTCTGCAAATGTTCTGCTGCTGTAGGCAGGTTGGTTTGAATACTTTGTCAGATGGGACTTCTACTGATTTCTTTTCTCTATTGCCTGGAGAGGGCTTTAATTATAGGAATCATCAATATTGGAGCTGAAATTTGCCCTGACGTTCTTCAAGGCCATATATCAGACCATATATCAAAGTCTGTATTTGTCTACATGCACTTGAGTTACATGTTTTTTCTTTCCTTATTCTGAAGGAACACTGAATATCTGAATTTGCTGGAATTTTAGACTGTTCATATTTCCCCCCATATACATTATGACATTTACATTTTTTCAAATCCTCCTTCCATAAGAATCTGGTTCCTCTCTCTTCAGGCCAAGACTCTTTTCTCCATGCTGTGGGGTTTGCAGGCATGTTTGCAGGCATGTTTGCAGGCAGGTGCTTCCCTGTGTGCTGAGATCCTGGCTGCTCAGGGAACAGTCACACAATGTTGAGAATGAAGATTGACCAGCTCCCCTGCTTCTTGTCTTGTATGATTTCTGGCAATGGTACCTGCTGTAGACTGCACCCCAGATCTGCTTCTAACCTACCACCCTGGAACCAGAAGGGCAGTAGATGCTAAGAGATGGTACAAGTTCAAAAATAAATTGGTTCCCATCATAAAATTTAAAGCCACCTAAGTCTGCCACATACAGTGAGTGCTGGACAACTGCTGGCCTAGGGAGTCCTGACACAAATAATATTTGGTTTGAGAGTGTAAATGCAAAAAAAAAGCCTGCCAGAGTGCTGTGAACACTTCACATTTTTATTATTCTCTAAAGATTAATTTCAGATTTTCCAGTCATTAATATGTTTTGCTAGTAAGTTGTTTTATAAGGCATTGTACAACTGCTAGGAAATTCTTTGCTTATTCTGTCCCTGTCTTCACCAATCATTTGCTAAGCTATAGTTAAAGGCACTATTTGTCTATTAACTATCACAAATGTAAGATATTTTAACATAATTTTCCTCTGCTCTTGAGGAAGCCTCACAGCACATGCTTGGTCATGTTCTTGATCATATCAGATGTTGCTGTGGCTTATTACTTTATGACATATTTTCCCTTGCTTTTCTTTCTTCCCCTATTCTATCTTGCAGTGTTTTGCAGTTAATTCCAGCTACTCTTTAGTTCACTTCAGGCACTTTTTTGTTCCAGTTGCTCATAACTTTAATATTTCCCATAACTAACCCACAGGCTTCTTTACCATGTCTGCTCAGTCAGTATTTTTTAGCATTAACCAGTTGTCTGTTCACATTGAATAGTTTTCTAGCTCATTGGCGTATTTGGTGGACAAAATTAGTGCAACTGGTCACCCTTGTGACAAAACTTCTGCCATTATGGCTCAGATAAAAGACCTATTCATGCTCAAAAAAATTAATATATTTGTATAATAATTATAATTGTTGATTCTTTTCTTTAATCACATTGCTTTACACATAATGCAGTTTTAGTAAATTTAGGATTTTTGCTTCTGTTCTAAATTAAACTATCCTACAAAACTAGCTTGATTTTCTTAATTAAAAATAACAAGAAATGCCTCCAAGGTAATGACAACCTTTCCTTTCATTTCTACACATTTTTCTAATGATTTGAAGCCAGAGTGTATCTAGCTTTCAAGGTTTTCTGTTTCTTTTTCAGAGCTTGATGTACCAAGAGACGATTAATGTATGTCTATTCATATTACTCAAAAAGTCATCTATCCTTTTTTCTCATCAATCTGCCCCAGAATCCTCTCTGCTGCTATAGAGCTGTTAGACTTAAAATCTTGCTTGCTTATATAGCTAAGGCTAAAAAATTATTAGCATAACTGGAAGTGAAGCACTCTAACCACTGCTAGTCCAGATCTAACTGTTTAAAAAAGAAGGTTAATGCAGTTAAAATGTTTTTATAAACACCTCCTAGTGCCTATTTCCCAGTGTTAAGGATGTCTCCACTGCTCCTCTGGGTGCTGAGATTGGTGGGGTTTCATACTGGTGGTAGTGGTGGGGTGTTAGTGAATTGCCATCCTCGAGTTTTTCAGTGTGACGAGTATGATTTTTGTGCTAATCCTTACTCTAGGATCAGTTTGGGAGCATTTTTATGTGTCTGCCAAAATCCTTTTACACCTTTGCTTTGTCTGCATTGGTCTGTTCCATATTGCACCCAATTTATTACATATGGTGTCTTTTATGTATGTTAGACACTATTTCCTTGTCATCTCTAAAGCCAGTTGTGTCCAGGAACTGGTCTGCAATCATCATGTTAGAGTATTAAACACTATTCTGCACAGAACAACTGCTTCTTACTGCTATCTTTATAAAACTATGATTCTACTGTACAAATTAAATGTAGACATGTGGAACCCTTCCTCCTATTCTGACTTGTTCTCCTCTGTTGATGCTCTTAGCAACTAGTTCACCTGGGTTAAAAGACTTCCAGAATAAATAATAAATAATAAAAAAAAACCACATGGATGTAGATACATGTGTCTGACAGTCAAATATGTACAATGTTGACAAAAAGAACAACGGGAAGGATTCTCCTCCCTCCCACACCCAAAAAACCCCCACCCAAAACAAAAAAACACCTGCCAAACAACAAGAAAACCCCAAAATTAAACCAACAAAACAAAAACTCCTCATAAACAAACAAAAAACCCAAACCCACCAACCAAGCAAAAAATAAAAAGAAGAAAAGAAAAAGGCTCTGAGAATTTGAGATATGCACAAGAAATTGATTGTGAAAACTCTCCACAGAGAAACTGAGACCACAATGAACTTCCTTGTCCTTAGGAATTGTATGGTGAATGGTAGATCTGGGAGGCTTTTTTGAAAAGCAATTTGAACACAGTGATTTGGAGAATTCTTTAACATAATATTTTTCCCTCTTTAAAAGCAATTTAGTGTACTTTTATTTAATTTTCCTGTGACCCTACTACAAAATAGAAGAACAAACAAGCAACCAACAACAACAACAAAAAAAAACCCAAACCAAAAAAAACCCAAAAAACAAACCAGCAAACCAGCAACTCTCCTGATCCTGTTGCATATGTGATTTCTTGTTATACACATAATTCAGTACAGTTAAGCAGACATTGCCGAGGATGTTTTGCATGGTAATTGACAACTGCTTAAATAGATCATATAAAGCTTTAAACAATGTAAATCAAGTAATAATAAATGTTATTATCACTTATATTAGTTTCTTATAATTATTATTATTATAATCTCTATAATGTTATTATTGGTATATAAATCCTTAAATAATAGCAGACAGCTTCATAGCTCATAAGAATTTGTTAAATATAAAGACAATTTTTAACATGTCATGGCACAGCATTTAGATGAGACCCATGAGGTACTCTGCAGAAACACACTGTATTGCCATTTCACTGATCTAAGGTGGCAGATGAAAGTCTTGTCACCCGCAGTAC
The DNA here is from genome assembly GCF_014805655.1 of Passer montanus. NCBI lineage: Eukaryota > Metazoa > Chordata > Aves > Passeriformes > Passeridae > Passer > Passer montanus. The sequence goes on along the minus strand of NW_024356505.1, from coordinate 17,472,393 downwards.
CACCTCATTTCAAAGTGAATGCAGTTAGAGAGATGGAGTATGGCAATTTTCAATGTAAATAATGTTTTGCCTTTCTGAAGGAGCCCATTTGCAGTCTTGAGGCCATTAGACCTCTGCTCTGGCTTCTTCAGCACTGCAGTTCTGCAATAGGATTGGAGAGGCAGTGTGAGATTGACAATTGACTTCTCACTTGTGCTGCAAACCTTCCTTTTATATTTCTGTAAAACTGAACAAATGACTGCTACTAATGTTTTGCTCATCAACTTGTAAGTGAAGGCCATTTAAGACAGAAGTGTAGGATTTAGCTCCAGCTGCTGCTCTAATGTTGCAGAAAGCTTTTGCTGCAGTTCATTAAATTCAACTTCAGGCAGTCACAAAACTGCCAGCTAATTATTTTTTTCTTTCCTTGGCTGAGTGGATCCTGGTGTCACCAATTTCCTCTCACAAAATGGAGCTACAGAATTCTTCGTTGTGAAGATTGAAGAAACAAAGCAGTAAGGAAGACACCAACACCACTTTGTTAAAAACAGGTAAGACTGAATCAGTGGAACTTCATTTCCTACCAGTTTTTCAGACTATCTTGGCAGTCAGACTCTGTATGGGAAATTGGTTCTGTGCTAGTAGGTCACAGGGCCTTTATTAATAACTGTTAGTTTGTGTTTTGGGGACTAATAACCCATGGGTTCAGCCCTCTGGCTGAAAAGGAGCAGACCTGGGGCTGAGATGTATTTTTCCTCAGTACTGAGTACATGGGGTGTTTTAATCTCTATTATCTCAATAAAAATCAAATTAAATTATGACAATTTCATTTTGTGGAAAATCAAAACTGAAAATGAGATCCAAAATTGAAAGATACATGTATGGAGATGCCACTCCTGACCTTGCATACAGAATATCTACCTGAACACAGCTCTGTTAACACATGGATGGTGCTAGACACCTCTTAGAAACTATTTAAAATATACCTCAACATCTCTACTACCCATGACTTTAAGTTGTTGGTATAACTTATAGATAAAGTAACTAAAATCAGAGCATCCATATGTTTAAAATAACATTCCAAAACAGGAAATGTGAATAACCTCCTGCCATGGAGTTGCTCATGGAATAAGGATTTTGTTTGATTCCTGTGGTGATTCACTCTTTAGAGACATTACAGCCTAAGAATATTTCCAAATATTCTAGCCCACCAAGGTTTCACCCCAGAATTCTTGGAAAAACAATAGGTGCTGAGAATTTGAGCTTATGTTAATGAGACTTCTCCCTCCTACGATTATACACAGAAGAGACAACCCTTCCTATGATTTTACAATTAAAATTTACACAAAATGAATATAAAAAGGGAACAGAAAAATGAAAGAAAAATGTAAGGTAACAACAATAGAATTACGTGATTAAAATATATAGAATTAGGTATCTTCAAGGTTTCTAAACTGAATTAGGTATCTTCAAGGTTTCTAAGTTGCTTATTTAGTTGCAGGAAGAGAGGAAAAAATTACTTCAGCTTCAAAATTCACATTTGAAATATGCATATTTTTACTTTTGACAGTGTGTCTTCATGTACTTGTAAGTTGTCAACTGGCAACTATTGTTGTCTCACTGCGATCTTAAGAGTGAGAAGACACATCAAAAGAGAATTAAGGCTATGACAGCACTCAGTGCAAATCAGAAAAGTTCCACATAAGGCTGAAATCTGGCAGTTGTGTCAAGCATCAAGACACAATGGGGGCACAGGAATAAAGCTGTTAAGGGAATTGAGTTAGAGTATGAAAGCAAGACACAATATGGAACCCTTTGTCTTATATGACAATTTCATCGTTTTACATGGCACAAGTTGTGTAAATTAGTTTGGGTTCAGCTTGAGAGAGGTTTTTGTGGGTCTTCATTAGGCAGCACCTTAAAAATACTCTGTCAGTACTGGACCACCAACAAACTGAATGTCCAATGACAGATCTGTTAACTAAATTCCGGTCCCAGACTCAAATCATATTGCTATTTCCATACAGATATCTGAAGGAATAGCACTGGAAGGAATTAAGAAGCTGAGAATTAAGTCAGATTTTGAAATTATAGGTAAAAAAGAGGGTTTGCTCTCTAATTGTAATTATTCAGAGAAGGAAAAAATTATATTTGTTTTGAAATGCAACATGGAAATTGTGATGAAATATTTTTTATTTGTAAAAGCAAAAACTGATTGAGAAACAATTTTCTGCCATTATAAAGAATTACATGATATTTTGAAGGGTATTTTTGAAAATAAAAAAAAAACCTCATTCGTTTTGTATTTTCAATTTCAGAATATAATTCTGATAAATTTAAGGGTTACATTCTGAATAAAGTTCACAAAATATTAAAACATATATGGGAGCCCCTAACCCCTCATCTATAAATGGAAAATAGGCACAGGTTGGTGTTAACAACCTGTCACCCTGATACTGCTGTGCCCTCATGAGGCTCAGTCCTGTCCCAGAGCAGAGCTGCCTGACAGCAGACAGAGGAATGGCATATGCCCAATGTCATTTAAGTGTGCCAGGAAGTAAGCCTTCCCACTTTTCTGTTTAAGCAGGACTCAGAAAAGATGCCTGTTTACAAAAGGATGTAGAGATGCTTCACCAGAATATCCCCATGGGAAATGCCCTCCACAGCCAGGGGCACTGCCCAAATGAAGGTAAGCAAAATGACAGACCCTCAGCCTCTGCTGAAAAAGAAATGAACGGGCAAGCAGAGACTAAGATACACACACATACACACCCAACCCATCCCTGCTATGTCCCAAAAAAATGTGTTTGTTCATCTGCCTGGTCATTACCTGCTTTTGGATAGACAGCCAGCTTTCCTGCATAAAAAAAAACAAACCCAAAAACAAACAAACAAACCAACAAAAAACAAAAAAAAAAAAAAAACCAAAACCAAAACCAAACCAAACCAAACCAAAAAACCCAAAAAACCACCAAAAAAACCCCCACCAAACCAAAACACCCTAAACCAAAAACCAAAACACCCAATCAGAAGATTTAGAGATAACATTTTCTGTAGCTAAACTGATAATGATGCCAAGCAGATCCTGAATGGCTGCTCAAACGCACTACTGTTTCAGCAGGATAATTTTCTGGATTTTCTAGATTCTCCAGTATTTTAGGTTTTCACATTACTAGAAGGCTAAAACATTTACAAAGCTTATCTTAGTCTCTTGATTTACCTCTCACTTTATGTCCTTTCATCACACTTGTACTAGAAAATCATACTCTCCTCTAATGTTTTGGGATTATTTTTAAAACAAAGATGACCCTTTCCCATTAATTCAAAAGTCTTGCAAACAGTTTCCAAAATCCTACCACATTTTCTTTACAGAATGTGAAGACTCTATCATCTTCATTATTATACCACAAGTAATTCTCTAAATTTAAGTGAGAATTTAAATTTTCTTCTCTCAGATGTTTTTTAACTGGTTACAAATTTTTTGCTTGTATTGAATTGAACACATTTATGATCTTAAAATTCCTCTGTTCCTCTATTAGGTTTTAGGTGGGAATTCAAGACCAATGCTTCTGTGGTTTTTCTGTGGATTCCAGCAGGAGAAAATGTAGGTAGGAATTGTGAAAATCCTGAAATGCCTTGAAAATAAGAGTTGTGTTCTCTCAAAATTGTATTTAAATCTTTTAAGGGTTAGCTTGGAAAGGTTACTGGGGAGGTAATAGCTACTGAAACAGGACAAACCTCCATGATATGGTGTGTAAATTACACAGCAGAACTGGACATGAAAAGAATTGAGTGTTGGAGAGCACTGAGATTGAATGTGAGCAATTATGAAAAAGTGCAAAGTGACTTCTTTTGTCTATTTCTTCTTGTGTAGGGACAGTGACCTATTCAGCTTGACCTGAAGTGAATAGATGTCTTTTAGTGAGATCCTGATTGACCCCTTGTTTTATACAGAGGGGTTGCTTTTTCTGATATAAAAGTGGCAAGAAAGAAAAGGTTATTTTTTAAAATTTCATTTATTGGATATTTATCAATCGACAAAATATGTTTTGTAAATTTCCAGGTCAACTAGGACTGTAGCAACAGACTTGATTGTTACCATAGCATCAGAAAGTATTTTTCTATTTAAATAGAAAGACTAATTTTTAACAAGAATATGTTTGCTAATGCCTTTCAGAAAAAAAAAGAGACTATTTGAAAGGTGGTCATATTTTAGGGATCTGGCTTTTATTGTTACTCTATCCCAGCATAGTATACTACATTTATTTAAAAAAAGACATTAAATGATTTTGTGTTTATATTTATTGTCAGCAATACATCAGTTATGTAAAAATAACCCAGATGAAAATGTAAGACTTGTTACATTTTCACATCATCTGTATTAACTGAATAAAGCTTAGTGACAATATACACAAATTTGCAGTAGTAGTTGTACGTAAACATTTTGTGCATTAAAAAAGAAATGTACATAATTTAAAAAATAAAAATGCATTACACAATTTACAAATTAACATTAACAAAAAAAAAGGTAAACATTCCTCAGACAGCTGCCTCCTCATTCTACAAAATAAATATTCAAGTAAATTAAGTTAGGCAAAATAAACTCTTAATTCTTAATGATTTACATAAAGGTAAAAAGACAGATTTCCATTCAATTCAAGGTATATTTTACAGTGATTTACACATAGGGTTTTTAAATTGCTCTCTTCAAATCGTAAGATTGGAAAAAAAATTATTACATTTTGGCAGGAGGAAGGGGGTTTCAAAATTGATGCTTTGTACCAAATATAAACAGGCTTGTGCAGTTGCATCAAAGCTTCAAAAAGGAACTGCTCCAGGACTCAAAGCAGACACAGTAAGCTAGAAACTACAGTTTTAAAAAGAAAAATATAATCCACCACATCAACAGGAAAATATCTACTTTGCTATTTTCTGAATGGTTTATTCGATCACTGGAAACATTACTTTCACAAACTAATAATCTACAGTAGTGGCTGCTTTAGGCACTGGATTTGTAGAAGCACTCTGATTTTTAAAGCAAATTGCTTTTCATTCTATATTGATAATTCACATATTATTTACTTCTGTTTCAATGCTAGAGGGCTTAATCACCTTTGCAACATTTAGATTTACATAAAATTTCAGCCTTCCTTACAGTCTAGTATTTTTTAATTGATAATGAGGGAAGCCACTCTGGCTTCAAATTTCCATGCACTTTGTTCATAGCAAAAATAATAATAATAATGCACTCTAGATTTTAAATGCAGCACTAGTATGATGCAGAAGTGCACCAGATATTCACTGATCAGATATAAAATGTAACACATACTAAAATACTTGCATGGATTGCAAAGGCCAAACATACTTAAAAAACCCTCCAATCTCTCTGTTTATTCATTTAATGTGGTAAGGAAAAGGAGATGTCATACCTTTAACTTCAATTTATTAAATGCTTAGATTTAGGACATAAAATTCTTCAAGGCAAGAGCTAGGCAACAGGTCCTGCTAAGACCAGCCAGTGTCATAAATAAAGATGACTCATTGCCAATGAAAGAAACCCTGTTCCCTCAATGCCTCTTGGTCCAAAACTATTCGACAACACAGAATCAGACTTTTTAATTAACAGAAATGATTATTAAAATCTTTCTCCACATGTAGTTATTGTTCTTTAACACTTTATAGTTTTTCCATGTAGTTTTTTTTTTTGTGTGTGTGTCTGACAAAAGACGAACCAACCAGGTATTTCTTGTTTTCTACTAAAGAATGCTGAAAATTAAAATTACCAAGATTTGTATTTTTGCAGCGAATCTTTACAAAGTGATGTAAGACTGAATACTCCAGTCCTGAAACACATATATGCATGAACCACTGCTGTGGCAGGGGGCCATGAAACTTCAGCAGCTGCAGCTGTATCAAGGTATAAAATGAGAAATTAAACCTGCACCAAAGATTGTTACCACTGTTCCTCTGCTCATCATTCCCATTTGGGGAATACCTACACAGTGGGATGAAGGTAATTTTCTTGATGCAGTAACACCACACTGGTAATATGGCAGCTAAGTAAAGTAGGACCATAATCTCTCTTGAATATCCACAAAATGCTCACTGGTTTCAAGAATTATTCTACATAGAACAAAGGTGTCTATTTTTAAGAACTTATATTACCCATTGATATCCATGAGAGTCTTGTCACTGATTTCAGTGGATCTGGGCCAAAGTTTGCAAAGCTAGTTTCATTCAGTGTGCAAAAACTGGTGCTTCTTGAGTAAATAGAGTGATGAGTAGGCAGAAGTGGTTTAGGTTATAAAAAAGACCTGAGAACCTAATATTAAACTCCATGTAACAATTCTTTTTGAGAGGTTGCCTGATAAAGTTTTGTATTGCTTAGTAGTGGCACAGTCACTTGTACGTTCCGGCTGCACACAGAAGCCATTTGAGGAGAAAAACCCTTCTCAGGTCATGGAGCCCATCCGTAACAGCCATGTCACATGAGTGGCAAGTCAATGAGCTTCTTGTTGGAAGCCTAACACTGAAAAGCCATAAGCATGGAAGAGGTTAACAGTGAGTTTTCATACTTCCAGAGTTTTTTAGAAGTCATGAGTATTAAAATGGCAGAACTATTGACCTTGCTGTTTACTTGCCAGTACACTCAGAAGTTTAACTGAATAATTAAAAGAGTCTATTAAATTATCCTAATTAGAAAAGACAAAACGTCTCTGAGTATTGCACTGCCAGTAACAGTGAAAGAGCTCTCATTAACAGAAGGAAAGGAAAGTAAGGCCATTTTATTTTAGTTGAACAACCAGAACACCTTTTTAGACAAGAAGTATGTCACTCAGGATTACAGGGCAACCACTTTTCTTTTTCTTTTCTTTTTTTTTCTAACAAAGTTAACAAATATAAAAAATCTAGTCATAAACAGCCTTCAAAGTACAATTAGAAACCAGCAGGACAATCTATACCAGTATAGGTAGATGGGGCTAGAAACTAGACACTTGTATTACTGCCATGGTGTAGAGTACAAATGGCTGCTGTGATGAGGAACTGTGTGTGTACAGCAAACGTCGTAGCTGATTCCATCTCGTCGCAGTCCAAACTGAACACTACTCTCTTCAGGATTCAAGACCTGTCTACTTGACACTCCTTGCACAAGACACATCATTATCCTTTCTGAAAAGAGGCAGTTTCTATGGCAATACTAGTTAAGTGCATATCATGCTGCACTAATATAGTGCAAAAATTTGCCTTACATGTAGCAAAAAAGATGCAGGCAACAGTTTGAGTTAGAGAAAGTAGAAACGTATTGTAACATTTACAGCAGGTATTTTTTCCAGACACCAACCACTAGAAAATAGTGAATCTGAGAATGCCTCCTCTCTGGATGTACACATGAGGCCTGTATAATTTGGAGTGGTAACAGGACAGAATTTTGCAAGCGAGTCATTGCCCTCTGAAACACAGGTTAACACAAGTTATCATCAACTGGCAAACTGTTGAACTTGCTTAGTGCGTTAATCCCAGTTAAAAGTTAATACTGTACTAAGCACTAAAATGCTCTTCATCACGTATATAATCTGATAGAATAATACATATGGTTCAACCGAGTATACATGTTATGTTTGAATATAAAGAGTCATAGACAGCTTGGTACAAACTCCTCATGCGTACTGATTATACGTGGTTAATGATGCAGGGGCTTCCAAGTGTTAATACTATGTCAGATACAGTATTCTGGAGGCAGAAGTGGTGCTCAGTTCTAAGACTGAGGAAACATCACAAATCTCCAACTGCAGTGTCTATTAATGTGATTCTGCCTGATTTCTCGGTGCTGATGGTCTAAAGTAAAGCAATAATACCTTTAATATCAGTAGGCATTATGAAATCCACCCTTCTTTATCTATGGTGCAGTTAAAAAAAGAAAAATTCAAAACACTTAATCCACTCCATAGAAAATCCCTGTGGCTTTGGACACCTTCTGATTTCATTCCCATAGTTTAGACTCAATTTGTCACCATGAGAAGTTGTAGTTTACATGTCTGCATCTCCATCATAAGCCAAGGTTAAAGGTTTCAGTCGGTTGTTCTGCCTTCTCTGGGGCTTCTTTGGCTTTTTGCTGAAACAATAACATAATTTGTAAATAGAACAAGAAACTAATAGCATACAAAATGTATTTCAGTCTTAACTGAAAGATAAGCATGCTGATAATGCATTCAGTTATTTGTTTAAAAGCTATAACCCTAAAACCTTTACTGGGATCACTAATTATCCCTTTATCAACCAAAAGCAATATCTAATTCAAAACTCAGTTGTTCAGAAACAAGCTGTTATGATGCTCATGTGACTTGATGAAATTCTTGGCAGGAACTCTTGCAACATCACTTGGTTTTCAGAAGAATTCAGAGCCTGCCATGCAATATTTGGTCATCTATCAAAACTGCAATCAGGTTCTTTTAAATTACATGACTCAAATATTAAACCACTCTTGACACATCAAGGGTTTCTGCAGGAAAGATCCATCTTTTGATTGCTTTTATCTCATTATACTTGCTGGAATTCCTGCAATTAATTTTAGATGTTATAATCAAACCAGTCATTAATAGCAGAGGTATGGTTGTTTGCCATAACATTCCTTGTCTAGCCTTGAATTACATTTTAATCCAGCAGTATTCCCAATCCATTTGATATAGTTTTAGAAAATTACCAAAGGAAAGGCCAAAGGAAAATGAATATTTATCTACACTTTATTACTAGTTTTAATTTAGAGTGTAATGTAAGCATTTCTGTAAATCAGGCCTGTGCATCCTCAGTTTTGTCCAAAATCTTATTTCAGCTGTGTCACTTTAGGCTGCTCAAATCTGAATCTTTTATAGGAAACCTTTTGTTACAAGGACTTGCAGTAGCCACAGGTTCCAGTCCAAATAATCTGCAGTGTTGTTGAATGCTAATTGATTTCCTCTTCCTCAAGCCCCACTCCCCCAAAAAACCAACCAACTAACCAAAACAGAAAGACCACAAAGAAAACCCAAACAAACAAACCCCAACAACAAAAAAACCCCAAAATAAACAACAAAACAAAGCAAAAAACCCCAAAACAAACAAACAAAAAAAACCCACAAAAAACCCCTAAATAATTTTTATATTTTCTAGACAGAAGTGAGGTTTTGGGGAAAGTTTACTGAATGGCAAACATACCCAGAATCCCCCCAAATGCCCACTAATGCAGTACAGCCGAGAGCCTGATGTATATGACCACACTTCTTGCACCTTTCACCTGTACTCACATCTGGATCAGAAATTCCAAACAGGATTGAGAAAACTTCAGGGAGCACATTCTCAAAAGTGACTTGTTCAAAAATTAATTCTTTCATGTATTAAAAAGATAAGAAAGTTTTCAGATTTTTTTCTGGTTCTGTATCTCTATATCTCGTCAAATATAAAATATTATTTGCCTGGTTACTCAATTTCCTTGTTGCTATTTCTCTCAGCATTTTTTGATACAGACACAATAAAATTATTCTGGACATTGTATGCAACAACCAAAATAAACTGAGCAAAAATGAGCTGTACATTAAGCTACCCCATATTTTTAAGTTCTTACACCCTCAGAATAGCACGTGGTGATCCATCATCTAAAGTACAACCAGAATCTGCTAATCTGAGTCTGGACAAAAGGACAAGGCTAATTAAACATTGTAGCTCACAGAAGTGCCTGCAGTTTCTACAGCAGCAGATGTAAACATTTTCATTACAGTCTGTGAGGGGACTGTTTTCTTATAAATAATTAAAGAACTCACCAGGCTAGATAGATCATAGAAACAATAAAGATGAGTAAAACAAATGCACCAGCAGCTACACCATAAACCCAGGTCTTCAGCCTCCCATCTAAAAGGAATGAATGTTAGTCAGTAGTGTTTGAGTTAGTCTAGTTGAATTATTAGTTCTGCTATAGCATAGAAATAATCCAAAATAAATGTCTTCACTAGCAATTACATTTTAATCAGAGTAAATATTGTTAAATAATGAGCAATGACTTCTCTGTGCTCTGCTTTTCAGTTGAAGTCAGGATAATTCAAATGGAGCTGAGATCTGCGGCAGCGGCAGCAGGTCAGAGACCAGAAACTCAGCTTTGGTTCTCCTGGTAGTGAGCAATACCTCAGTGTGATCACAGGGCAGTGCACCAGCCTGGGACTCATTTAGCATCACTTTCAATTCCAGCTCTGGTAAAGCAATCTCCCTGCTATTTTAATTCTTGTTCCTGTTTACTTGCATGTTTTTAAATGTCCTTAACATGCTGTATGTCATCCATTCCTTAGCTGCACATACACAACTTTTACTACTGCATAAAGTAGCAAAATTTTAAAATTTCCTTCCCTACTAAATGCAAGTATTGCTGTTATAAATAACTTCTCCTCACAAAATAAAAAGACAAAAAAAACCCCAGCCCATGCTCCTAAATAAAACAACTGTCTGTTGATAAGGACTGTATTTATGTGCAGCCTGTGCAGTTTGTATTTTGGACATGATGTCTCTGGAGGTTTAGGCATACATACCACCCTCCTTCTTCCCTCAGATGCACCCATGTCTATGAGGAAAATTATGTGCCTTTGTTTGTGGGGTTTTGCTCTGCCCCCAAATTATCATATCACAACTAAAGGAGTGCATGTTTTTTGACTCACTAGTTTCATCCAACTAATTTTTCAAATTTCTAAATGGCTTTTTCCAGGGGATTAGCTAGCCATATTGCATCTCCTTGATGATAAAAAATAATAATTATAAAACTGAATTATTTCAAGTGGTACAAGTTTTATTTCATGAAGTTGTGAGTATTTTCAATGTAAGTAAATACAACTAAAATTTTTCTGACCAAACAGTGCTTCTCATTGGCTCTGCAGAACCAAAAGACATTATCAATGCAGTTTTTATTTCCACAATCATATTAACAGAAGTTAGATTAAGATTGCTTGGTTACATAGCAGTGATCTCCATTGCTATGCAATTAAGTCTTGCTGTCATGTGGACAAGTTGTTCAAGACTAATTAACAGCAGAGCATTTCACCTGTGTTACCTTAATCAACCTAATGAAACATTTTAACTCACAAAAAGTGACATAACTGGAATAATTGATCCGTTAAAGATTAATGGAACAGTAGATTTGACCTGACATACCCTATGATACAATAATGTCAATGAGAAGAATTCAGACTTTAGTACTGCTAAATAGGTTAGTTTCCTCTCTACTTGGCTTATTTCCATTGGTAAATGTAAGAGGCTTAGGTTTTTTTAAATTAGGAACATCTCCTTGAAAAAAAGGCTGGCGATGTCTTGTATACAGATTTATTTGTTTTTGTCAAAGCAAGGAACTCTGTTAATGAGGTCGTTCCCATTATGCAACTGCTGACCTCTGACTCAGGCTTTCTGAATTCTCTCTGGACAGATTATTTCTAAGTATGCAAGGGAAGTGGCATCTCAGATTAATCTTTTTTGTGGTAATACCTCAGCCCAGACAACTGAAGAGGACAGTTTTAATACTTTCCTTTCTGGAACTGCAATGTAATTTGTGGAAGAAAATGAAAGACCTATTTTAGATCTAGACATAGAAACTGTGAGGAAAAAATAATCATGCCAGAGTAAATCCAAAACTTTCCAATAGATATCCAATCCTGAAATAAAGCATTCAAGCCTAAATCTCATCAGAATTGGAAAATGTTCACTTTGTCTCACATTTGCTCCTAACTTCACTGCATAAAGTATTCATACTATTGAGAATGTTTAAGATTATTTGAACTGAGCTATGTCTACTTCCCAACTTGAATTACATAAAATTGGCGAGTTTTCATGAAGTTTCTCAAAAGTACCTTGCTCCAAAACCCTCCCTGAGCTCACAAGAGTATCCATATTCATAAATTGTTCAAGGGGACTGTCTGATATTTGCTTATTGCTATCACTCTGCATGCTACAACACATCCTCTGGCATTTTCAGGAGGGGTTAACTAAAAGGAGGAAATAACAACATATTTGGTAAGATGCTGTTTTTAAAAGAGGACCAGAAAGGTTTAATTTTCTATTTTTTATTGTTGATTAAAGTACTTGGAGTAAAGACCATTTATTGCATGCATCAAATAAAATATCAAAGTACAAATAATAATAAACACTAGTAGGACTAATGGGATCTAATATTAGTATTTCTATTTTCTAACCCAAACATTATTTAATCTGTGTATTAGAAATATTTTTATAAATCTCAATTTGAAATACCTTATGGATTATGCATGTAAAGATATTACTTTCAATTCTGCAATTAAAAACATCAAAAAAGCCTTTAGAAAGAAAAGAATACACTAATACACAAGTATATTAGTATATTTAGCCCTATGTGTCTTAAGAGACACTTAAGACCATAACCAATTACTCTCTTCCATATTAATAATATTTTAGACAGGCAACATATCTCTTAAGTGAAATTATTTTGTTAATTATTTTTTTATCCAAATATTTAGTAGGACTAAAAATATTTACTGACATCTGATTACATGATGGACTTTATGAATTATTTTTTATGAAATAGCTTATATTTTACATCACTCTTGCATGTATTTGTTCAGCTCTAAAGAACATGGTCCAACATAAAAGCAAATATTGCTCAGAGACTTATCACAGGCCTGTGCTAAATATCAATGATATGGTTAGAATTTGACTAACATGAATTAGTATAAATATGGATATGTCAGAAAAGCATTAGCATACTATACCAATTATTTTCTACAATTTGTGCTATGTCTGCAAATTTTAAGAAGCCTTTACTCTTTGCAGTCTTCAGTGTTATCCTTTCATTCCACTGTCATTAGAATTGTTGGTTAAGGCACCATAATTTAATATACCGGCTTGCACCTTTGCAGCAAACTCCCTTCCACAGTCACATCTCAAATAGCTTCTGTGAATTTTAACAGGTAGAATGGCTAAAAAGAAATCTGCAATATAAGATTTCACTAAATGTATTGATGGAGTAGTGAGAGGGCTAGGTGTTTACTTATGCCTCTTCCTTTGTTTTCAGTGGGAGTACATGCCTGCCTTCTTAAATGAACAGTCAAGGGTTTTTCTGATCTTCCTAGGCATACAAAAAAATAAATGTCAGACCCTGCAGCAGTACTTAGCCCTAAGAACTGCTCATTGCATGACTTCACCTGGCCCAAAAGGCTGCAGAAACCAGGTCCTTCCCCGTCCTGTCTGGTTACTGGAAGGCTGGGTAGGGTTCACAGCTCGACTGGTTTTCACATCTCCCTTTTTGTCCTCCATGGTGGGGATGACCACCACTGGGATGAGAGTGCACTGCTCGAGTGTGCCATCGGAGGACATGACTTCAGTGTATCCGTCTTCACAACTGCATGTCCTAGTCTGTGGGGAACAAGTGTTTTACAACGGGTACTGGAAAAACAAGGTTTTCTGTGAGCTATGAAGCATAACAACATGGATGACTGGAAGAGAAGACTGTTTTGATGAGTGCTAACCTGGAGAGTACCTCTTCATATATTTTTATGCAAGTTCATACCATATCAACAATTTAACATTTAATTGAAAGGTAGAAAATTGTGCGAGGTGGATTTTAACAAATTTGTGACTAGTAAATTCTCTGAAAACAGTTTTTGTTGGCATAATCTTTGTAATCAAGAGATGTGTGGGAAGCCCTCGTGGGGGTGTTCTATGCTCCAATGCAGTAGCACATACCTCACTGCAGTAAGCGTGGGGTTGGCTGCACGGTGGGTTACATGACCTGTCAGCATCTGGTTGGCGCATCACTAAACAGCCCCCTGTAGGACAGAAAATCATATTTTCACATGGTAATACCTCACCACTGATGAAATCATTTGCTGCACTATATGATGGATGACAATCTTGTTGCTAATTTGAATGTAAGAGCCTTTTTATTCTAAGATGAAGGATGATTGGAATCAAGTGCTTTCTTATTTGTAGAGTAAGGATACAGCAAATGTATTTAACTCCATGTGGATTTTAGAGAACTAATATTTGGCAATGGAGCCTTTTGTTTTCCCCTTTTTTCTTTTGGTGAATTGCCCAAAAAACCAATTTAAATGCTTTGTTGTACTCAAGGGAACAGACTTGGTTCTCTAGAGTCCTCCTTATGAATTAGATATTGAAACTGTGGCCACAATAGAAATAAAAACATATTTTTTATTTGTATATTTTCCTGTCGAACTGAAACCAAGTTACTCATCCTGTTTATGAAAGGATACCTGTTTTCTGCTGCTACTGGATCATTTTTACACGTCTTTATGAATCAAGGCTTCATGTTAGTCTGAGATGTTACAAAGGAAAGCAGATTTATCAGTAAAGCATATACTGAATGTTACAATACTGATGATATTGTGAGTTTCAGTCTTTTCCCTTTTTATACAGACCTAGTTTTCATTTCTACAGCTTTATATATAGTGCAGTTATTGTTATGGACCAGTACACACAATCAGGATTTCACTATCACTTCAGCCAGAATGACTTTCAAATACATTTAGAATCAGTTTGAATTTACCTGTGTTTCCTTTTAGCTTATAGAAGAGGGATATGAATCACATTGTTTAAAATTTGTACTGCTACAGGACAACTTATCATGCATCTCCCAAATTAATACAATTTTGATACTGCTGTGATATGATGATGAAATCCTGATAGCTGAGGTTGGCCACAACCATAGCCGATGCAGTTAGTGGTGGTTACGCAGATCCAAGTGTTAACGGGATGGCTGGTGAAGAACAAAGAAAACCCTGCTGGTTGCCATAAGTTTTCCCCACCCCCAGAAAAGAAAATCATACATCCTAGCATACAAATCACATGCCTGTGGGAATCTATGTAATAAAATATCAGTCATCCAAGGAAGCAGAAGAAAAGAGTTGCCTCATCGCCCATGGGAAATAACACCTTCAAGTAAAAAAGAACTATTCAGCACAATGATACTATGCAAGTGAGTAAATAGAAAAAGACCTTAAAATGCCAGCAGAAATCACAATAGTTATTTAATAAAGTCTGAATTAAAATACACTATGTTGAATCCAAATGTGCAAGAATAAGGCTGACAAGACACAGTAATCAAAGATACGGGCATCTTCTGAATCAAAATAGGTAATCTCAATTTAAATCAATCATGTATGTATGTATATCACATCAATGAGCTCATAAATACTGTAGTTTATACAAAAAACTTTCAGAAAATGTACAAATGTAAATTAAAAATCTGGTTCACTACTGTATATTTAATGTAGAGAAATTCCCTCTACATTATATATTAATACAATAGAATATTTAAGTGTTGCATTTGAAAACTATCATAAAATCCATGAAAACTATAGTTTTGCATTTAACAGAATCATATGAAAAATATAGTTTTGTGTTGCATGGAGACCAGTGATTGCATGTTCTGGAGTATTCCATTACTCTTCCTTTCAAATCAGAAAGTTATCACAGCTTAAAGCCACATACAAACATTCGTCTTTCCTAGAATTTATCACAAGGCTGTCTTCAGTAACATCAGAATAAATTATTATTTTCATGTGACTGACTGTGATTTATTAATATGTTCTGATTTTAACATCTCAGACCCATAATGTCCAAGATGCTATTTACTTCAAATCCTATAGTAACTTTAATAAATAATATCCAATATTAATCACAATAAGAATTTTCTCTTAGATTTTTACTTACCATAGAAACATCTTAGCTAAGCAGGAAGCAATCAAGGTTCATGAATAATGCCCTGCTGCAATTCTTGTGAACAAGATGTGCTTTAATAGTCCTACACCACAAGTTAAGATTTTCAAGAGACTTTGAGCCATTATTTCAACACCTTGCAAAAATAACACAAATATTTTATTTCTACTGTTACAAAGACAGTAGTGGTGGACTCCATCATGAATAAGTATTGTGGTGGCAATACATAAATAACAGCTCCTCTGCTGTGACTGACCTGACAGCAGCTGGCATTGAGGATATGTTTATAGTCCTTGGGATTCTTTTACAATCATTTGGTCTGACACAAAAATTATTTAAATAAATGCATGGCTCTTAGCTTAAATGAATCCCTATTGCCCATATATAAATCCATAAAAATGGATTCATATGAAGGTTTTCTTCTGAGATCTCAGTTGTTCCTAATTCATGTTTTTTGTGTTTTGGCTTGCACAAAAAGTCACAACATCCCATAGCAGTCCATTATGTATCCTGATACAGACTTATGGCACTGAAGTAAAGAAATAAACTCATTGGCACATTTATTAAAATTTTATATTTTGTAACATTAAGGAGATATGTCATATATGGATGGTATTATCAAGCTGTGCAACTTTCTCTGCCTTTGTGTAGGCACTGAAATGACCCGTAACACACAACAATGTTATTTGTTGTAAGGCCTGAAATTTGAAACACTACATTTGGAAGTGTAAAGATGCCCATAGTAAAAAACCCCCAAACACATACAATGTAAAACATTTCAGGTCCACTACAGAAGATAATATTAATACTTATTTTAAGCATTGCACACTGCATGATTTTGGAAAAGAAATATCTTTAATATGCAAAAAGATGATTTTGATTCATACACCTGGAAGGGTTTTTTTCTTTCAGTTTGTTGGGAAAACACATTATCCACCTGTTTTCCAGGTGTTTTTTGTTGGGTTTTTTTTGTGTATATCAAATGAGCATTTACCTGTGACATTTAAACCATCTGACCTTTGGCACCACACAGTCCGAGAAGATCCCTTCCATGGGCTAGCCATCCACTTGTACTCATAGCACTGCCCATCTGCACAGAGAAAATTCACATTTCAAGACATTTAATGACAAGGCTATAGACCACCACAGGCAGCAGCCACACTCATCAGATGACCATACTAATTTTGTGGCCACACTCATTATGATTAATGGCTTGTATAGTTATTAAGTAAGCCCCTTTCTCCTTCATCCAGCACTGAACCGCACATGTGGAGCTCCCAGGGTCTCCTGCACTTACTGGGCACGTAGAGAATAGACCAGATGTGTCTGAGACACTAACTAGGATTATGAGCAAGCCTAATGCAGCAAATGAGTAGAAGAAATGTTTCCAATAAACTCATAATGGTTGTGGCCCATCTGTTGTGCAAAACTCATTTAGGGATCAGGTTCCTTTCCTGGTAACACTGAGCTTCAGCCTGTGCTCCAGTGCTTGGTGAAGTGGCTAGGGCTGCCTCTGGCTTCATGTCTCAGCTCTTCTGTGCACATCTCCTATGGTCTGGGATGAATCATGGAGTCCTTCTGCACCTTAGCTCTCTATCATAAATACAAAATTCCTTTTTGTGCAATCCGGCCTCTGAATGGGCAAGTTGGTACAGGAAACTACTTTTCCTAGACAATTTGTCTACTAGCAGTGCTAAGCATGGCTGAGACATTTTAATGATATTGTCATGCAATTGACAATTCAAAGGGTAGAAAGAAATCTAAATCTGCTTATGAATCAAAACTCAGAGATTTCTTTTTGTTAATGTTACTAAGTGTATAGGGAAATTCTTTGTCCCATATAAAAAGAAATGTCATTATTAACAAATAATAATTCTAGAGGGGTGGCATATGATAGTTACCACTTGAAAGTTTTTCTCTTTATGGTTGATTTATGGAAAACAACAATTTAAGTGCATTTCTGTTTATCAAATTTGCATTTGCCTAAAATCAATACCATGAACAGAAAGAAAACAAAATTATGGTTGTTCTGTATTTTTTTTCTTACACAAACCAGCCTTACATATATTTTGGTGCTTACCATTGCATGGTCTTGTTTCCAAAGCCTGTTCTGGACAAAGATGTTGATTCTCTAAGTCCTGGATGATCACTGCTCTAGATCGTACTTGTACTCCTCCAAACCCAAGATCCTCACCATTAAAACAGGTTAGCTGGCAAAGGCTCCATTCTGACCACTCTCTCAAGTAACAGTCCCCTGTCAAAGAGCAATTTTATAAGATGAATGATCATTGTATGTGAAGAGTTTTTTACAATGAATATGTCTTAAAAAATGTCACAAGTACAGTTTTTTATTTTTCCTTCTTTTTAGTTCCTTTCATTCATCTTTTTAGACTTGACTCATGGTGTAGAAAAGATATTATTTTGATATTAGCTGAATGTCTGTGTCTGTAGAAAACATAAAAAGATTATACAAGGGCTATTTGCTCTAATGCAGTTTTAGTTTCTTGTCACATTCCCATGAGATCACCCTCATTATGAGTCTCTTTGCAATGCTCTACCCAATGTGTAGATTTTTGTACATTTTAAGATATTGTGCATTGTATGTCTTATGCTGTTTATTTTTTTAAATTCATCTTTGATCTTAGAAAACATTGTCTAGTATTAAGAAGATTAATTATTGCTTATCTTTCTCTAAATAGATGTAGAAGAAACTGATGAAAAATCCTTTGCAAAAAAAGGGAAACGGAAACATGATTAAAATGTTTGTTCTTGCTATTTCATGTTAGGGTAATAGACCTGTAGAATTCCATAGTGTAAAACCAAAAAATAAAATCATACTAATGACACTAATTAGCACAATCAGCTACAGAACATTTAAGGAATATCTGAGGCACAACACAAGGAAACCATTTTGTTAAAACTGCAATTGAAAATGGGACTAGACTGTGCATAAACTCATAAATAAACCTCTTAGTTCTCATTATTTCAGTGAGAAACCCATTAAAAATTCATGCTACCTTGCATTATACTGATGACAGATATAATCAGTACTGTGTTGACCGGATGCCTGATTAATGAAGGAATTTTATTTGCCAACCTTAGGAAAGCATGCAAAGAAATGAATAATTGACGAACTGATGTATACATAATAGGAAAACAAGTAGTGATTTTTGGAAACATTAGCTGGAGCGTATCATTAGCTCATCCCCACAGGGCAGTTATTCTTGCTAGCTAAATGTGAGATTGTTGAAGAACAGGTCCCTGCTCAGCAAATTTTTAAAGCAATCAGTAAGCAGCTATATTTTTTTTTATAAAATGCACTAATATGAAAACATAAGTATAGTCTTTGTATTCTTCCAGTTTCCATTTAAGAAGTAAAAATACATGCAAATTATGAAATTGGAATGCTATGTACAAAGCAGCGATGAAAATCTCTCAATATTTTATTAAATTCTATTTATTGAGACAACTTTACCTTCAGTCCAATCTGAAATGAACTGGTAAAAAAACTCTGGGAAAGAGGAGAGTTTCAAGAGAATGAAAATAGAGTACTGGTATGAAATGATAGCTACATTAGAACCGAAGGAGTTTATCACCTCTTCTGAAGATTCATCATTAACAGCTACTAAACAACAGCAATATACTTCAAATTCTACAAGTAAGTGTTTGGAATGAACTGGAGGGTTTTACTGGAAATTAAAATCTCTTATATGATCTTAATCCTTCTCAGTATGAGCATCATGGACCTGATCATTCATAACAGCTCCTTTAGATTCAGTTCACAAAGGCAATGATAGAGCACATCACATCCAGAGAGCCAAACAACTAGAGGCACTCATGTTTTCTCAGAGATCACAACTTTAGTTTCATTTGGAATAGAGCTTTTAAAGAAAAAAGTAAGATGCCTTAGCTTATCTTCGTCAGACACCCATAAAATGCATCAAGTTTTTAGCCACTGGTAAAAGTATTAATAAAGTTGTTAGTAGCCTACATACTTAGCGCTAATATTTAGCTGTAAACCAACACCCTTTCTTATGGAGTTAAATACAGGTTATTTCAATAGATTTTGTGAAAAAAATATATTCATAGATACAATCTGTGACAGAGAGATCATGTCTTTTAAAAATGTAAAATCTAGTATTTTTTCTAATTGATTTATTGTCATGAAGCCACTCCTAAAAAGCCACTCTCTTGGTCATTTGATGGATAAACCCAATCAGTAAAGCAGATGGAAAAGATTTAATTGCCTGTGGCTAATGGTAGGCCCTAATAGCTATAATGACACCCAACCAATCTTGAAATACAACATTTATTTGAACAGCTTTGTTACCTGGACAAGGGAAAGTGCAGGTTTCCTCAAGTATTATTTTTTTATCACCATCTATAATAGGTTCTATTTCTCCACAGAATTCCTCATCTACTACTTTGCCAACATCTTCAATGGATCCATCATAAACCACACAGGAGATGTTCCTTACTCGTGTTCCCTCTCCACACTGAGCATCCTACAGAAGGAGAACATTTATTGACTGATACTGAACAGAAGAAGACTGCCAAAAGACTAGATCTGAGTTACATGCCACTCTATCTCCTATTATTCTTGCTGAACTACTTATTCATTCCAGTAAGGAGAAAAAGAAGACAAAAAAGAGAAGTCATGGTTCATTATTTCTGAAACAAAAAAAAAACAAAAACAAAACCAAAAACCCAACCCAAAATTTCTGGTCACTGTTACTTCTTCCTTAAATTACAGAGCTAATTATGCCTTTGAATTGCAACCAGAGCAGTATGTCAAGTGAAGATATCTTCTAATATGTAAATATATTTCTGCTGATATTATTTTACAAAATAAGTATTTAAATTATTAGTAAAGATGCTGCTCAGGTACCAAAGATTTCATTTATACTCTGAATATCTGTAGGACACTGTTGCATCCATTGATAAATATGAAATCTAAGGAAAAAAACAAATTTTAGTTTTTGTGTAAGAGGGGTGGAAGCAAATTGTTTACAGAGTTGATAAGCAGGTATCCAGACACATCAAAATATGCCTGGACCCACACATTCCATAACTTCTAAGTCCCATATGGCTTTTACCTCTACTTTGCATGTAGACCATTGACCATATTGCCATCGATAACAAGGTTTTACTGGACAGGGTTTGAATTGCTCCATCTGAGAAGGACAAGGTCTCCCATCACCCTGAAATGGCTGATTTATGGTCCTTCTTCTGATCATTTTTCCTGTAACAAAAACCAGCAGCAACATAACAAACAACGAAGTGGTTAGACTGATTTATTCCTCAAGATAGTTCTATTTTGCTGAAAAGTATTGTGTTTGAGTAAAGCAATTTTTTCCAGATTTCACAAATTGAATTATAAAGCTGATCTGTTGGGTATTGTCTGTTATGAGGATTCATATTTTCCAAGTCAGACACTTTATATTCTGTCATTTGTTTGTAGTGTAAGACGTGCAGGAGGATTAGGATTGTTCCTGTAACAGCAAACAAAAGCAGTAATTTCCTAGTTCAGAAGCCTGAATAAAAATATTATTCATGAATGTGACAACATGTTTGTCCATTTCAGTGGAGACTCCTGCTCCTCATCTGGGGCTTGCTTCGAGAAGAGGCCAGCTGCTGTGTTCTTCCCTAAGTTAACACAGAAACATGTGCCCCGTAATTGTCTGATTGCAGCAAACAAGACCTTGCAACCTTCTGTCACTGTGCAGGAAACATTACATCCAGATTTTGCAGAAGATGGAGGATTCTTCACTCAGGCCCAAAGAGAACTAAAATACAATAGGCTTATCCAACAATTATCTCCTCTTCAACCATGAGTGATATGCTACCCAGCTTCACTGAGATACAGGTTCTATTTCAAATACTTATATAAACAGAAAGAGGAATTCTCAGTCTTTAAAATATCCCAAAGGTATGTACTGACCTGTAAGGCCACATGTTTGGGAGCACTCAGACCAAGTGGACCAGTCAGAGAGCTGACAGTTCACAGGACATTCCACCACACAGGACATATTCATTTGCCATGTCTTTTCCAAACCAAGCTGAAAGACAGTGTTAAATGGTTAGCACAAAACTCCAGGCCTGTAAATTAAGTAAGACATTTAAAATTCTCACTTCAAGACAGTCCTAATGCATATACTGATCTTTATAAACAGGCATAAATCCCATTTTCATAAATCATTTTCTAAACTAGAACCTATAAATGGAGGGCTTAATCTCCAAATGTTACTTTTTACAAAACAATTTTATGAAGTATTTTGAAAGAGGCATACAAAAATACTGAACAGCTATTAATAAGTGATACTAGAAGCCAAGTTCAAAACTAGTAAAAGGAGGAGGATGAACATGTATTAAATATTCAGAAGATGTTCCAGATGTTGAAAGTTTACAGGAGCTCATGAGAGACTGAACAAGTGGAAGAGAAATATGAAGGTTTAAACACACAGAAAATGCATCAGGCAAATGTAGTTCAAGAGCTGAAAACAGGTGGAAGCTGTGAAAGGAGTAGGTGGAAACTCTTGTATGTCTGTGCTCCTTACTCATTCCTTACTAATTCTATTCTATTCTATTCTATTCTATTCTATTCTATTCTATTCTATCATGCTGTCCATACAAAGATATTGACATGACACTGACACTGATTTTTCAAAAAAATATATATATTTGCATTTTTTTCTGAAAAACTTTGCAAAAAACCCAGAATTCTCTAACATCCATAAAGTAAAAGCTCCATTTGCTGGAGGAGTATGAAAGGGACAGAGATATTAATCTCAAGACCCAAGTTTTCCCAAAAATATATTCTGTTCCTGTTTTTCTCCAGGTATGATTCAGCCCAACACCCCATCTCAGGCAAGAAAGAGTTTTATATTCATGCTTGGGACATGGCACAACAGCTACATACTCCTTTGCTCTGATCCCAAACAGCCATTTCTATGTTCTTATAAACTCACACGCTCCAGATTTTCCCCATCCATGTGAGGAAAGAGATATTCTCACTAACACACATGAGAATATATGATACAAGATGAAGTGTGACTGATGGCAAAAACGCATGATAACGCCTGCATCTTGCAGAGCTGAGTTAAAAGGGAGGTCAGTTACAGGTTGTATGATTTAAAGTGTGAAAGAAAATCGGTCCTGCCAACATGAACATATCTACAGCTTTTCAGCACAAAGGACTGTTCTCTTCACTGGACCTCACCAGCAGACCTTGATTATTATTGAGGCATTTCAGAATCCTAGGCAGTTGTGAATACCTTTAACTAGAAAAAATCCCCACCTAGTTTAAAAGAAAAAAAAAAAAAGCAGCAAACTAGACATTTCAAAACCTATTAATTTTAATGACTGGAAAAGTTAATTATATAAAACCAGTATTTAAGACTTTAAAAAGGAGATAAACCCACTCTTCCTACTAAACACAAGCATACAGCGATAATTAGGCACAACATTAACACATTCTCCATAAATAAACTTTCAGTACCACAAGTACTGAAAATATCTCCTCTTGATAGACTCACCAAGTTTTAAATTTGCATTTGCAGTACCATTTATTGAGACAGATGAAGGTTTAGACCTCTGTTTGCTTTTATACATCAAAGAATGAGTTCTTTGCTTTTCTCGGTGGTTCAGTATAGCCTTGATTATACAGCTATCACACACAGACAACACCTGAAACCTTTGGATAATCTGGAATTTGGATGATTAGGAAGCTAGAGAACCCACTTTGAAGTCCATATTTGGGTCAAACCTTCTGAGCAAAGGCTTTAAAACCTGCTTAATTGATTCCTGCCAATTATAGAAACATGACTGCTCTCTTTCAAGACTGGTCTTCCCAGCTGGACTTTAGCAGCTCAAGAGGGAAAAGCCCAAGAAAGATATTAACAGTGAAGAGGAGAAAGCTGAAGGCCAGATTACCCACAGTGACCTCCTATTTGCATGTCTTAGATGCTGAAGTCCTGCTTAAATAGATCTGGGGAACAACTGACAGGTTGCAGTTCAATAGTATTCACATATTCCTTTCTTCTCCCTCTCCTTCCTTGAACTGATGAACCACAATTCAACTTGAAGACCTTAGAAAATATTTGAAAAAAGTGTTCAGTAGCTCCCTCACACTAACGCTTTTATTCTGGATGAGCTGTGGTTTCTGACTCAACAAAGTCAAGTACCCTGTGCGCTCTGTGCTTCTGGTCACAGATGCCAGGGGCAGCAGGCTGCCACACCAGCATGCTCTTTAAATCCTGGGATCCACAAGAAGTATCTGTATTCATTTATGGGAATTTTTGGCATTAGATTAAACCCTGCTGCTGGAGGTTAATCATGTAATCTGACAAGCAGACTATTCACCAATAAACCAGCAAAGTCTGCTTTTTAATGCAGACACAACTGCTGGTTTCTAGGATTTCCTCATCTTTAATTAATGGTAAATGAATGAAAATAAGTCTATAAAAATGAATATGAAGAGGATCAGCTTGCTTTAGGTGATTTGATTTTTAAATATTCAAAGAAAGAGAAGTAAAGTTCTTGTGATAAGTAGAAATCAAGTAATTCAGTATTACTACGCTTTGAGAGTTTGAGGAGTTTAACACAACTAGGACTTGGCAAAAGCTCTGGAAATTCTTTTATCTTGGCAGTAATCAGGACAACTGTCTACCTTCTTTAGCTGATCAACTCAAATAAACACAAGATCATATGGACACATAAGGAAATCTGAACACAGGTGCTCAGATGGAATATTAGTATTTAACTCTGCTGATGCTCATACCTGGAGATGGTTATAGACAAAATTCAGCATGAAGGGTTTTTTTATATATGGCTTTATTACTTTCTTGAGCTATATATTATGTAGCAACTCTGCTATAATGAATCTTAATTTCATAGGGATCAGTATAGGTTTATCTATCATGAGCTCTCTTCTTTGCATATAATAATAAGAAACATAATTCAGTAAATGAACCTACACATAAATTAAGTAAATCTTTACTCATACATCAAGTACAAAGTTTTATGATAGCCCAGAGAAAATTCATTAGCTAGGTCATTACAAAATCACTTCATATTTCTCCTATTCATCAACTTTTCCAACCACATGCACCTTATTTTAAACTTCACTTAATATTTCTGCACTGCACTTATAGTGCAAAAACACAGCGGAAACCCCCATCCTGAATGATCATTAGCAGGAAGTGCATTGTACGTATGCACATTTTGATAATTTCTTAAATACTCTGCAAGGTCACAGAGTTGGCTTTCAAATCTTAAGAGTGAAGGGTCTGTTAAGATCTGAAGAGCTTGGCTTTCCTGTTAATCAGGTTAACAGGTTTTACTCCTCAGTTATTGGATCAGCCTTTGACCTCGTTGGACCACTGCTTACACATCCATAATTCAACAAATAGTCTTAACTGTGTGACTAGGGATTGGATAAGAGCTTTCTACAAGATGTATCTCTATATAATCTGTTGATAAATCCAGGACATCACTAGAGTGATGTTTGTTGGCCAGTCATTTACAGCAAGTAGCTCTTGAGATATTATATTATTGCCCTCATTGTTCTTCTGAATAATAAACTTTCATTTCTTAAATACAGGAAAACTCCAAAGGTTTTCTGAAATATGAGTGTAAAATGTAATCAGTTCTAAATGTTGTTTTAAATCTTTGCTTAACAGGAATAATTTCTTGGATTTATAGTAGAAGAAATATATTTTCTCATAAAATCAAATAAATCATAATTTCTTTCTGTTAAAGCATTTATTTGGATTGATCTTTTACATCAGGTCTTGGTATTAATTAATCAATATTGCAACCTCTCAGAAATGACAGACATTTCTTTCTCTTTTCTAATACATTAAAACATTATAAAAAGCATTAATGCATTGCATTATTAACTTCGCAGCAACTTGCTGGTATACCCGGGTTTTTTCTTGTGATGTTATTTTTGTGGCTGTCCCATTCCTGGAAGTGTTCACAAGGCCAGGTTGGAGGAGGCTTTCAGCAAACCTCTAGAATGAAAGGTGAGCCTACCCACAGAAGGGGCTTTGATCTTTAAGGTGATGATCTTTAAGAACCCTTCCAACCCTAACCATTTTATGATTCTGTGAAAATATTAGATTTTATTAGAAACCCAAGAACCACGAGGGAAGGAGGAACATGTGACAGAAGTCTCAGCTGAAACCCTCTGCCTTTGATAAGAACTTATTGATTCAAGAATCCAGGATGTTGGAGGAAATTGGAGAAGTTTAAGTAGGTCAGATACACCATTATAAGTCCAAAGTAAATAATGAGTTTCCTGACTCCCTCCACTTCTGATGAGACTCTTTTCTATGGGCATATCCTGAGAGCAGCTAGTAGCCAGAAGGATCCTGCAGAAAAGCTGTTGGTGCCAAAACTGCTATGGGCCCCTTTCCCCCTTTGTCCCCCATTGCCAGTTATTTTATTTCTGATGTCACGGTGGTGGGGGAATGGCAGCTGAAGCTATTGCAGTTACTATCCATCAGAGATGCATGTAGAATTGCCCTTAAAGTAGTACTGATGCTGTTTTCATGGGGTTTTTTTCATACTACAGACTCCATGCAATTCAAAGCACTAGGATCAATGGCCAAAATGTCAGGGAACCAGTGCTGTCAAACTGGAAGTTTGTTTGAACATTTGCAAAACAGCTCTTTCAAAACTTAAGGGCTCCTGTCTGCTAGCTAGTTCTCCTTATACACTCCTACTTAATATTACATTCATGCTGCACGTTTTTTCACACTAGTTGGGTATTTTTTGCATCACACAGCTGGATACAAGAAGTTAGCATTCAGCCCAGCTGCAGAATGACACGTGAGAAATATTTTCCAACACATTGAGTAAATGATTGATACTGGCAGATGTCCAAGTCTCCATGCAGAAGTTGTATCAAATTAGAATTATGATTAGCATTCTGATTGAGATTTATTACCTTTATTCTACTTTATTAATTATTGTTTCTAAGTAATTTCCTTCAGGACATAATAATTAGCATGTGTTCACAGAGGCACTTAAAAGTAACCAAAGGAAATAGTATAAAAATCAGTTGATGGCTCGGTTAATTTCAGAGGTACTTAACAATCCATGAATAGTGTTGCAAAACATCTGGTGAAGATGCCATACAGCTCAGTTGGCTCAGTATTAATTAGCACCATTAGAAGGGAGCTTTCTCACAGGTACCCACTCACCTCTTCACAGTATTTCAGGTCAACTGATTTGCCATCACTGCGAACGCAATCGAGCATCCGCGTTTTGATGCCACTGCCACAGACAGCCTTCTCGCTGAGCTGACACGTGCTCCAGTCTGCAAAGGAGGAATTCATTAGCATTGCAGACTTTCAGATAGAATACGTAATGATCCAGTCTCCCACCTAATTCTGATGGCCTAAAACAACCTTCACAAGCAACTTTTGCACATGCAAAGGCTCATGGAGCCCAGCTGCTACACAATTTTGGAAACAGTGACCTTTACTGCAAATAGTCAAAGTCATGGTACATTCCTGAAAAATGCATATTTGGCTTTGTCTGCATGGATTTTGAGTAAATCACAAAATTAAATGAGAAATACTTTTCCTGGAGTTACAGCATGCACATTTCACATGCAAATTCTCAATTTAATATTTTATCTGGATCAAACAGCCTGAATCAGTTTTCAGTACAAGTTCCACAGCTGTGTCTGGGTAAGAATGAGTAAGCAGAAAAATCCATCCTGTAAGGTGAATGGAAAGGAGCTGTTAGATGTGGTCCCAGGCTGTCACTAGAACATAAGAACACAAATACCTGTCACATTGTAGTCATAGTGGTAGCAGTTCTTGTTCAAAGTGCAGGCTTCTGCCTCAGTGGCAGCAGGACAGGGCTTTCCATCATCTGGTTGTCTTAGGCATTCAGCTGACCTTTCACGGACACTACTTCCATTGCATGGCTTGAAAGTAAGATTGGAAACAGCTTAAATATTTTGGCACCCTGATACCTCTTTATGCAGCAATACAACAACCTTTTAAATAATCCCTTCCCAAAACACAAGTGTAAAATAACAGGTTCCTGCTAATGTATAAGAGAAACTCTTTTCTTTAACCTAACCTGGTAACACCACTCTATTTTCCTAAATAGTGCATATTTCAGTATTAGTACTTTGTAAGTATTTCACTCATAAACAGGATATTGAGATGCTCTTTTTCCAAATGCTGCGATGTAGTGCACCAAGGCCTCTCAGAGGTCCCAAAACACTTTTTGGTTTTTTTGGGGTTTTTTTGTTGTTGTTTTTTGTTTGTTTGTTTGTTTGTTTGTTTGTTTGTTGTTGTTGTTGTTTTTGTTTTGTTTTGTTTTTGTTTGTTTTTGACATTTCTTTTTAAAATTCCTGCCGGGAAGGAAAGGGAGAGGAGACCGAAAATTACTTCTCTATACTCAGTCTTGATCTGCAGACTTTGCCACTTGTATCAGGATAGTGACATTTTTAGTTCAGTGACTGTGGTGCTATGCAGAGGCTCAGAGCTAGGCTCAAAGACAAACTCACAAGCCACTGCTAAAACTATTCCACCACACAGGAGGCACCCCACACTGGGAAGAGTGACCACTGGGCACATTTTAGTCTGCCTGTTTTTAGTCTGAAATTCTTCTGAAAGAATTTAGCTTAGTGGAAAGTACTGTCACACTTCATTTGCAGGCAACACAAAACGACCCTAAAGATGACACTATATATATATATTTATAGGTGTTATCAGTTCAGCATCTTTGCAAAACACATCATACATACGCTTTTAAAGTATCCTCCCAAAACTATAAATGTGGCACTTTGGCATGCTTACCAAAGAGCACTGAGACCAGGATCCCCATTCAGACATAACACAGTCCTCAGGACATGGCAATGTGCATTTTCTAGCACCAAGTGGCATATCTTCAGGATCACACAGATAGTCTTCTACTGTGTCAGAAGGACCATCCACAGTGTTTAGCATGCACCTGGAAAAAAGAACTGCACATAAACTTCACTTGCCATGGATTTTGTATGTTTTGTGTTCTACAGTATTCGGAGGCATTTTAACATTTTGTCAGCACATAAATGAAATAAGTATTGATCTATGATTACCCAAGAAAAGCTGAAGAGTCAAAAACAATCTTTGTTTTCACAGATGACAGCAACATAAAGGCATGCACATAATTTAGACAATCCTTATCAGTGATTTCCTGGGAGCCCCTGGGCAGGTGATTTGCTTGATATTAGCCAACCTCTAAACCAGAATAATGCAGATCATCTATGGTTTAGACATATTTTGTGCATACTTCAGCTGATAACTTTAAATCCAGAACTATTAAAACTTCAAAAAATTTTATATTCTTAGTATTAATCCTTAATTTACACAGATGCCTTTTAATTACCAATAGATTAAATTAGGAATCAAGGTCTCTATCCATAGCAAGTAGACAGAGTCATATTGCACTCCCTGAATCTATTCTGATTTATACAAGCCAGGCTCCAGGTCTGGACTCAACACTAGGCATTACATAGAATTACATCAAATTAAATACAGCCAAAGCTGAAAGTGAAGGCTCTTTAAAGTGAAGGAGGAGCAATATTGTTTTACCTGACTTTCCTTGTTTGAACACCTTCTCCACAATTCTCTTTTAAGTCCACGTTGGTCACCTTGCAGACACTCCAGGGCTCAGTTACCCATATGTACTGGCTGCAGTCACTGTGGCAGGGGACTACCTCATACACCTGGAATCCACGTTCAGTGTCAGTTTTGGTGCACACAAGTACGATAAACATGCAAAAGTGATCATACATAAAAAAGCATTCATGCTCTTGGGAACAATAAAAAATATTAACTTGATGATTTAGACACTATAGTAATAATACAGATTAAATACTTGCTAGAAAACTACTGAAATAACAAAAAGACAGAAGCTATTGAATGCTGGATTCTCTGGTTTTCTCTGCCACTAAGCCCATGCCGTGCCATTTCCACCAAAAACATAAAAGAACTTACATAAAGTCTGTAACTAGGCTAGCTCATGAGTACACCTTTTAAAAAAATGCTGTTAAAACTCTGCTAGCACTTTAGCTCTGTCCTTCACATCTCTTCTTTATTATTCCATCCCACTATTATATTATTATCCCAGTAATTAGTTATGGGGGTTCTGTATTGCTAAGGAGAGGTGACCTCAAGAGAAATTATACCAATATATATTGAATCACTTTATATATTCATTGTCTATGCTTAAAGTCACTCTAATGTATTTGTGTATCAGAATTAGTATTATGTTTAGATTTGAATGCAAATTTTTACATGGCATCTCATGTAGCAATTTCTATAGTGTTCTGTGTACTGACTCAAACATACACAAAAAAATGGGACAGACAAGACATGTTGAGCAAGAAGCACATGTTGAGCTTAAATTTCTATTTTATAAACACTTACCTGTGCCTGAAGAAAGTATTTTCATGAACCCAAAAGAAAGAAAAAAAAGCAAAAAGAAAAAGTTAGAATTATTATAGTGAAGCATAGGTATTTAAATGGCGTAAATTTAGCTTTTATTATAGACAATATTCTGTTACTTCTGCAAAGAAAAAGGACATTAATTTTTTCTCTTGGACCTCCTTTGCAACCATAAGGTAATTTGTAAAAAGTTTACCCTTGGAAGAAAATAAATTTTATACATCACTGCTGGTGGGAAGAAACTGTATATTACCTAGTCTCTTGGTTAGATATTTTATTTGAACTGTTCTCCCTTTTTGCCTATAATGAACATCAAACTTTTACACAGTAGGGAATCCAGTCTCTCTTAGATAAGAGAAAATCCTCAGTGTTTTTGGAGGACACTGGACTTCTCTATCAATTGAAATTCTTCTGACAGCTTTAAATGCAATAGATTCAAACAAATAAATGGAACTGTCAATTTTCATCCTTCCAATGTTCCTAAGTCCTTCATGGAATATCTTAATTATGCATAAATTACTTAAAGCCCATTGCCTTGAAATTATACTAGCTAATTTGACATATTATTCTATGCATCAAGTCAGCACAACTAAAACTGCTGGACAGTCTAAGACTTGTCTTAAACAAGTTCTTGATTTCTTTTCTTGTGTAGAAAAAGATTGCTGATGGTTTGATGGTTTGATGGCAACAAAATACCACAGAAAATAGAATGCCTTGAACATTAAATGCGTAATCGGACATCATATCACTATGCAGCTGATCAGCCCATGCACAAGACCACCTGCATAGTCAACATACTTGGGCCTTCTCTGAACTAGATTAACAATAAAAGACATAAAAGTGTGTGGTGAAAATGCCTGTTAGGGAAGGTACTGGACTCTGTTAAAAATTTGTTATTTAGAATTCTTCGCCAGAATTTCCAGAATGAGAATAGGAAAGCCTTAATTCCAGGAAATGTTTATATGTCTAACCCTGGTTAGTGTAAGAAGAAATACATAAACCCCACACACTCAACAGCTTTTGCAGTAACATAAAATGGATGTCTTGACAGAAAGCCAGAGGAGGACTTTATATTGCATTGCACACGTGAGTGGTGTTCTCCTGACCTTACTGGCATTTTTGCAGCTATGACTGCTGGCCACAGCAGTTGGGTGGTATAAGAATTGCATACCCATCCTGCTACTGATGAAGGGGAAAATAATGCTTGTAATCAATGAAAATATGGATGTCCTTAATTTCTCTAAGAGTCTCAGATTAGTCCCTTCATTTGAAACCATCTTATGACCATTGACGTGATTTTATATCAAACCTGACTCTATTACTACTGTAATTATGATGTCTCTTAGCCTGCTGAAGTGAGTACTGAGCAAGCTTTATTCAGCAGGAGAGTGGTTTGGGAGCCATCCTGGCATGCATGGCCCAGGAGGAAAGACATTGAATGACACATCCAGCTTTCACTGTGCTCATCCTTCATCACAGCACAGGCACGAATGTCAGCCCTGAGAGACACTGAACGACTTCTTAACAAGGTCTTAAGTATTTTATTTCAGTGTTTCCCCAGCCTTACTATTAGAAAGTTTTCCCAAGGCTTAATCCAAATCTGCTTGCAGCAGTGTAAGCCCACTGCTTTTTATCCTATCCATGATGGGCATGGAAAATGGATTATTTCCTCCTTCTTTGCAACAGCCCTTTTTGTATGTACTAGCCGACTGCCAGCATTCTCCCTCCCATCTCCCATTCCCTGGGCTAGACAACATGTTGTAGTCTTTCTCCTGTAGTCATCAGATTCATAATTCCTAGGTGGCATCTTACAGCGTAGTTCTTCTGTAAACCATAGTGCATATACTTGTGGGCACCAAAGATCCAATTTTACCATTATGAGTCATATGTATGCAATTAAGAATGTTACATATATAAGTAATAAATATGTAACTTAAACACATTATGTTATTGAATGATTATTGAACGATGACTCTAAAATTCAGTTCTTTTCTAGCTGAATGGTGGGTCCCATTTACTTTAAATAACTAATTCAAAATTGGAATATCTGTGCATTTCTCTGCATGTTTCTGAGTTGAAAGGGAATGTATTTAAAAATAAAAAATACAGGCTTTATATTTTTCAACATCCTTGCATTATCTGTGGAATGTCCTTTTCATGAAAGTACTATATTTCTTTACAACAATTACACTTGGGATCAACTATTATTTGTTAAAGATCATGTAACCACAAATCAAATGAGTCAAAGTACCGGCAGAGGGCAATAGTGCTGCATAAAAGTGATGAACAGATCTCCAGCAAAATCACCTTTGATGCAGAAAAATACAAGCCTATTATGTACGACATGAATATTAAAGAACGAAAAAGACTTTTGTATAGACTATAATTTGCTCCTATTGAAACACGTTCCTCCTAATTCAAAGCATATTTACATGCTGACCCAAATCCAGCAACCCTCATTCTAGTTCGTATTTTGTTAAAGTAGATCACAAACTTGGTTTATTAGCTGCGGTTAAACACTTATGATTTTCTAAATTAGAACTAATTACATCCCCTAAAGTAGAAAATTAGATCAACAAGCCATTTCATTTTGTTCTAGCAAAATGTCAATAGGATAATATTAAGTACATGCATTTTTATTCAAATGTAAATTGAGAGCACTTTTTTTTTTAAATCTTTGAATATTTACAGAAAAGATCATGTCGTTGTTTAACATGCCTCTGCAGACTAAATTAAATTCAACAGTAATATGAATATAAATCAACTTTGAAGAGAATAAGTTAATTGACAAGGAATGTTTTCCTTTCTAAAACTCTCCAAGGAAAGAAACTTCAGGGTTTAACTTGGGCTAGTGCTAAACTTGGTCACAAAGACTAAATGCTTGTTAGCGGTCCAAGCATTCCAGCACTCTCAGGGTGCTCTTGGATTACATTTTATGGTTTAGTTTCACATGAAGAGGATCCAGACTCTATGGTCAGACTGCTCCACATTGCAATAGCAAGTGTAGTTTGTGGGACAGCTGGGAGACTGACTTCAGAATTTGTGACTGAACTGTACTGCCAGGGCAGGTGTACCCAAGTGTACCCAAGAAGGTCAAGCTCCAGCTTGAGGAGAACCCCCTAAGGGACACTGGGATGACTGTTTGAGAGTTGTGTTTTCTGATCCAAGATGGTCAGGAAGTTACACTAAAAATCTTGCCAGTTTGAGTAACTGTAATTAGACATTTTACTGCCTGTCATATATTAGAAAATTAGAAGTTTAGAAGTGATATTAAAGATCATCTAGTTCCAAACCCCTTACCTTCCATTGGATCAGTTTGCTCAGAGCCCCATCCAATCATGCGTGGAACATCTCAAGGGATGAGGCATTCACCACTTCTCTGTATAACCCATTCCAGGACCTCATCACCCCCTGAGTGAAGAATTTCTTCCTAATGTATAATATAAATCTGCTCTCAGTTTGAAACCATTCCCCCTTGTCCTGTCACTACATGGCTCTGTACAAAGTTTCTCTTCATCTTTCTTGGAGAATCCCTTCAGGTAAGAGAGCTTTGGAAACAGTCTTCAAAATCTGCATGTAAGTATGTTTTATTGTCTGCAATCTGCAGTTCACAAAATATGCAAAATTCTTGCAGATGAGGAAGTAACTAAGACAGATTCTTTACTGCCTGAGGAACTCTAAACCAACACATACTCCTTCTACCTCCATCTGCTCCTTATGTTATAGTGTTTCTCTACAACAAAAAATACAGATAAAAGAGCTATTTGAAGTTTGGAAAAAGCTATATCAATAATTTAAATATAAATCAAATTACCTGGTTGATGTGATCTAGCTTTGGACAGGGTCTTCCACCATTGTAGGGCTTTTCACGAAGCCATTTAGACCGAACCTTTACCCCACTCCCACAGGATTTACTACAGCGAGACCAGTTGGACCACTCACTGAGCTTGCAGTCTGAGGGACATGGAATTATACAGGCTTCCTCAATATACCCTGCATGAATGGAAAAGAAAGTGAAATCTCTTCAGCATGTCAGTTTGCGACTTCTCCCTGAAGCCCTCGTCTGCTTCATTTAGATTCTCCAAAGTTTGACTTGACAGGACTGTGTGAATAGAGAGATTTCTTCATCATTAGGGATAAATTAAATTCTGCAGAAAATTGACACATATAGCTGGAGACTGTTAGAGTAGCAGCTGAGCATCCTCACTGCTCATCATCCCATCTGATTAGGATTCACACTCTCCAGATTTCAGCATTCAAACTTTCTGACAGCTACAGTGTAATTGACACTAACCATCTCTTGGCGGCATCATTCTTACTCTGTAAAATGATATGTATAATTTTTTTAAGGAAAAAAGGTTTAATTTAAAGATACTCCACAACTGTATCAAGTAATTCAATTGCAGTTATACACAAAAAATCCAACTGGGAAGAAATCCATCTCGCCAGCCTGGAGCAAGGGAACTTAACACCTTGTGACCTTTCTAAAGCTAGAAAGAGAGAGTATCCTGCCACATTAATGATCTGCCGATTAACAACCATCTGCCCCCAGTAGCACACTGAATAATTGCACTGAATGGAAAAGCAGATGTTTGTTTTGGTTAAGTCATTGGTCCAGAGAGGTTGGAAGGGGTATGACATGGTCTGCAGGGAGTAACATGAGGCCTCAATTCACTGAATAAGTGAAAATGTCTTTCTTTCAAAAGCAACATATGCCATAGCTCTACAATATGTGTAATTTATTCCAATATTTAAGGAAAAGCTATAATACATCAAATAAAAAGCTGGCCTTAAGTGCATGTTTACTACAACTATATCCTGAACTCTCTTCTCACTATCCTGTGCCAGATCTGAAAAGTATTTACCATTAGCAAATGTTCACTTTACAGATTCAAAACCTTGTATTAAAATATTTCATTAAAATATTTAATGAAAACAGTTGCAAAATTAACCCATATTTGGTTAAGATCATCCTCAAAAGATTGCCATGGTTCACTAGGCTTCAAATGTTTCAATCATTTGTCAGATATATAGAATTTTTTTAATTCAAAGGGGATCAATCTTTTCATCAGAGCTGAATTATTTTTAACCTATGCTTCTAAGTAAAGCTGTTCTGTCTCTTCTAAAAGTAACCAATAACAACCAGTCTCAAGGTTTGTAAAGAATCAAACCACTTAGATTTCAATTCTATATACCTATTTCTAGTTAATTTGTTGGTTTAGATATCGTTAATTTGTTTTGGATAAAGAAAATAATTTTAAAAATACCGTAGCATTTATAGTATTTTATGGTCAAATTCAGGTGATTTTTTTATTTTGTATGGTTTTACTTTGTTTAGAAGTGTTAAATATTTAAATAAATATAAAGAGCACATCCTGGACTTGAGTCCTGTGAAACTACTGCTCACCAAATGTGTCTTCCTTAAAATGACTAGGATATTATTACCTTGAATCACAAGCATATTTATTAACGAGCTGTTGTTATTTGAGCAAACAGTTCAGTGAAAGTGTATGAAGGAGACGCTGTGTTAGACAAAATAAATTTGTGAGGATCACATCCCTGCCTATAAGAGGTGCTGACATAGATTGCCCTGCAGTAGTAGATGCAAAATTGATTATGTTTCACCTTACCTGACATCTCTGAGTCCTAGAAATCTGATGCACCCTATCTCAGAGCTCCAGCCTGCACTGAACTTTGATTGCATAAATACCAAAGCCTGTACTTGCACTAGAAATGAGCTTTCAACAAGTCCTCTCAGGTGCCATACAAAACCGTGCACTCACACAATCAGGAAGCTAATGAATGAAAATGGAAAATAACCAAAGCAAGTTAAAGAAAACAATTCCCTTCAAACAAGAAATGTTTAGTGATATTTATTGTCTGATAGAACTATGTGAATACTGCATTGCCCTATGAAATTACTTGTGATTCTGAAATGCTGCTTTTACTTTCAACATAACTTCTAAATACTTTTTTAATGGAGAAATCTTTCTACTATAACACAGTTATGCCATTTACCATTTATGAAATTTCTGTCTCTGGTAATTAAGGACTGAAAAATCCAAATTCAAGTTGTTTTAAATACACTGTACAGCAGGTAACTTGAATTAGTACAGGCTGCTTCAGAAAGACTTTATTTTAAGGTCCATAGACCTCTGAGATTGTTTTAGTAACTCTCAAAGGGATCTTCCCAGTCTTTGCCAAAATCTTCTTTGGGATACCATGGTATTTTGGGATTTTGATAACACTTCATAGCCTATGTGGAACATACTAAACTAAAATAATTGACAAATTAGAAATTATTTTGATTAATTTCCCTTCAATTCATCCAAACAAGGGCAAAAAGTTTAACAACATATTTAGAATCTTGCAGACAGAAGTTGTATCAAATACATTATACTATATGCAATTTCCAGGTAACATTTTAATTAACCTGAGCTATATTCCAAGCTATTTCATAAATTATAAAATGGAAAAAAAATATCAAATTCCATAAATTATCAACACTTAAATTACCCTGAGCTATATTCCAAGCAATTCCATAAATTATCAAATGAAACCAAACCACTGGAGCAACTACCCATGAAATATCAAGATTGAAGTCAGTCACTAGAACTGCCTTAACATAGAAAGCAAAAAAGTCAAAACAGCATCCTACCACAGATATAGAGTCTTATTAAGAGTTATAGCATGGAAAACTGCAACCTGCTGATATTTTAATGCATTTTGTAGAGGATGCAGTGGTCCAGATGACACTACCCACACAGTCTATAACGAAAAAATACTGAACTGCAATCTCATACTTAATCCTGCAAGCTTCATGGAATGGCTTCTGTTCACCATACAGCTCTTTCCTGTGCCATCTCCATGATATCTGGTCTATGATGGTCTTCTCTCCCTCCTTCCTATTTTCTTAGAAAAGCATCAAGACTCAAACTCCATATATGAAAGTTAAACAGCTGAACAAGAAGAATGGAAAAGACACGTTAAGAAGAGACCAAGAATGGAGTCAACCAATGAAAGCCAAAAAGGAGCTCTAACATGGTAGGATGGCTTGGAGATTCTGGAAGTGTGGAGCATTTTTGGAGAGCAGAAAGAAAAACATTTATTCTCTGTAAGATGCAAGACAAGCATTAAAAAACTCCTAACCACTGGTATAGTAACACTGTTAAGGGGGTCCACAAAGGAATTTCACAGCTTTTCCAAACAGATGGAAAAGAAAACAAATAAATGAAGAACACAAGGATTAGATTATATATAAGAAAAATGTTCTTCACCCAGAGGGTGGTTGGGTACTGGACAGGCTCTCTGGGGAAGCGGCCACAGCACAAAGCTTGAAAGAGTTCAAGAAGCATTTGGACAATGGTCTCAGGCTCATGGTGTGACTCAGGATGTCCTCTGCAGGGCCAGGAGTTAGATTCTGTTATCCTTGCGGATCCCTGCCAACTCAGGATCCAATTCTATGAAGTTACTTTTCACGGCAAAGAGTCAGAATTCAAAACAACAGAGGAAATGCAAAACAAAAGGGACTAAGGAGGAGCAGGGTAAGAAAAGATAGTGAGAGGGAAGAGGAAATAAATGGCTCAGAACATAGTCAAGAGAATTGTAAGGAGATACTACATGGAAACAAAGAAAGAGGAGAAAAGAAATAAACATCCTGCCAAAAGTAATATTTTGGTGAAGCACAAACAGAACAAAATGCTCTCAAGAGCTTACACTGGCATTCTCTGGCCAGAGAGT
This sequence comes from Passer montanus, assembly GCF_014805655.1. Lineage (NCBI taxonomy): Eukaryota > Metazoa > Chordata > Aves > Passeriformes > Passeridae > Passer > Passer montanus. The sequence continues at coordinate 17,434,504 of NW_024356505.1, read as the reverse complement.
GAAATGTAACGAAGAATGTTCTCACAAAATCAAAACAAAGGACAAAGGGAAGAAATACAAACACTGTGCTCTCTGCTTTGCATTCTATACATAATTAGTATGCAGAATGAAAATGACCTTGTTATATCTGACATCAAAAAGTTTTTGGCATATTCATCCCTTAGCATATATTTCCTCTCAGGGGCCTCAGTATTTTGCTCAACAGACTATTTAACATTTAGCTATTCTACTGGACTCCCTTAGAACTGAGGAAGAAGCACACTTCAAATTGCTTACAGAGAGCACTTTAGTCAAGAAAGAAGTGTGAATTTAAAAAAAGTATATTTCTTGTTGAAAATTACTTGTTCCACTCCACTTACTACCTATCAAATGGCACTTTTCAGGAAAGGTTCTCTAGACTTGTCATCACCTCAGATGCCTTTCTTTGTGTATGAAGTCAGCATATCTTTTAGGGTGATTAAGGATGATCTCTGTAAGTTCATAGAATTTCTCACTCAAATGCAAGAAAGCAGATGTTCGGGGACTTTGAAAAGTCTACATTTGGTTGTTTTTGTTAAATTTCAGATGGTTTTACTTGTAAACTGTTCATGCTGCAAAAAATTTAGCAAGTGAGAAGACAAAATGTTGCTATATAAAAAAATATTGAAATGCAGACACCAGAAATACTACATGCAAATGAGACTAGTGAAGCAGATACATAGTTTCTGACATGAGAAGGATGTGAAGGAGCCATTTTTAAACTTTCAGTATTGTTTTCAGTTTGATCAAATCAGCCTTGAAAAGGTGCTGCTTGTGTTAGACCAACCTTGTGTGTGTGTGTGTGTTAGTATAGAACCTTACTACAGAAAAAAGCCTCTAGTGTGTGGGTAAGCATCTCTGTGGTGGAATGTCACCCAATTATATCACACAGACTGGCTGCTTAATATAAATGCACCAAAAGTCATAGCAGAGCTTTGAGGTTCAAAGAACAAGCACGAAATTACCAAGGTAAAATACAGTAGATGCAGAGAGAAGGAAAGAATGAGAGCAGTGAAATGTCTTCGAAGAAGAGCTGAGAAGGTGAAGACACAGTGAAATAGAAACCAAACACTTTAAGGGCTGAAGATATGTTCTCTGGACATCATCAGTTCACTTTTTGCCTGCTGTTTCTCCTGACTGAAGTGTTCCACTGCATCACTTCCTTCTCCTCACAACATCTGAGGATGTTGGAGAGATGTGACTGTGGTGTACTGTGGTACAGGGCACAGCCCTGCATGGTCCAGAGAGGTGTTGGAAAGAGTTGCTTATATCTAAAGGCCTGTGTCTGATCCCAGGGCAGTAGATTCTCAATTATTTCAGCTCCTATGAGGCTGTGAAATGGGCAGCTGCCTGTTATGAGTGAGAACATGGCTATTCTGTCATTAAAGATTACTGAACCACAATTTAACAAATGGCTGTGAACCACTAGGAGTATGAACTGAACTCATTAGTAAAAGGGAGAAGTTTACCATCCCATTGCTAATTAGCTATAAAATCTGGATTCCTAGAACAAAGTAATTAACAGATATGATAGATAATTTATAAGGGAGGACTTTAATGGACTCACACTTTCTGTAATGACAAAACAGGATAAGTAGGTGGATATGAGACTTTTCCCCACAAACTGCATGTGCAATGTGTAGGAACAGACTGACTACTCCAGTTGAAGGGTGCAAACATAAACATCTCACAAAATGTTTACATGAACTCCTAACTCCCTAGAACTGACAGAATTATGCTCCTACTTTCATGAGCAAATGTCATGCTATGTTTTAAAGAAAAAAACCTGCAATGTCAAAATGGTTTCTGTTGTTCTCATAGTTTTGTTTGGTTTTTTTTTTTTTTCCAGGAAATACAATGTTCATGGATCTCATCTTCCAGGATAAAGAAATATGCAAGGATTTGCATTTCATTTATATCAGAAGATATGTGTTTCAAGAGATTATTAATATTTCTGTTGATTCACAGAAAGAAAGATTGAACACCATACGGTTTTTTCTTTTTATTTTCACGATTACCCTTCAAAGGCTGAAAATCTGAGAGCAATTGTTCATGCTTAACTATCTCCAGCATCAGTAATTCTTCCTCTGGCGAACAACCTACAGCTCTTTGGATTGATGGATGACTGCTTTAAGACTGATGTCCTCTTGACAAGGCAGATGTAGAGGCACTAGAATTCAGAGGCCTAAGATAGGACTTCTGGTGCAGGGCAATAGGTAACATTTTGCTAGAGAACACATGACATAATATAGATTTTAAAAAATAGGAGAAAATATATAGGCTATGAAACAATAAAATGTTTTAATAACAATTTGAGAACCTAGGCTTACTACCATACTAGATTAGGATTTCCTAGGGGAAATATATTTACTTTTGAATAAATATTCAACAGAAAGTCTCAATTAAATTTTAACACATTTCTTTTTTCTGTATAAATTTGCATTGCTTCAGGTTAGACTATTGAAAAAAACACATCTAAAAATCCTAATAAAAGTGGATAAAGCAAGTTGTGACAGACATCTTGGACTATATAGACTCTGTTATACTATACAAAATTTTATTTTATTGCACATAAAAGCAATTAAATAGAAAATTCCTCCATTCACATTGATACTCCTAGCAGCTGTTGCAAAAGTATTCACTGATATGCAGATATTCCTCTCTAATCCTCCACATAAGCCTTGTAGCCACAGAGGGCTTTGTAGAGTCAGCACAAATCAATGCATCTCATTTAATTAATGCTGAAGGGGGAAATAATCTCACACTAATAAGGCAGCAGACAAACTATCCTGACTGCTTGACTGTGCCTAAGGTCTTAACAGTAAACGGACATGAATTAGGAAGAGTAATACGACCTATATAAAAATGCTGCATCTGTCTGCCATGCTACTCTGTTTGCCTTCAGTAGGCACACACAAACACAAGCACCACTCAGCTTATGTGGGTCATGATTCATAATTGATATATGGTGGAGAAAAACTGAATACTGAAGAGCAAATAGTTTAGTTCATAGGCATGGAAGTGGCTTGCTTTTGGTTTTTTGTCATGAAAACTCCGAGGTACAATTTAAAGGAACAATGAAGAGAATCTCTCTCAATTTTTTTTTCACAAATACGTGGAAACAGATTGTTGGCAGACACATGTCATTATCCACAGAGCTCTAGTTCACTACTCATGGCAGGGATAAAGCTATGAAAAACAACTGTGGCTTTTCTAGTGGAGAAAAAAACCCTCTCACACTTGACTAACAAAATAAGGTATTATATTTCTCCAATAAAATTATCTATGTAGAATTGAAAAACAGGAAGCAGAGAAAGGGCAATTTATGTGTCCACTAAGGGAAACAGGTAAAAAGCAGCTCAGTTTCCCCTTTCAGCTGATGCTCCCACACCTGCTGATACCTGGAAGCTCTTAGGTCTTACCAACACTCTGCAGAACTGGAATGGATGAAAATACCAGTGGCAGACCATTTCAAATGGCTGCTGAATAGTGCAAACTTTCTTATCAATAAATTTAACTCAAATGAGAAACAAAATATTCTGAAAATGGAAATAAAATATTTGGCATATATAACACAGATAAAAAAGAAAGTAAGGAAAAAACCAAACCACCTTGTCTCTCTGCAGCTGAAACTTAAGTCTACTTTAAACTGTTTGTGTGAGATTTTTTTTGAAGCCCCTGCTAAGCTACAGAAAGCTAATGACCCTCTGTAGAAGGACTTCTGTCTTCTTCTTTCCACAGTTCTAACCTTGCAGTACCAATACAGTTATTTTACTATATTTTTCCTTTCCTTTTCTTTTACAGTGACTCCTCTCTTCTTGAGAAACTTGTTTGCACTTGGGACTTTATAGCTGCACCAAATATTTCAAAAATTATCACAAGAATCCTCTGATGGGCATACTAATTTAGGGTGGTCCTTGTGTCACATCTATCCTTTAGGTCCTTGGTGTCTGTGAAACAGTCTGTTAGTTAACTCTTCTTAAATCTTTTGAACATAAGATATGCCATGCAGGAAAGAGAGTCCTGAAGTATTCATTCTTGTGGCTCTGTTTACCTTTTATTTTCTGAATAAATAACTGAATTGTGATGATAGGCAAGCATTTTGCAGAACAAGCAGCTTATGAATTTTTTGGCACAGCAGAGCAGGTCTGTCTTCTCATTCCTCCACTCAAAACAACATGACTTGCAACACTGTTCATGGCATTGTAAATTTACTTGGTGATATTTACATAAAACTTTTGAAAGCCTCACAATTTGAGTTTCTTGTGTTATTTGAATACACCACAAAACATATCTCATGACGTATTAATAACATCAGTGTGGGTGCAGTTTGTACTTCTTGTCAGATTTAGAGGTTGTTGTCACAGATGAAGAAGTTTTATTATGTCCATTTCTCATTTCAGGATTTCATAGTGTGAGAAGACAACAAAAGCTCAAGATGGATATCAAACAGGAAATATCTTCCCTTAAATGTTGGTCTTATTTTCCCTCCTAGTACAAGCTAATTTGCCAAATCATATCCTATAAAAATTGCAGTTACATAATATATTACTTGGAAAACAAATAAGAGATCCACAGGAACTAAGAGTAAAACAGGTAACATAGAAGAAAAACCTGATGGTACTTTAGAACAGTTAAAAAAATTAGTGAAAAATCCAGTGACAAATCAATTACAAAATTAGTGGAAAATCATTGCTATAAGGAAATAAGCACTTCTGTTAAAATTTACAAAATAACCCAAACAGGCTTGAATTATGTCTCTTGTCAAGTTCTGCTTGAAAAGCCAAATGCAAATTGATGGGAAGCTACAAGGCACTTTTATTTTCTAGCAGGTGGGGTACTATTGTGGTACTACAGAAGTCCATTGTTGATTTGGCATCATATAGCTTTTATGTTTGTTCTTAAAGAAAACAAAACCAAACAAAACAAAACCCCAAACAACAACAACAAAAAACCACCACCAAACCAAATCAAAACAAAGACCACACTGAAACATAGAGAAGATGCCAAACTGAAGAACTGTCATATAACAAGGGCACGAGAATAACAAGAAAAGCACAGTAAATAAATACTGGGAAAATATAAAATAAGATTTAACTGGCAAAGCAGAAGTTTGCACACGTTGAGAAAAATAAAACAAATCATCAGAATGTAATCCATGAATATAAAGTAGTTATTCAGAAAAGGCAGTAAATATATACTGAAATTAGATTGAAAAAGCTATATAATTTGCTCTAGCTCCCTTGTATTTTCAAAAATATGCTAAACCTGGAAAAATGCTGAAGGCAGGCAATAAATTAGGTAAGCTTTATGTAAGCCTATACTATGTATATGTACAATACCTATCAATAACAGAGGATCTACTGGAAAGGAAACCATAAATTTAGTGGTGTATTCATTAGCATCAGTTTAAACCTTTATCATCAAAATCATGTTAGATACTTCATTCCCCCTATACATGAAATTCCTGTCAAACAATTTTAGGAAAGTAGAAGGAATACAGGATTATACAGGATTAGTTCAGTATGAATTCCAAGCTTCATCTGCTCACACATTACAGCATGGAGCAAGTCAATGTGTACTCTCCCTCTCAGATGGAACTGATGAGAAAACACAGACAGGAGGGGTGCGAGGTGGTGGGTGGTATTGGAATATCAAGGAACCAGACATCTTAGTGAACTGATCTTGAAAGAAAGAATTCAAAAGAAAACAACACCTAAAAACAAAGGTTTCAGGCTTCCCAACCTACAATACAGTAATGACAAGAAAACACTTCCATTTTACAAAGTTAAAGGAGACTTCAAATCCCCCATGACAAAATAAAGGATGGAACTTGAGAAAGAAAGAGCACAACAAAGCATTACTATATTGTGTTTTTGGAAGGATGCCTGTGAGTGCTAACAGCATATAAACATTAGCCCTGGCTATAACAGGGATAACAGTAACACATTGTTAGCAGCTTTTCCACTGGATTATTATTCATTGTGGTCACTGTGAATGTAGGCCACATTCCCTGATAAAATCTACTGGATCAGAAATTACTATAATGAAGAGAGAAGAATTATATCAGTGTAAACAAGGACGGTTTAGAATATACTTTTTTATTCCTCTTCTATTTCTTTGATTCTTGCAATGGAATTGCACCTCAAAATGCAGAGCCAGGGCTTGAAAGCACTACGTCCATACTTGTTCTACACCAAAAGTTGTTCCTAGCAGCAGCATGTTACTTACCACATACATCACCAACAACATGCTCTTGGACAAACAGTTTCTTTCCTATTTTTTGACACAAAAGCTGGCAGTGCCCATTCTTCAAGTCATTCAAAACTGATTGGCAGTGGGCCATCACTTCCCCTAGTTTCCTAAATACTCAAGTTCTTTTACAATTTTCCACTTTTCAAAGGTCACTCTGAACTTAATGCTGAAAAGTGATGAATTTCTAACATAATATATGCTAACACCTTGACTTGATACATTGAATTTCTAGTTTATCGTATCTCTAAACTCAAATTAATAGTGCAAATTAAAATTGTCTTATTTAATTAAATCTCTTTGATTAGCTATTTTAAATATATCCAAATAAATAAATGAAATTTCCTGTTATCTTAATTTAACATTAGAGATTAGAACCCATATGTGAATTAAACTTAGATTGACCTTTGAACAGCACTAACACCCAGCTTTTCATACCAATTTCTCAGATACAGGTTTGTACTGCAAGCAGGAAAAAAATGAACACAAAAACTCCCCTGATGTCAATTAGCACATTTCTGGCTCACTGAAAACCAGAAACTGCCTGTTTTGATCCTAATGCTACAGATGCATCCCCTTTAGGAAGGAACACTGTTCCTTCCTGGAGCGATGTAAATACAAAAATATAAAGTCTTTAAGTATCCTAGTTTTACACATGACAGATTTACAAAGAGAAAAAGCGCTGTGTGCTGTTGAACTCAGGTCAATGCATGCCTGTTAGTTAAGGTGCTGAAGAGCAAATGGTAGAGATAAAACTATTTAAGGGTTTAAAGCTATCTAAAGAATCAGTGGAAATAATTTCACCCTTTCCAAAATAGGTCTGTGTTTGTTTACTTTTTGTGAATTTGCCCCTTCTAAATGGCTTTATTCTCAAATTTCTAGCTACAGCTATCAGGAAAAAGAAGAAGATTTAAATTTTTCTCAATTAACATACCTAGTTAGCAGTTTACCCTGATTTTACTTAATTTTACTATTTTAAAAGTCAGCAAAAACGTGCTGGGTTTGAAGGTATCTTGGGATCAAAGGCAGCCTGACCAATAAATATCAGTCTGCTAATTCTACTTGGACATACATTATGATAAGCTTAAATAAAGCACATAAGTAAACAGCTGAAAGAAAATAGGTTTGTAAATACCGTGACTGTTGCATCGCGATGTTTCCACGAGTCGATTGTTTTGGTCATAGCATGCCATGGCCTGGTAACGATAGCCTTGTCCACATTCCTTAACATCTCCTTGTACCTTCATTCCCAGCAGCACTTCCATCTTACCCTCTGGTAAAATACAGTCTGACCAATTGCCCACAGGCTGAGCGCTGTACTTGTCACACGGGCAAAACTGATTCTCAATCAGAGGATACAACTGAGAGTTTCTACATTTGTCCTTTTTCTTACTTTTTCCTAGAAAGAAGAAATAGTTATTAGCAAGTTTGTATCAGCTTACAGCTTATCTCCCAAAAATTTAATTTAGGCTTTTATAACAAGTGCTTGCAACTACCTACATACATACATACACCTAATACCTGTTACATTTATCTTTACTAAATTAGGTTATTTAATTGAATTTCCAAAGTAGTGGATACCTACAATTTGCATAAAGGCAATTTCTTTTTTAAAAAGAAGATGTAATGTATGTTTAATTTAAATAAAAATGTTTCAGGAGTAAAGTTTGAAAAACTTAGCAATAAAACAAATACACACTTTTCCTGCTATTTCATCAGCGGTGTGCAGTTCAATAACAAGATTTCTATCTGGATCAAGCTTTTTCAAGTTGAAGGAAGAAGTCAAGAAGGGAGTAACATGCACCTTTTCTACACTAGAACCTTCTTTCAAAACGTCAAAATTCTTTAATCACCTGTTATCATACATTTGTTAAAAATTACCATTCTTGCCCTCTAATAGAATATGCACCTTCTCTGAATTTGTTTCTATTCTGTACTGTTCTTGCTTCCTTTCCTGAACTGGAGCATAGCCATCCACTCAATTTCCCCTTTCCATTAAATATATTTAAATCTCTTTGGTAAAGTTTGCTTAGTTTTCCTTTCCATACCAGTTTATATAAATTAATGTAGCTAAGGGGGGTGCCCATTAGCAAATGTCTTTGTAAAAGTAGTGGTTGTTACTAAGTAGTATCTAAGTAGCTGTTACTTAGATATTACTGTAAATGTAACATTCTGTAGTATTTTCATCACTATTTAAAACAAGGCACTGAACATTGCAGCATCCTTATCTTGTATTTGCTACTGTCTTCATTTAAGATAGTAGAATAGAAATTGGGTACCTGAAGAAAAGTTTCTTGTTCTTTTAACAACACAATTTCTTACTAAATATATGCTTTTCCTCTGGAAGTATTTACCAGGAATAATTATGAATTTATTCCAAGTCAAGCATTATGAATTAGTCTGGGTAACACATTGCCACAGAGAACACACCATAGCACATATCACAGAGTTGGCAAGTTTGAAGGGGTGACTTAAATGAAGACAGGAAGTATCACAGTGTTGATATTGTGATAGGAAGAATATGTACATTCTGGCTCTGTTTTTAAAATAAGGAAAAATACTGGTAGCCAGTTTTGTTCATTTTTTCCCTTGTGGAAGCAAACCTGACATAAAGCTTACTGGAATTATTAGACAGTCACAGTGAGACTTCTTGAAGATCATGAATTATTCATCTTCCACTGGTCTTCTGATTTACAGGGGGATGGAGACAGGGATAGGGTTTGGATCCTATCACATTCTTTCTGAGCCTGCTAATGGGCACCCCCCTTAGCTAGCTTTCCTGCACCACAGACAATACAGACTAATTGGCAAAGAGTGCTGTGACAGAGGCCAAGCCTCACTCTTGAGGTTTCAATTATAATTTAGAAGCAGGGCATGGGTTTTTTTCACTTTATGCACAAGAAAAAATAATTTTAAAAGCCACCAAAACTAACAAACAATAGACCGAAAAGAAGTTGAAGAAAAAAATGTTTCAAAGTGGAACAGTGTCCAAACTAGTACAAGTCTGTGGCAAGAGCATCACTGGTAAATCTCTTTATTCTGCTAAATAAAACTTTAAGAGCCTGCTTTGGACACAAAAAAAAAGAGCATTATTACTTATCTCAAGAAATAAGGCAAAAAATTAGCCATTGTATTGCCTCATGTGGTCTGGATGGTGCTGGATGCAGACAATGAAGAATGGCAAAAGAAAGAACTGGGAGAGCAAACATTCAGCCAGAGAAAGGACTGGCTTAATCACAAATCTGACATTCAAGACTGCAGCTAAGTTCAAAGGAGGTAAGCCAAAGCTTAAGGCTGAAAATAGTGGTCTATAGCAAAATGCTGAAACACACTCAGCTGCCACAGTAGTTCTAAAAGCACCAAAGAAGACCATGAGAGAAGGAAGTCTGCTTTAGCCGAGACCAGGTGTGGGAAGACAAAGGCAGGTGGGCTAACATCTGATCCTGTTAAGGTGAGATGATTGCTGACTTACCTGTCAAAAAAAACCCAGAAAGAAAAAAAACCAACCAAACAAACAACAAAAAAAACACAAAACAAACAAACAAACAAAACCCAAAAACCCCAAACAAACAAACAAAAAACCCCAACAGAACAAAAAAAAACAAACAAACAAAACCCAAAAACCCCAACCAAACAAACAAAAAAACCCAACAGAACAAAAAAACCCCTACTATGTACACTATATTTAGAGAAAGAAAGTACTCTTCTATGCTCTCCCATCTTCTCCCTAGCCACTTACCCATACCAAGAGCCTCTGACATATGGCACAAGTTTCTACTCCTGGGTACTGTTCCACCAGCACTATACAGAGCATGACACAGATCTGCTTTCTGCCACTGTAACACTTCTCAAAAGGGAACATCTGAAGTCCTCAAGTTTTAAACAAAACATTATCAATAATAAATAAAAGAAGCATTATTTTGCTTGATACTCTTACCAACAAGAGTGCGTTTTCTTGTCCTGACTCCTCCACAGTCCCCATTACAGGGGGAAAATTTTGACCAGTTTGTAAACTGACAGTCATCTTGGCAGGGAATCTGGCACATCTGTGTTAAGGGCGGTAATGGGCCAGAGTATTTAAGGCACTCACTGATGTCAGCTTGTCCTCCATCTTGTCTGCGACAAGTAATTGCTGGAAGCAAAAAGACATGGAGTCTAACTCACTTTTTTTTTAATTTTTTTAATGAATGTCTCTATTCAGTTAAGTAAAATCTACAACATTCTATCGGAAAATCATACTGAAAGCCCAGAGTACCTATACAACAACTTAATATTTGCCATCAGTTTTACCTTGAATGAATACATTTGACATTTCTCACTTAGGATTTTGTTTAAAATAATTTATCAGGACCTACCAGGAAAAGAAAAATTACAGACAACTGTAAATATTATAAAGATTGCACCATATTATCCATACCTGTCTACTTTACACACCATTTCTCCTGATTTCACTGACACAATTTACATCTCAGACAGATATTTAAAAACTTACAATATCATCCCAAGCAAGTTAATTGTATCAGTTATGAAGTTTTATCAGCAGACTGAATTTCAGAAAAATGGATAAACTTAAAATTTAGAAGCATATTTGAGTTTTGGATACCACTTAACCCTTTACAAAAGTATTGCTGCCTAATGTTCTTCAGCAATTTTTGGTCTTGAAAAATATTTGAAGAATGCAGCATGTTTCCTAGGGATCATCAGTCAACAGAGGTACAGCCTTATAGGATGGGACAGCCATGTCCTGAATAAAAGCTTCTCACTTAAGAAAAACAAGTTCCTTAAGGAAACTTCAGGTCACACAAAAATAAGGAGTTACAATGAATAGGAAAAGCAGTTTCATTAATATAGTCTTTAACAATCACAGAATGGTTAATGTTAAAGGACCACGGGAGGTCCCTGCTCAAGCAGTGCCCATGACACGGAATTGTGCCCAAAAGGCTCTTGAATACCTCTAGGGAAGGAGGCTCCACAACTCCTCTGGGCAATCTGTTCCAGTGCTCAGTCATGCTCACAGTAAAAAGCTCTTCCTCATGTTCAGGTGGAACTTTCTGTGCTTCACTTTCTGCCTGTTGCCTCTTGTCCCAAAACTTGGCACCACCAAGAAGAGCCTCGTTCCATCATCTTGACATCCTCCCTTCAAATACTTATAGGCATTGATAGTCAGTCTACCCTTCTCAGTCTTCTCAAGGATGAACTGGCCTCAGCCTTTCCTCACAAGAGAGATGCTCCAGTCCTTTAACCATCATTGTCACCCTCAGCTGGATCTGCTCCAGGAGCTCCATATCTCTCTTGTACTGAGGGGCCCAGACCTGGATGCCAGGTGCAGCCTTTCCAGGGCTGAATAGAAGGGCAGGATCATCTCCCTCAACCTGCCAGCAATGCTCTTCCTAATGCACCCCAGGACACCATTGCCATTTTTGGCCATAAAGGGCATTGCTGGCTCATGGAAAGCTCATTGTCCACTAGGATCTGCAGGCCCCTCTCCACGGAGTTGCTCTCCAGGAGGTCAGTCCTGGTGCATGGGGTTATTCCTCCCTAACAGCCAGACCCTGCACTTGCCCTTGTGGAATATCAGACAGTTCTCTGGGGTATCAACCACTCATCCCAGTTTTGTATCACCAGCAAACTTGCTGAGGAGGCGCTCTACCCCTTCAGGAAAGTCAACAATGCTCTATAATGGTTTCTCAAGTATTTTTTTTAAAGTATGGTTGCTTATCTAGTCTAAGCTCAATAAATCTAACTTTAGTTTCTTCCGCAAAACATTGTAAGACTTATTATACAGTAACAAGATAGGAAACTTCTAGTTGTTTGTTCACACAATAGAATTATATTTATGCTTCTTGGCATCTGACAGCACACAGTACATGTGGCATCTCGACTGTAAAATAATTTGGGTCACCTATTTTTGCAGCAGCATTGTATCCAAATATTCTGTATTCATATGAAGGAATATAGCTTTTTATATTACACTCCATAGTTTAAACATAGCTATTCAATTGGGCTGATAATAATTGCTTTATTAGTACAAACTGAAAAAAATCACGTTCAACTGTTGGAGAAAAGGGGAGTATGAATGCAACACCAAAATAAAAGAGAAAATTGCCTAGAAGAGAAAATTGCCTAGAAGAGAAAATTGCAGGTGCCCATCTCCTCTCTGGTGTCCACTGAAAGGATGTGAGAGAATGGCCTGAGGCTATGTCAGGGGCTGTTAATTTAGACATTAGAAAAGGGTTCTTCACCCAGTTGGAAATGAATCAGGCTTCCCAGTGAAGTGGTCAGAAGCCTGACAGAGTTCAAAAAGCATTGGGACAACACTCTCAGGCATATGGTGTGACTCTTGGGGTTGTCCTGAGTAGGGCCAGGTGTTGGACTTCAATGATCTTTGCAGGTCCCTTACATTTCAGGATAGTCTATGATTCTGTAACTATTTCCTCCTGGAGGAAGAAAAGGAAGCATAGCTAAGGGAACTTTTTTTTTATTGCTTTAAGGTAATTGTAATGGTTTAGTGACCTATGATTTCTTAAAAAAGCTTTTTAGTCTGACAGTTCTAAACTAGATTTCTGCCTCATGATGACTTAGCAAGCTGAACTTGATGACCTATGTGTTCCATTTCAAGTCCATGTCCCTACTAAAACATACTCAAAATGATGACTTAGCAAGCTGAACTTGATGACCTATGTGTTCCATTTCAATGTCCCTACTAAAACATACTCAAAGGTCCCAAGGGAATTTTTTTGCCACACATCTACTGTAAAACACTGAAAGAGAGGGGAGGTGTGTTTTTCCTGAGATACTGAGCAAACAACTTCCCTGATCCTTAACTGCCCTTTGGAGCAGGGCTGCCAGCACTGTTTGTAATAGGCTCAGTACTGCATTAAGTTGTGCTTATTGGGGGACTGGCCAGCTGCACACTGTCTAATACAATTATTCTGTCAAATCCTATTACTATTAGTGTAGTTTACATGAGGAAATATTTTTTCTCAGATATAATTACAGTGCTTCAGTGAGAAAAATCAAATATCTAAAAATTGAAAATCCATACTATCAGATTTCTAAGATTACACAAATCTTTTAGAAAAACCCCAGTCAAACTGCTCTCTTCCAAGAGAAGCCTAGGCTATAGCTTTGGATTCTTGTGAGATGCTCCTCTCTGCTAATAGCACACATCAATATCCCTAAGGTAAAAACACAGTTCAGACTAGTTTTACCATGTGGAATTTCACAGAGGTCAAACCTAAATCCTCTGTCTTGAGTTTGGCCTTGCTATATGCACACATTAGCAAAATTAATTGCATTATCTTCACTGCATTCTCAAGGAGATACAGGCCACCATTTTTAGTAGTGAAACTATATCTAGCCAACACCTAAAAGACAGTCAGCTAACTAGCCAATATCTTTTAATAGCTTTCTTCAAAAGTTTAATACTGATTTTGCATACTGCCTCTCCATCTAGCCCTTGGACTGAATAATAAACGTTATCCACCAAAGAACATTCTTTCTTTCTAGCTAAATTGACTTTTTTTAAAAAACTGATATTCATTCCCTCATCTTTCCTAGTTATAAAACATTACTCCATGAGCAGATACCCATTATGTCATAAATTTTTTCAGACTCATATTAACACATCTAATTTACATCCAGTAGACTCAGGTGAAAAGCTCCCCTGAGGATTAATACTTTGGTTTTTTTCCAGATTAACTGTCAGTTGTACAAGAGCAATCAAAGAAGGCAAACTTCATCCTCAAGACCTAAATATTTCACCTTAATAACAACACAAATTAGAGGACAGCGTGGCATAATAAATCAATTCCCGAATCTTAATTTTCACAGTGCCTGTCCATAACTATTCACGCTACTTCTAGCTGATAACTCTTGGATGATTCACTCTATATTCCATTTTCCTATTGTTATTTTCCAGATTCGGTTATCAAGGTTTATACTCCTTATGACTGCTGAAAAATTGGTATTTTTCCATTATTAGAAGCAGGGATTTTGACAACTGCATATGTTCCATTAATACACTCTTTAGGCCAGCTAACAGTCTTGACATCTGAAATGCTCTTACTGCGAGAGGAGTTACATTTTCCACTCTCAAGCTATCCTGGGCAAACTCATGCCCTGTCTCTTTGATCAAACCTATGGGTGTTTAACTAGAGGTTGCTGAGATCGATGATTTACTTGCTATACAGAGAAGTGTCTTCAACCGCTATAAAGCTATACTGTACCAGGCTAATTATTTTGCTTTACAACAACATTATATTTATTACAGACATTAGCTGTAAGTGGAAAGAGTATAGTTCCTCCATTACTGAATTAAACACAGTAATTATTAAGTGAAAAAATAAAACAAGAGTACAGCTAACAGAAAAATCAAATTTAACATAGACACCATTCACTTACAAAATTGTTCTGGTATTTAACAACTATTAACTCCCAGAAGAAAGGTGTGAAATAAATAGCAGTCTAAATTTTATAGACAAGGGACTTTGATGTAATTAAAACTGTGTCAGATAGCATTGTTTCCATCAAGTCCTCACAGGGGACTACAGGCTAATATATTTCTTGTTGGCATAATGAAACACTGAGACTGTATTTTAGCAAGTCATGTCTTGTGTGAGTTTATATAAAAACCATTTCAGTGCTACCATAATTAGCATACCTCACTGACATTTCACTGAGGTGTGAGATTCAGTGCCTCCTATACCTAAACATTTCTTTTAAAATTAAGGTTCTTTATTGTCCTTTCTTTGACAATACAATTGTAAAAGATTGTGATATCACAATTGTAAAATTGTGATATAATTTTTTTCAATTGCTAAGTACTTTTAACAACAAAAATATTTATTTCCAATTCCAGAAAACAAGAATTATTTCAGCACACTAAGTTTTCTTATGCCTTCTAGCCGTATTGTCTAAGCTATGATTTCATCTATGTTTATTTCTTTTTTTGTGGGACACAGCGGACTAGACACAGTGTGACAAAATATTCCTACCACAAAGTATCTTAAGGAGGAGCATACGCCCATAATATTGCGAAAATACAAGACTGAGTGCTCTTTATGTTACTAAGACAATAACAATGTATTTCTGCCAAAAAAAAGTTGTATGAAGATTGTGGCTCTTTTTTTTGCAAATGAAAAATTAGGTTCTCTTGTGAACACTGCTTTTGAGCAGTTGTCCAAATTCTTACTTATGACTCCTGAAGTTGTCACTGTACTTTACAGTGACTAAAACACAAATCAGGCAATAGAGCACTCTCATCTGTTAAGGTTCAATGTCATTAAAATAGTAGTTTATAGCTCCATGAAAAGCAATATTCTATGACTTTGACTTCTTTCCTGTGCTTTCAAATAAGGGCATGTAACACCTGCACATCAAAGTACTCTGCCTCCATAAAAGAATGCCTGCAGAGGGAGGCTGCTGTCCCTGTTTAGCTATGGAGTGAGAAAAGAGATTTTGACCACTGGTTCTGCCTTCAAGCCTCCCCACGGCTCTAACAAGCCTGTAAGGCCTCTCTATGTGCCCATGGCCATCCTGGGATGCTTCCTCCCATTCCTCTTTCAAATAACTACAAACACCGTGTGAATGAAGAACAGTGAGAGCTCAAGACCAGGCTTTTAATAAAGGCCAATTCCCAGTGACATGAAGCACAGCTATTCAGGTATTTTCTCTGACAGCCAAGTTACTTTAACTTCTGTTTAAATTTACAAATAACCTTCCTCTTGCTATTACAGAATATGCCGACATCACAATTTTTATCCCGTTCCTCCTACAAAACTCTGAGGAAGATTCATGGTGGCAAGGACTGCAGGCTGTGCATCCTTCCGCAAATCTCTTTTCGGTCCCTGAGATGGCTCTTACCATGTGCATCCATCCATATACTTCACAATGTGATTCAGTTATTGCAGTTTGGGCACTCGAGCCTCTCATCTGCTACGTGT
This sequence comes from Passer montanus, assembly GCF_014805655.1. NCBI lineage: Eukaryota > Metazoa > Chordata > Aves > Passeriformes > Passeridae > Passer > Passer montanus. The sequence goes on along the minus strand of NW_024356505.1, from coordinate 17,418,290 downwards.
CCTCTTCATTACCATTGGGATGCAGCCCAACAAGCCCTACTTAAATTTGCAGGAGCAAACAAGTTTTATTAACTTTCTTAGGTTTTCCTATACAATTTAATAGGCAGCTGTATTTCTAAGTTCCTTTACAAGTCACTGAAGCTGAGATTTACTAACACAGATTTAAGAGATAAGCATAACATCATGCATACCTGCCTAAGTTGTTCACAATTTCAAACTTAGTAGCTTTGTTTTATTAAGCATTTATTCTCTTGTCTAGTCTTTGTTTGGTGGTTGTCATCTTATTTTTATTTTCTTGGAGGGGGGAGGGTGTATTTTGTATTTGTCACCACTGTGCCTCTCTCTCCTGTGTTTCAAGTGACTCATCAATGCATCTGATCAAATAATCCTGTTAGTTGAGAAACAGCTTATGAAAATAAACATAAATGTTATTGCAGTCAAATACAGCTTTTCTCTTTTCCTTTTCTTGTTGGGTAGGGTCAAAATGAAGTTTCAAACTCCTTGCTGATGCATACATATCATCTCCTTTTGAGGGTTTTGAACAAAAGACAGAAGTCTTAATTTGCTTCAGTTCTGTAATACACTCCTGCTCTGCTTACCCACTGTTACAAGACATTTTATCAGTGGTACAAATTCAGATTTTCATTAATCACAGGAATTCAATACAATTGTCATGACCACCAACCTTTTTCAAATAAAGATCATGACTACAGCAATAAATTTGCAGTTCAGTATTAAACGCTATTTTGCTGTGCTTAGGATTAGATATAAATACTTGTCCATTATTTGCATGAATAACTAACAAACACTTAAAAAACTTCTAGAGAAAATATTTTTTAAAACAAAATCCAGAAACCACCAAGATCTTTTATTCTCTTTCCTCTGCATTGACCCAAGTTAGAGTTTTACGACATTGATTTAACTTGACATGATTTGTAACAAAACCTTCATTATACAAGACAGATAGAAACAAATCTGTCTTTAACAATGAATCACAATTCTAAACTTTATGATTCACCCAAGTATCTTGTTTGCCAAGAAGGATGAAATGTGATTTAAAAAAAAGCTAAAGAATGGAAGGGTAAATAGTAAAACGGATACAAAGCAAGGCATGCATGTTCTAGTTACTCGCAGACTCGTAAGACCAGACACCTAAGCAGTAATGTTTAATGATTTCTAATTTCTAGTTTTTCCTTCAGATTTAATTATCTTTCTAACTAAAACATTAACAGTAGCAGACTATTTTGTTCAAAATAAACTGCTAATGAATGCATGGTCAGATGTGCCTTTTCCCTGGTGTACATTCCTATACTTTCTCATTTAACACATTTGCTGATAATCTATGTGTTACAGTGTTTCTGTGTGGGCAATCAGATCAGAAATAGGACAAGCTGAGAGTAAGGGCAGCAACCCCTTGCACTGAAAAAGGAACTCGAAACCCTTTCCACCCAAAGAAGAATGGAATTACTTGCTCTACTGAGTATCAACACAAAATGAAGGGTCAGTGCATGGGAAAGCAAACGGCAGAGCTTACTTCTAAAATATTATTGTTTTGCTTCGTCATCAAAAGCAAATTGGCAAAACAGATGGATCAATGTGTGATTTCTGCATGCATGAGCACCAGAAACTTGAAACAGAATGCTTTCTCAACTGGAAAAAAATGCTGGTATGTCAACAATTTTCACAATATGGTCAATATTTGTACAGAATTCACCAACAAACAGTTAAATGTACTGATCAAAATATCTGTATTACAGTAGCAATCATAAATGCAGCACCAGAATGTTATACCAAATGGATTTCATATTTCAGTGTTTAGCATTTTGTGATTTTGGGGTGGTTAAAAAGAGTTGCACAGTAGTAGCTCAGCCTTTTCTGTATCTGAATCACAAAACAGCTATTAAAGAAATTATTTACAGTACAGAATTTTTAGTGGCATATTATTATGCAAAGTTTTCCACAGCCTGTAGAAATTTTATTTAGGAGTAGCCAAGTGTGCAGAAGGGAGCCAAGAATCAACAGAGAGAGGAGATAAAACTTCTTCTGAAGTCTTCCTTCAGGAACTGGTGAAATCTCTCTAATACTGTCCACTGCATAGCTCAGTCAGGCAGATGTTTACTTTCAGGTCAGCCTCCCTTCAGTGAGCACCTCACATGAAATCAACTCTTGTGCAAGGGGCCAAAAAAAATAATGTGTATCACTTAGAATTCACACATGGCTATTTTGATGGCAGAATTTGAAAGGTAAGAGGGGATAGAGAACTGATGCCCTGTGTGGGAGATAAGTTATACTATCAAATAAAACACACTATTCATGTTCAAAATGCAATTTTCTGAGATGTGAAGCAAAAAAAAAAACAAAAAACTGATAATCTCTAGAATTAGAGAAGTGTATTTTCCAAAGTGAAATTTACTTTTGTGCAAAAATTCAGCCCATACTTCCAAGTCATATTCATTGTAAAGGGAAAATATTTTACTTCTGTCAGTCTAAGGCAAAGCTGTACTACTGTGTTTAGCTGACACAGATTATAATTTTCCATTACTGAATATAAAAGATATGGTCAACACATTGTGAGATATTACAACACTGAGACATGATACATAATAAATCTGAGTTGGAAATTTACATTATATGTCAATTTACATCATTTACATAAATGGGAAAAAATATTGGCCAAAACCCTCTATGTCTTTAAAGACTATAACTTTCACCACTGTAGAGGCCTAAACAACATTCATATTTTGATATTTTGACTGAGGTACAAATAAACTTTTGTTTTCCAATTTGAATAATTTGCTCTATGAATGCTACAATGGAATTTATACATTGGACAGACCTGACAAAAAGCAGTAGTAAACAAAAATCTTCCTTTCTAACAATCAATCTCAGAAACATGCACAGAACTCTATCAAAAACACCAGCTTTCTTCAGGCTTAGCTGCTTCAGGGGCTCCTAATTAAGGATTACTCATCCTACCACTTGACCACATTACACTGGAGAGCTACTTGCATTTTATCTGCTTGTGGGAACATGATTACTGCTTGAATACATCATCTTTCACAAGATCAAACTCTGTGTAGTACCAAAGGGAAATTCTACTTGTCTGTTTTAACAGATTTTAAAACTACATGGCCATTAATTTCAAAATCATGTATAATTCTAGTGTGTGCCCTGTACACACTAGATTGCAATTACATTTAAGCAAATATAAAGCAATTCTCAAGACACAAAAGAATAATAAAAAAATCCAATCTGCATGCACTATTATTAACTATCTTTCTTTATTAACTGACTTTGAGACAAAGTCAAGGGATTTAGGTACTACCATGTAAACATAGAATACAACACTTTTTACTATTTGAATTCCTACCATCAAAGACAGAAATCTTATTTTCTCAGTGTGCAATCTGAATGTATCCTCCAGAGCTTCTAGAAATAGATTCCATTGTGATAGACCTTTGAAATAATTACCACAGCCAGAAGTCTTTTGTATTAGCAGGCAATGCCTTGAGGTTTCATTTTGTGGTAAGCTCTAAATTGATCTCCTGTGACACTTTCTGAGAAAGTGGTAGGAGCTACTAGCTTAAGATTTACTCCATAACTTCTTAAGTACACCATGACCTCCTTTAATACTGCAAGGAAGTTAATGACCTGAACATTTCACTTCTGCAGTTAGCAATGTCCTTCCTCGGCAATGGCACAATCCACTGAGCCAGTAGTGCTTTAACAAATAGAAGTTTGCACTCAGAAACAACAAAAGAGAAAAGCCTTCCTGGAATTCAAGGTTGACCAGTAGTTCAAAGCAATTCAATTACTATAACACAGTAAATAGGAACTGCATTTATTTTCCTATTGAATGTATTTAATGCACCTAAAAAAGCCCTTATCCTGGCTATATTTAACAGAGTCACACATACACAATTCTGTTAAAGCCACAAAATTCTCTACAAAGACAGGTGACATCAAAACTGGATTTGGATGTAAAAATTATTTGCTACATAATGGAAATGGTGCAAAAATATCTGGATCATTGGGCTCAAAGGGTCAGTGGTTTAGAAGTCTAACCAGCAGCTGGTTAAGATTGTTTCACCTCAGTTGTTAATTCCAGGCACAGTTCTGTTTAGTCTCTTTAACAACCTGTACAGAAAGCATGCTCAGCAAGTTTGAGGACAATGACAGTTTTAGCAGTCAGTACCTACCTGGAAGGACTGCCATTCAAAGGACCTTGACAACCTGGAGAAATGGGCTGGCACTGAACTTTAAAGTGTAAATAAAAAGTCTTGAATCTCTCATGCTCCCATTGCTTTCTGAAACTACCTTAATTTGAGAGTATAGAGAAGAAACAACCAAATGCTCTTGGAGATATGCAGCAAAAGGATAAGGGGTCACACACACAAATTGTATCAGGGAACAAGTGCCAGAAGATTCTGTAAGATCTCCAGGCTGGCAGAGACTCCAAACATACTGAGACATGGCCCTGGCACTTTCAGTATTTTCCTTTGCTGATGCACATAAAGACAGATTAATTTAAATGTTAGGTTACAAGGACTAAAATGTAAGGCATTTCCCACACTAGTGCATCTACAGTTTTCTGAGGAATAAATGACAGAAACAAAGGGTCTAACCTCTTGCTTGTAGCCCAGGTCCACAAGTCTCCTGTGCTCCCGGACTGTCTTGGCGCACGTACCATGGTACCAGCTGGCACCTGCGCCATTTGTGTGTCTTCCACCTGAAATGAGAGGGGAAGCAATCCATCTAAATCTTGTAGGCATCAAACCTCAGGCACCTAGATAGTGTTATAAACCACCATGAGCTGTTTCTTTTTTTTACTAACTGGTCACAGGTAATTCACAAAAGAAGCAGTAACAGTACCATAAACTTATCCTTATTCTGTTAAATATTTTTCTTCTTTTAGGATGGGGCCTAAAAGAACACATGGAAGAAAGGAGGAAGCAAAGGTGGAAAGAAGAAGGAGAAATAAGAAACAGAAACAAAAGGCAGCTGCAGGAAAGTATTGGGATAGTGGGCTTGCGTGATTGCAAGGGTGCCTCAGGAAATTCCTGGGATCTTGGGCTGCTGAGTGACAACACCTTACAAATGTGGAAAGAAAGCCAACACAATGGGTCCGCCATATCAAAAATAAAACACCAACAAAAAGAACTTGCAAAAAAACATCAATTGCAAATGCAATATTGCACTGTTTAAATTATTCTATCATTAATATAAACTGCTATGAAACTTTTACAAAGTTCCTTGCTAGTGCTGCAGCATGCCCCAGCCCTTAAATTTAACAAATCCAGCCAAGTCTCTTTGTTGTAACAACTCTAAAATAAGCTACAGCTCCAGCCATCAGCAGTTTGCATGTTTTAAACTATTTGAAAGGTTTTGCACTTCGAGTTTCATTGCAACCTGCCTCTATGGGACAGCAACTAACTAAGGCACGAGCCAGCTGAGTGTGTGAGTCCATCTGTCACAGCATGTGTGCAGGTCAGAAAGATGCTAAAGGAAATATATGGAACATGTGTTTAGTATTAGTTCGTGACATGAAATATAAATGACCCCATCTACCACTCTCTAGCAACTCTTCTTTTTAATTCTCAGCACATTATCATGTAGATCAGATACTGAAGATACTAAAGAGATGAGGAGCAGCCAGCATTTTAAAAGATAAAACAGACTCATTTTGACTATAAAAAGTTCTGAGCACTATTTCTCTGGTGCTTAGAGTACTGATTTTTGTAACTCCCCAATGCACTTTTCAATCTTTTCATATCTTTTAATTGCATAGAGTGTGATCTCCTAATTAATTTGCAATGATAATTCTTATGAGATGATGAAAGCAACACATTTCTTTAATCTCAATCTCTTTTCATTAAACTTAGCTTAAATTCTATTTGTACCTCTGCAACAGATAGTAGTTTGATGGGAGTTATTATACATTAAAAAAAATAAATATTACTTTGTCAAGTAAATATAACTAATGGCATCAGAATTTTCTAAACTTTGTCTCCATCAACAAGTTTTTGTTGTATGTCTAGACTTTCCCACACACTCAGATAGATATTAGAGAACTACCCAAACATTTTCTTAAGCAAAATTTTTTCCACCTTCTGGAATATTCCTCAACATTCTGTGGTGAAGATCAGGGTAATGCAGAGGACACAGGGCATATGGGGGATATCTTCAGCTCTGGACTGCCTCAGGGCTTACAGGGATAGAAAAATTAAGGTTGAACAGTGTTGCAGCAGAAATCAGCTCTCCTAAACATATAAGCTTGAAGTTCAGCACTTTGGATATTTTAGAAAGATTTGTTTTACATGTTTAGAATGTCAAAACAGTTTCTAGGAAAAATTTTTTCTGGGAAGCAATTCTTAGTTCTTGCAATGTTCTTTCCAAGGAGCTGGAAAAAAATGTACCAGTGATTCCCTATGGGCCCAACTGAGTCTATATATCTGTTGTGAAACCTTGATTCAGATGTGTATCCTACTTTTCTAAATAGCTCATGTTAGGAAAACAACTACTGCTAATAATGGAATTCAGCAAGCTCTAGAGGTAGTACAAGTTTAAAAATCATATCTGAGCTGTTTCTGGTTGATTGTCTCACATACCTGTAGTTATGACAGATAGGAGAAGCTTCACATTCCCTTTCCTCAAACAAAGAGTCTGGGCACTCCCGACCACCATTGGCAGGGAGCTGGATGATGACTCGGTGACGGGACTGCTTCCTGACTGTGACACCCCCTGCAAAGAGTACAATAACTGGTTTCTACTGCTGCTACTTAAGGTTGAAACTAATTAGGGTGAAAACAAGGTTTTTGAACCAATTGCCATAATATTGACATGCTATTTTCCCCATAAACAGAAAAATTAAGCCTAATAGAAAAAACACTTCAATTTCATCTCAAGGCCAGAAAGCAGAACTAAACAGAATGCAATACCAGCAATACTGAACAAATGAACAGACAGCTGAAATGAATAAACAGTTCAAGAGAACAAAAATTAAACCAGCTCAGTTTGCTGCTACACTTTACAGTTTGAAGGTGTAAGCTTGTTCTAAGCATTTATATGTAAAACTAGAAACAGGAATTCCACTCTAGAATTCCTTTACAGTTTGCAGTTTTTAATTACTATGGTAATCCATTATTAATGATAAACAGTAAATAGTTCCTGTAGGAGTTTTGATTTCAGCCATCTTCAGGTATCGGTTCTTCAGGCAGAAAATTAAGAGAAAAGCTACAGATCTGTATTAGTTCCACAGCAATGCCTATGTTAGGTAAAAATCTTGGAGGGTTTTTATTTTTTTTCGCAGAGAGCAGTAGAGCAGATATTTGGCTGACTGGGCTGATATCAGCTTTGGGTGGGTTATTACAGCAGCTGCAGCTTGTCTGATCACAGAAGCGTGCTGGACAACGGCCAAGCAATTGTAATTAGGAGTGAGCAGTAGGAGAATCCCGGCGGTGGCTCTCCACCACCTGGCCACTCTTCAGCACAGAGGAAACCCTTCACTCCCGAGTCAAACAGCTCCAGGAGATGCCAGGAGCTGGCACAAGGGGCAAGACAGACATACAGCCCAGCAAAGCTACTGACCTGCTTGCTGCCATAAATGGGTAAACCCCATGAAATTAAAATTGTTTTTGTAGTATAAAGAGAGTTGGACTCACTGAATAGACAAAACACCTGTAGTTCAGAAATATAGTGTTTTATAGAAGTCTGTACAATATTTTGTGGTGAAAATTCAGAAAGATATGCTCATTGCATCAAGAACTTTCTTAAAACCCACAGAAATGGGAAGAGAAAAGGATGGCATTTTCATCCAGTATGATCTCCTCCAACAAAAATATTTCAAAAAGAACAATTAATACTGCTGTAAAATAACACATATATAATAAATGAATATTTATTTCATAGATTCAATTCCCTGCTCTTTTTCAAAGGTTATGAATTTAGTCTTCCTAACCCTTTTTTTTTTCATTTGTTAGAATGCATTAAACACTGATAGGAATTACTGCAAAAATGCCTTTATGCTTGTGTCCTTTGCCAAGCATAAAGAATTGGCCGTGACAGCCCAAGTCTGTATGTTTGATGTAAATATATCTTTTACATTCTGAGAGTAGCTGTGAGTAATCACCATGTCCCACACAGGGATTAGCACCCTGTGGAATAGGGAGTATTACAGAGTCTGTCTGTAATAGTACATATTAGAAAAAGGCCTCATGTTAAGCTTAAGAGAAAAAAAACCCATAAAATGTGGCAAATATTAAGCCTGTCATCACGCTAACTTCATGTGTGATTTCATTGTAATAAAAATTCAGGGGAGACCTGCGCTGTTTTAAAGAGCTTTGCCAAGTGTATTGAAATGGTGTTGGGTTTTATGTTTAAATCAGACCACTCACATCAATGTAAAGTCTGTTGATTTTTATTAACTCTCCTTCAATTTTCCTTAGAGCAGTAGCAGCCAGACAACATTATGTATAACTGCATGTCTACTTAGCTACACACTTATCTCCTTGTACATACTCAGGTTTTTCTGATGAGGAAACAGCATAAACTTAGGTATTTCCAAGCCCAAAATCTGTCCATTTTATAATCTGACAATTAAAATGTTAACACTGTGTAAGTATTGATGTTAAGATGATAAATTGATAAGAGCTATGTGTCTACCCCATAACTCGTTATCTCTTTATCAGTGTAAGATGTAAATGGGAGTTTGTAACATTAGGCAAATGTGGGAAAAAAAAAAAAACCAACACACAGATGCATATAGAAAATGGATAGAAATAAATGTTTGTTTCAGCAAAAACTCTGTCCTCCCTGCAGCAGCTCTACCATGTGTTACATGTCCTCTCTCAGAAAGAGACGTGTATAAGCATTCTGCCAAAAGTGATTGTAAGTAATTGACTCCCTATCTTTTATATTCTTAAAATTGATTAGCACACAATGGATAACATTACCTTCTTGACATGAAGAAGGACATGGTGTCCAGTCACTGAATGGAGTCACAATGCAGTCCTTCCTACAGGGAAGCAGACAAGGTCTCACAGTTTCAGGTCGAAGGCTTTCAGGGCATCTAACAAAAAAAATTGCAAAGAAGCATTATCAAATGAACAATCACTCTGCAATGAAGTAGTGAATCATATGAGGTACTCAATGCCTGTAGGCACATGAGGACAGTGTTTGTTGCCCAGAATTCACCAGGATGAAGCACAGCTACAAAAACTAGTAGCAATTAAATACATGTGGTGAAAGCAAGCCAAATCTGGTGTACTCTGCACCTCAGGATTTAAATAATCATCATCCCTCACTCACCATGCTAGACTCTCTAGTTTCAGGATTTTTTTCCAAGTTTTCACATAATTATGAAGAAAGGCCATTGCATTTACCTTCATAAAATATTTCAGGTCTCATTACTTTATCACAGATATAAACTCTGGAATGAGGCATATTTAAAATAAATAACACTGCTAATCCAGGAACAAATAGCTATAAGCTGGCTGTGATTATGAGAGAAACAAGAAAAGGATTTAAAACTGCCAGATCAATGAGACTGAGAAAGACTGTCAGAAAAGGCAGAAAACCTTACTTGTTTTAGGAAGAGGCTTGATCAGCATATAAAAAGGATTATTGGACTGCCACATATGGGACTCATTACCCAGGTCATTTTCCCCATTCTGTGGGGATTCTGTCTTTTTTCATCAAGGAAAAACACCTCTCTATGCCACAAAACTCATTTCAGAATGATACAATAACTCTTGTACAAGTACTGAAAATATTTGAAATAATTTCAAAATTTCCATTGCTCCAAAAACATACAGACTGTGGACTGCCTGAAGAATATGAAAACATGTAAGAAAAACATCACATCCATGTTTGAGAGCTTTGGGATCATTACAGAAAAACATTACTATAATTAGCTTTTCCTCTTTTCAGTCCAGGACAATTGGGACCAGAGAGGCGAGAGAGGCAAGTCTAATGAAAATCTAGTCTCCATGATCAGCAGAGAACTATGCCTGTACAATGTGAGGAGGACAAAAGCTGATTTGCAGTTTTATATGAACATACTCTTCCACAATAATACTTGCTTGTGCATGCTTTCCATAAGTTGTCTCTGCATTTTCCTGTCAATTCACGTATTCTTCTCAGTATGTGATCAATTGCTATGAACGAGCACCAATCCTCTTGAAATGCGATCTCCACCCTTTCTCTTTTTTCCCCTCCCACCAATGTGAAAAAATACAAAATAATACAGCTATAGCAGCACAAATCTCTATTGCCCCTCTGTAAGTTCTCTCTACAATTTAAATCAACTTGTGCCTCACTTCTATGTGATTTATAAAATCAGATTCTATATGCAAGGGTGTGCTTAGATATGATCAGATACACTTTTAAAAAAAAATCTGCTTCCAATCACATATATTGACAATGTTGTCAGAAATTTTCTTTAAGATTAAAATTAAAAAATGATTCTGAAAACATTGAACGTTGGCTTGCTAATGGTTTTTCTTGCATTGGCTTTTCCCTTTAAAAATGGGAGAAATTATAAGCATGCAAAACAGTCTGAAATACACACATTCACCATTTCATGGAGAGCTTCATCTTTCAGGAGTGCTAAACATTACAATTGCTCTTCAGATACTTAGGCAAGGCAATTAGTTCAATTAGGACACCGTTTCTATGCTTTATATTGTTTGTATTTACTATATATGGCTTAAAGCAAAGTATTGATTTTTTTGCAGTCCTTACTCAAGGTCAAATTAAACAGAAAAGATACATGCTGGAGTCTGTAACTTGTGAGGCAGATAAGGCCAATAATATTGATTGTATCATACCACAGTAATCCTTTTTATTAAGGGGAGTTTAAAACAAGGTTCCTATTTACATTTTCATGTTAAATGTCTGGGTCTTTAAAAATGATTCAGTGATTTTGATGTGACAATTTGAAGGAACAACCAAGACCTTTTTTCACTTCACATGATTCATTTATGAAAGAATAAAACAGTTTTACTCCCAGAATGTAATATCAAATCAAATCAAAGGTAGAGGCATTTACAGTAGATTTTAAAAGGATGATAAATCATTAGAGGTTTGTGGGTTTTTTTATGTAAATGTACCAAACAAAAGATAATTCTATCATGACTAAATAGAACAGCAACTTAATACAGATACACAACAATTTAGATTACTGAATGTGCAGACATTACTCCCCACATTTCCATTTAAAGTAAATTAGGCTTAAATCTAGAGCCAAATAGAACAGCAAATGGCAGGCATCAAGCAAATATTTTGCATGAAAATAGCTACCTCGTGAACTTTCTAAATGACCTCTGCTACCAGTTCTTAAGAGTTTTGAATCTGTTCTAAGTGGGGTATATTTACAGACTGCAAATCCCTACAAAGATATTATCAAATGCATTTTACTAGCAGCTAATCTGTATTTAACCCTGGCATCACATTAAACTGTAAAACCAAATCATTGGGCCAAAGGAATAACTTTAAAAAAACACATAAATGGGGAAAAAATCACAAAGTTTGTCAAACTAATGTTTTAAATTAATGTCATGCCATTTTCCATTATGCTGCAGCTCCTTGGTCTAGTTCTGAGAAGGGCTTTAGTGTATTATGATTCATATCACTATTTTTGAGTGGAATTGCACTGATCCATACAGTGTGTTGCTTGTTTGGAGGCAACACAAGGATCTTGGAGATGGTGCTGCTCTGAATTTCACACATACACTCCAAGAATTTTATTGTGACTCAACCTGATGGTGCTAAGGACCCAAATGGATTTATTCAGCTGTCAGCAGGACCACCATCATAAATACCACCCATTAAAATCCATACTGAGAAAGGTATCATCTAGTCTTCCTGTTGTGCAAATTTTGTATTTTTAGAAGATGAAATGTCCCCTCATGAGAGCACACAGAAGAGGGTCTTTTTACTTTTGCAAGCAGTCATTGGTAACAAAAATATGAAGCAGTAAAATCCAAACATAATTACAGCATAAATATACTTTTAAAGATCTTTACTTTTTTGGGCCTACTTGTCCCACGTTGACTCTCACACAGATGACCTTTCTTGTCTGCATCCCTACGGAACAGGTGGCCTCCCCGTTCCAGCTGGCAGAGGAGTTGAAAGCAGAGACAGACGTGTCCTCTATGCACTGTCCCCACGGGCCAGTCTGCCAGTGATACACAGTGCAAGAGTGCTCGTTACAGCTGCGCGTTTCCTGGAGGGCACTACTGTTCGGGCACTGTGTTCCTCCTGGAACAATGAAAGAGGGCAAAGATCCTTCACTCAAAAGAGACACAATTTTTATTTTTTAAAAAAACACATACCACAAACTCACTTTGAAGTTTTCTTAGTTATATATTATCAGTTTGATTACATGAAAGAAATGCTGCTGCTCCCTTTTCCTCCTCTTCATATGCCCAGTATTAACTTGGACAAGTTTTGGTCAACAAGCCACATAGAACTGTCCATGAACAAAATGTAAGTCTGTACCAAAAGGATAACAAAACAGTCATAACTTCTATAACACTAATGTTCTTGGAGGGTTCTTCTTCTTATTATTATTATTATTTCAACCTTATTATTTCAGGTAACTTCTATAACACTAATGTTCTTGGAGGGATCTACAGCCATATTATTTCAGGGTTCTCTTGAAGAGACTGCAAGAGATCACATAAGGATGCATGAAGGCTGTAGACAGAAGAACTGGTTAATTACTCTACTTATACATGTGTAAAGACCATTGTTTATGTCCAATTCACAGATGAATTGAAAAGATTTTTGGAGCTCTTGTCCTAGCTCCCAGTGGATGTTTATCCATAATATGCAAACCAAAGAGAATGGCATAGCTGGTCCAGATTAAAATAACAAAGCCTATTGCAGGTTAAGATTAAAATGCAACCAAGTGTCAATGATTACGAAGAAAAGCTCAGATAATGCTATCTTTGTTGTGTTTAGTTTCTTTGATAGTATGTTCAATTCATTATATACAAGCACTTCAAACCTACTCTGGCCTCCCAGTCCTCCAGGAGAAGTGAAGAGGTCTTTCCTACCAGAGCTGATCACAGGCTGTTCCATGTCCAGCCCTGTGAGCAGACATCATGCCTGCTGAATATCTGGTATTACTAGAACCTAGGTTTGAGATTCTGGCCTAAAGGAACAATGGGACTCCTATCTCCAACTGATGGAAAGGCAGCAAAAAATCTTAGCAACATTTTATCCTCTCCTAAAAGACAAGAAAAGTAAGAGAGACAATTGAAAGAGGAGTTTTATATTAGTTAATGCTGATGATCCATACGACTTTTCTCTAAAATGTATGCTCCCACAAAATGCATGTTGTAGAGTATACTATTTATACCCCAGCACTAAACTTCAGGTTGACTGTCTGCTCCACGGATATGGGGAAGGGGTTTTAAGCACCCGTTGTTGAAATTAAACAAAAAAAGTAAATGTAATCAAAGAAACAATGGATGCTTCAAATACTCCAACACAAGAAAGTCAAATTGCCAGTATAAAAATAATTTATACCCGAAGTTGCTCTGCATGGTCTAGATCTGCAGCAAACATGAGAAAAGGTTCATTCTAATGAAAACACAAGATAAAAATCTTAATTCTCAATTTATTTCTCTAGGAATATTTTAAATTTCTGTCTTTTTCCTAAAAATATTGATTTAACCAAGTAACAGAAGATTAATTGAGATGTCATGCCACAGACTAGCTAATCTTGAATTTTGCAAAGGGGGATTGGAAAGACCTACAAATAGGTGAATCTAATTAAAGAATAACTTGATTTTTTTGGTTCAAAATGGATGCAACTCAAGTCTATCAGAATTGTTTAAAATATATGTCAGTGTGCAGAGCATAAGAAACAAAATGCCTGATGCATTTTCTTAAAAAAGGAAATTTAAAAAATTATAAAATAAAGTTATGGTTATGTAATATGTTTCATAAAGTTATCTAATTGTCATCCTTCAAGAAAAAGAAAGATCAACTAACACCAGAAGATAGGAATGTAAGCAAGTAAATTAGGAAGGTGAGTGTATTTTGAAAAGAAGAAAATAATAAAGTCACAAAATATTTGTCATGGAAGAAAAAATTGATCCACGTGAGGAGTCTAGACATGCTTCTCCATTAAAAAGGTTAAATAAGGCAAATTTTGAGGGATATAAGGAAGGTTAATAAATTAATTATTTTCATCTGATGTTAGCTCAAGAATAACACAAGGGAAATATTTAATGAAATTCAAAAATTAAAGGGGGTGTGTGTGAAAAAATATTTTGCCAGAATTGAACGCCACAGGCAGCAGTTCTTAAGACATTTGAGAATAAAGTGACAACTTGGGTTCAGTTTCTGCAGCTATGCAAGAATATATATTCAGGGGAAAAAAGAGATTGACATTGACTTGTAAATGAAAAACATTGGGGCATGAATGTCTGCAGCTCAGTGGGAATCCAGTTCTGTTCAGATTAAACCGGGAGTTAAAAAACATGCAAAGACTGAACAAAATGTGGAAATAATACCACTAAAATAAAAATCAATGTGCCATTCTGTCCAGGAAAACAGCATTCTCTTGTGTTTCCTCCAATTTAACCAGGTATAGAAAAAGCAGAAGGTGCTGGAAAACTGGCACATTTCTTACATTTCTTACAACATCTGTGTTGGGGTAACAACTTTGTGAGCATATCCCCTGTAGAGGACAGGTTTGACGGGAATGAAAAAGTTAATGAGTATCACAGAAAGAAAATAAAACAGACATTTGAATTCATCAGAATATAGCAAAAAGGGACAAACAGTAATAAACACATCCTTTAATAATAAATGATCAGATGACAGTAAATAACTTTTTGGCAGAACTAAAAATAATAATTTCAAAGATACAATAACTAATTGGGCCTGAAGCATTTAGTTTTGGGTTTGGATTTTTAAGCAAAGTAGACTTGGAAGGGAAGGGTAGCTTTGCAGAGGGACTTATGACATATTGCTCATAAAACAGCTGACACAATAGTCATACACTTGGATTTCTTTTCTGCCTGGTTTGGAGCTGCTAAAGGGGTTACACTCCTTGCTCTAGGATATTTAATGTTTGGATTTTGTAATTTTTTTGCAACTTGACTCAATAACTTTTGAATTTCAAAATGTTAAACATTTATTTAAAGTACTTAGGATCATTTTAATTAATCATTTTGATATCACTTGTTTTTGCAAAGGCATATAGTTTTATAAATGCATTCCAAAACAGCTGGAATAATCTTAAAGTTTGAGAAAACAGATGTGACTGAAGTGCCTCTTGTATTCTAGTGAGTGAAATGGGTGTTACTCATTTCTTTGCTGTAGGCAGGAGGTAGGCACTTCTCAAGGCAGCTGCACTTCCTGAAGACAGACACAGTCAGAACCGAGACTGTTCCTGTTCTGCAAACATTGCTGCTTCCTCCCCTGGTTTATATCAGTTTCACAAACCAAGCAGACCTGTCTGAAACACGCAACAGGCCAGGATGTAGAGTGGACTCCTGGTAAATGCAAGGTCTGCCCTCAAGTCTTTTCCAGGATAGAGTGTGAACCCCCGACCCTCACTACACTCAGCAATCTGAGCTGATGGGCTCCTGAGCAAAAAAAGCACAGTAACATACCCTGCTCTGGCTCACCTTTCTCACACAGATGTCAGGTCACTTAGAAAGTCTTGCCTGAAAATTCAGGTTGCACAGTTCTGAAACTAAGTGGGTACTTCTATTCCTGTTTCATGAAAAACCTCATGTTCTCCAAAACTTATTCCTTTGTGAATGAGCAAATTGCTACTGAAATAAATACTCAATTCTGTGCTTTCAGATTTAGTTACCAAGCACTGTTATTTCAAGCCAGGAAAATACAAAAACGAAAAACAAACTCAATAAATGTAGGAAGAGTAAATACATTAAAAACCCTATGCATAACTTCTTGTTTGCAAACATGAGTCCAACTGTAATGGAATTTAACAGGAATAAAAATTTAAAGCATATCAACAATAATCTGTTAAGTGTTGACAAGAAATTCCTTTGTTCCAGCTATTTCTTACATATTCAATAAATCAGTCTTGCAGATAGATGAGAAGTAAGGGCTGTTGGTCCCTGTCAAACAGAATTTCTGATGAGATGGACAACTGATATTCTATACTACCTAACCATGATGTTTAGTGCTCTGTGCTATATGGTCATGGCAAATAGTCCTTCTGGAATTACACTTTGCTGATCTATGAGCATGTAACACCCACGGCAAAGCACTGCTGCACATATGCATCACTGCCCTAAGAGAATAATAATAAAAAAATTTTCCCTTCCCTCTAATTTTAATAAATTAAGCTTTTAAGACATCTTATTTTCCTCTTCGCATTTGACTTTTGGTTTTTCGGTTTTAGTTTGGGGTTTTTTGGGGAGGTGGGGTGTTAAAACTTTACTTTTCCAAAATCTTATTTTCCTCTTCGCATTTGACTTTTGGTTTTTTGGTTTTTGTTTGGGGTTTTTTTTGGGAAGTGGAGTGTCAAATCTTTACTTTTCCAAAATTTGTTTTACTGATAAAACTTAGGATGTACCCACAACATTACTGTTATGCTGTATTGCACCAATTTTCCAGTCTATCACAGTGTATAATCAAAACAGAATCAATCTGCATATTTATTACTTACTGAAAAACTGAGATTAATTCAGTTCTTTTTAGTCTCAGGTCTAGTAGTAATGTGAAAAGTCTTAGTGCACACTACTCATTATATAAGATTTATTGTAAGCAGGGAATAAAAAGAAGAACAGAAATATTAATCAGAATGTAAACCAAAAGTAGACACACCCTACATTCACGAAATAGGCTGATCTGTATACAGTACCTTACTAGAATTTATGCAGAACAACTGTATGATGTATCAGGTAACATCACTATGTCCTTTGCTGTCATTTTATATTTTGAGACACTGACTTTTCTGAGTTTCTTACTGTACCATGAAGATATATTTGACAGTGACACAAATGAGATAACACTATAGGCAGTCTCACAGACAGTCAAATTTATAAAACACTTTGCCTTTCAAACCTTCAAGCTGAGGACAATGATCTCAGAAAAAAATATCAAAAAATTGTTATTGTGACACTCATTTCCACATGGAGTCATCTCACAAAGCACAGTAAGTCTTTATCTTGTGAAGAGACCCCTTTCTCTCTCCACTGAATGCAAATAAGTAAGCCCATCCCAGATGTGCATGACAACACCATGCTTGAGGCTCTGCAGCGTGTGGTTTGACCACGTGAAAAGGGTCTTGTTTGGAATGAGGAAATGATGATGAGAGGGGTACAACTGAGGTCAGCTCCTGGCTCAAGCAGAAATCAGTGTGGTGCTGGAGGAGCACTTGGTATCCCAGAGCTCATTAGAAAATTTTGTCACTGTTGTAATTTACATATGGCTTATATTTCTTGTATTTTACATACGGCTTATAGTTTTTCTGTGAACCTATTATTTACACTGAGGAATTATTATAATACTGCTGAATTATTCCTATTCAAAATTATATTTAAAAAAGTATTAGACTGTGGTTGTTTCCTGGTGGCCAGTCATGTTAACTTAATGGTTTCTTCAAACCAATTCAGCAGCTGAGATTTATGGGTAATAAGAGGAAAAAAATTTTCTTAGGTGTGAAATGACATAGCTCTAGTACAGACAGTTAGATGCCAATGCTAACAAGAGAAATGGTAGAATATAGTATTTTTCATTTCAAAGAGGAGAGAAACTGAACAATCACAGACAATACTTGATGAAGAGCCATCTGAGAGCCAGATAAAAAACCTATTTCACATGTATCTATAGACCCTCAAAAAATTTAGGGGGTGTTTATGTTTAAGTACCCAAATGAATGAGAATTAAATGTACCAGATACTTTGATGGATTGCAGTATTTCATTGCATATGCAATGCCTGCAATGCTTTGATCTTTCTAGGCTTGTGCACTGAATGACTAGCAGGAGGATGTGTGTGATCAAGGACTCACACCTGGACTCCTTATGTCATTTTAGAATACAAATTTATCCTTATTCATGGATTTGCAACAGTCTTGCATATTTTTTCTTTAGTTAATATCCAATCCTGATATATAATAGGAATAGTATATATTTATGTACAATATATTTGTCCTATTGTGTTTTGAGTAAAAACTCAAGGCAACAGGATACAGAAATTACTATGGAATAGCTTTCCTAGCCTGGTCTGTCTCTCATACCAACAGCTCAAGAAAAGGTTCAGAAGTCCAAAAGAAAACTTGTGTGACTGTTCACCTGAACAGAACTGATAGCTGTTTTCAGAACTCAGCTTTAATGTGTAGATGGAATTATCGGTCTTACATTTATGAGACATGGAATTTTATAGTTTTACATGATGCTTACAGAGCTTCCATCTACAGTTCTGTGCATTTTTCTATGTTCTGAATAGAACTGAGATCTGCATGTTTTCGAAAAAATGTTCATGTGAAGCTTCCTTTTATATCAGTAGAATACAAATGCTCAAATACATTAATATACTCTGTGCTCCTAGAACAAGAAATTACCTCCCAGCACCCAGTATTTTATGTTTTGGGAACACAGCTGATCTCAGTAATGGGATTCTGGAGGTGAAAATTCATTCAGTTATTTGCCATGTAACAAATGACTAAGAGGCATAACAGGAGTATGAGGAGGAAGATGACAATAACTATTTACACTGAAGCATAAAAAAAAGTTAAACTGATACATTTTTAATATAATACAAGAAAAGGTGAAAAGTATTTTCCAGCTAAAGTTGTAAAAATACCCTAAGCCTTGGAAGGTTCTTCCATTTATTTATATACTTTCATCCTCTGGAGTTTGTATGAGTGCAAAAGAAGCACTGTATTGAAGAGATCTGATTGAGATGTGAGTGCACTCCTCAGTAAGCTGGGGAGACCTACCAGCTTGTGTCCTTAAAAAAAGCACAGAATAACTTCATCTGAAATAGCAGGAAAGAAGCCAGGGTTTGAGCAAAGTTGAAGCACTACAACACCCAGGTAATGAGTTAGCTTTCTCAGCCTTACTTTAGGGATTTCTTCACTACAGCCTCTGTGGTTTGAGATCTGTCAGTCTGTGATCACTCTGTGCTGATTCTGATCACGACACAACAAACATTAATAAAACTCACATACCCAAAATCCAGGTGGTGCCGAACAGCTTTGTTGCATCTGCAGCCTTGTAAATTAACCTAGGTTGTACTAAGTATCAAAGTCAGAATAAGAAGTACTTTTTAAGATAAAGCATAAGAAAATGAAATCATTTTTCCAGTAATTTAAGTTTTGAACTAGGTTTTATAGCATACTTGTCAGGATTTAAATTTGTGCCAGCAAAATTACAGAAGTATATAGAAAATCTATTGTCCTGACCTACATGGACAAGCAAGAAGCACATGAATATGTTTATTTGCATTATATGGCTGTGTTTCACTCAAATGAGTCTGTTCGACACACAGTATAAAAAATAGGGACACCACAAACCAAATTTTTTTATAATTCCAAAAGTATTTCTACTTTGTTATATTAGATCTAAGTAGATCATTATTTGCATCACCTACTAAAATAGAGTACAGTTCTGATTGCCACTTACATTTCTAGCAAAGATTCCTTTCAGAGAAAAGGCTGAAAGTGCTCTGATATTTCTTTTTACAATCACCCAAATTCTGCCAAATACACAGTACACTTTTAGCAATGTTAGCTGTGTCTGCAAACAGCAAAGTGTGCAGCTATTCCATTTCATTGCTTCCATACCTGCAGCTTTCATTTTTCAGCTAAATTTGTTCTTAAGATAAAGTAATAAAATGCTCAATAGTTTAAAAGAAGAGCTAACATATGCATGTAATGCTTTTATACTGACGCATTTAACTTTTCTGTCAGTAATACATGTGAGTAAACATCTCCCAAGAGCCCTTTAGAGGCTATGTCTCCTGGCTCCTGGTGTTGCACAAGGCATTGGCACACTTGGCATGGCCATTTTTGAACCATGTTATATACAGAATACATTCCCTCTATAACACAGCCACCCCTCCAAATACTTAAAACCAAAACAAAAAGAGCTGTAGGAACCATGGAAAATCATCAAAAAATAGCCATGAACCTGTATCTAAAACCTGTTTTGTCTTCTCCTTTATATTCCAGCTAAGTCTTCTCTTTGCATATTCTGCAAACACTACGCAAGGATCACTTGAATAAATGGAAACCATTCAAGAGTGAAGACTTGCAGGACAAAACCCAAAGTTTTGCTATGAATAACGATGTTAGTGGGGTAACAGAAGTTACCAATTAGAGAAAAGAAACTACAAAACACTTTTGCTAATATTTGAACCATTAAAATTCTCATCTTTTCACCATTCAGGATGGTTATATCTTTCCAAATTGGACATAAATTAGTGTTGCTCATGTGTATCTGATGAACTGTTTGTCTTGTATAATTTTAGTGAAAACAAGAAGATCGTATATCTGAAATAGAAACGGTAACATTAGGCACACTAAGAAAATGAAACGAGCAAAATAAACCCTCTTTAAAAGAGCTTTAGGTACCAGGAGTATATGTAGGACAACCATTTAAACAATTTTGCTATATAGAAAAACCCACAACGTGACCTAGTAATTTGTTTCTGTCAACCAAGAAATTTGACATTACAGCGGCAGTTGAGGATTGACAATCCACGAGGAGTGTGTGAGCCCTTACCTTCCCCTGCATAGGCCAGGACGGAGCGGGCGCGCATCTGCTTCCCTTCTGTGGTTTTGCCGGAGCAGGTGTGTGAGCAGGAGGACCAGGCAGACCACACGCTGAGCACGCAGTCCTTCGGGCATGGCGCTTCGCACACCACCGGGATGGGGTAGATGGCATCTCTGCACAGCTGCCTGTCAACCTCTTCTCCTGGGAAAAAAACACAAAAAAAAAGGCCAGTGGCACTCTATCATTTGCTAAATTAACTTAAAATGAGCAATCTAGTCCAGATGGGCGCACAAATAAATTAGATTCTGTTCTTCTGTATAAACAAGGTAAATAGATTTTTTTATTGCTTGTCTCCTCTGCCTTGATTCTAGAAGAGCATACTTAAACCTAAGTTGATTCAATATTCTCATGAAGTGAATGTCAGCCTGAGTTGTCTTTAGCTTTTATTTTGTAATACATACTTGATCCCACACAAAATCCAAATGCAACAGAGTATACAACGACGCTATGGAAAACTGTGTACATAGAGATGCATGTATAGAAATGACCCAGTTTTCATCTAGATTTGTGGGGAAAGGGGAAAAACATCCTAACTTAGCCAGTTTTATAATCCACAATCCACCCTTTGAATTGCAGCTATCTGTCAAAATATGAAAAGCTGCAGTAAATTACAGTCTAAGTGTTGTTTGGTTAGAAAGATCTTAATTTGTTGGCAAATCAGCAACATATCATGCTTTGTGTCATGGAGGTATAACAAGATCTATGCATTTGTATTCTGTGGGCATACATTTCATTATAATAATAAGATCCAGGCTGGTGTGAATTGCTTAATGAAATATTAGCTAGTATTTAAGTAGCAGGGTTGCTTTTTTTTTCAATCAGATAATCGTGGGACCACTGTGTCTGAGATCTGTCCAAAAAGAGCCTTAATCACAACATGGATAGTTTTGTGAGGTGACATGGTATCTTGATCAAATAAATACATATTTATTAAGGGGGAAAGAATTAATGACCACATATTCTGATATCATTAAGTATCATGATAAATCTTAATGTTGGAGAAAATGATGGAAAAAATGAAGGAGACAAAGATTCAGGTCCAGTCTTTAGCACTCTAGCTTTGTTAGCACAATGTAATGCCTATTAAGAGGAACTGAAAATGTTGCATCTAAGAGTACACTGGGCTTCTGAGGCCGTGACAACCACATACAATTAAGGCATGAAAGAGCCAGGTCATTTGTAAACATACAACATTTTTTTTTAATTTTCTAAAAAGGATAACACTTCAAAGCATCTCAATACTTTTTGTGTTATATGATGTTTGCTGTACTAGGGTATAAAACCTTCTGTTATGATTCATCTATTGAAACACTCTTGCATTTTACATGATCCTGACAGGACAAAGCACGAGTTGTCAACATTATGCACTTCCTAAGACCCATCATGTCAACCCCTTTGTTTTAATAGCCAGTGTCAACAAAATAATGTCATCAATATTTGTAAATGAATGTAAGTCTTCAATGCAACAAAATATTTGTTAGATATATTGATCAAATACCCTGTAATTGAATCATAAAGGCATCAGTTACTATTAGTAACTACCACAATGGATTCTGAAAGCTAATTCAGTAAGAACTGAGCACATTATAAATGAAGCTAGAGATGTAAAAACTCTGCTTTACCAAGTCTCAAATTGGATTTTTATACATCTATATCAATAGATGTATAATAATGAATTGGTTCAAATACAAATCAAAACAGAAACTACATAAACTACATTTTTTGTCATTCAAAGTTTACAGTCTTTTAAATAAGAATCTCTTAAAATGAGTTCCTGAAACCAGGAGGCGTTATAGTACTAAATCAGATCATGAGACCCAGAAGTGTTAATCAAATTCTTTGTGAAAGAGTTAAAGATGAAGACCATCCATTCAATATTAGATCCTTTTGAACAGTGCAAAATATTTTAGTCATACAGAATATTTAGGCACAACAGAAGTACAAATATCAATCTTCCTTGGTTCTGAAAACCAGGGAAAATCCTGCAGCTCATGTTTTTAAAGTAGTCTAAAGTAGTCATACTCATCTGAATTATAAAGACCTCTGAGATCTAGTCAGTCTCAACAGCTATATTTTCCCATATTAAAATACAAATTTGAGCCCTGCCAAAGGCTTCCTGACTCTCCCATGCCAAGTTCTGCTTCCCTCACTGGACTCAGTCTTTGCATCAACTGTGCCCTCTGTTATATTGCAGGTCATCACACCCTGACACCAGTGCAGGAGGGATTCCTTTCTGCTTCATCAGAAGGGCATTTGTTTGGGCTCAAGGACAAGAGGTAGAGAACTAAGCTTCTTTTTCGGACAGGAAAAATAAAAGCTAGAAAAGGGGTGAAACCTACTCTCAAATTGTTCCATTGCTAGATAAGACTCAATAAGGTAAACTGCTATGATACATGCACACTTTGCAAGAAATGCTACTATTACACTACTGTGTCACAGTATAAACAAATGACACCATACTGAAATTATTTATCACTTATAGGCTTTCAAAATTTTTTTAAAATTTAAACTCAAGCTTAATTTGGTGCCACAATGAAGAATATTTTTAACTTAGTGTCAGTCTGCATTTATATCTCAAATGAAACCAAGCCTTCACTCTCTCCCAAAATCAAAGGTCCTATTTTTTCTTTGCTTTTACAGAGAAAACATTCTAGAAATATCTATCTTACATATTGGCATTTCGTTTTTGTCAAGTGTCCAGTTCTTATCTGATGAATTCAATAGCATAGAAATGTAGTTGGAAGAAATGTCTTATAATGGGTACTTCTTATCTTCAGGGAAATATTTTATTTATACTAAATTGTTTCTGACATTTCACTAATAATTTTATGAACAACTTGACCTTTATTGCCTTCCTCTTTAAAGGGTGTAGTGTAGTCAACCACCAGGAACCACTCAACCATAAGCTGGGAACAATGCCAGTGTAAAGACCACTTAGAAAAAGTCCTATTTGAAAATGTTTGCCATTGAGTGTTGAAGCAAGTCCAGAGAAGGGCCATGAAGGTGAGCAGAGGGCAGGAATATGTCTCCCATGTGGAATGGCTGAGAAAATCAAAGTTTTTCAGCCTGGAGAAGAGAATCCAATGAGACATTATAGCAGCCTTCTAGTACCTGAAAAAGGCTGACAAGAAAGATGAAAAGGGGCTTTTGGAAAAAGCATGTAATGATAAGACAAGGAGGAAAGGCTTTAAATTAAAGACAGAAGATTAAAGAAAACATTCTTTACTGCAAAGGAGGAGAGGCACTGGATAAGTTGTCTGCAGAACTGGTGAATGCTCTATCCCTGGAAGTGTTCAAGACCAGGTTACAGGGAGCTGTGAACAACCTGTTTTAGTGGAAGGTGTCCCATGGCAGAGAGGTTGGAACTAGATGATCTTTAAGGTCCCTTCAAACCCAAACCATTCAATGATTCTATGATTTTATTTGAACATTATGGGAATAAATTTATGTTGCATAATTATTGAAGACAGAACTCAAAAAAAATTACTGAAAGGTGTCTGCCCTGGGTTACTTATACTCTAAACAACAGAATGACAAAAAAGTAAAAAGCAGAGACAGAATATGAAAAGCAGAAAATAGAATATGATATTTCTGTCAAGAGAACTCTTCACCACTTATCAGTTGACTTGTTCATTAAAATCTAGCAATGGAATCTAGCAATATTCCATATTTGAAAACAATGCCTATGTTGTTGAATTATATTTCTCTCTTAGGCAAGAGACACACATTTTGGACTAAAATCTCCAAATCGCACTTAAGGAAATGACAGCACCTAAAAATAGCAGGAGGCAAAAGATTTTTTTTTTTTTCAAAAATTTAAAATGTCAGAAATTGTTTAAACCTTTGCTGTGTTTTTTTTGTTTTTGTTTTTTTTTTTTTAGAAATTTACATCAGGGAGGAGTTCTGAGGGGATAGTCTTTTGAATATACATATTGTTATCAAATAATTATGCTGAATCCATCTAAACAATTAGCAAAGCAAGTCACTACATTAAGAGACCTCCTTTTGGCCAACTTCTTGGTTCAAAAACTTCCTGATATATATGCCTATGTGAGAGCCACTATTGAACAACACAACTATTTGGTTGTTTTAAAACAAACAAACAAAAACAAACAAACACCAAGCCAACCAAGAAAAAAAATCCCAAACTATAGAATAGGCAAGTGTTTACAGATCAGAGAGGTAGCTTGTGAATAGCATTCAGGAGAAACTTATTAATAAATATCAGTATTCATATCACCATTCTTGTTTTATTACATTCACAAAGCAGGTATTGTATCTGGGAAAATTTAGTCTGGATGCTAAAGGTTGAGCTAGACCACATTGTGTAGTTAATGTAGTTGAATCATGTCAGCCCTTTTTGTTTTTTGTCTACTCATCTGTAAAATGTATCTGATATTTAGGTTTCTTGTAAAATGCTTTAAGTTCCAATGGGAAGCATTCCTAGAGCTGGAATCACTGGAGAGACATGGTAAAGAAACCCTCTTGCTTATCGTGCATCTTTTAACATGGTGCACGCTTCAGTGCACAGTAAAAAATTGCTGTCAAATTCTGACCTGCAGTAAATGGGAAGGCAAGCACTTAACAGAGAGCAAAATGTTTTTTAAACCTTAAAATGAACAGTAAAATCACTGCAAGATTCAATGAGGCATAGAGAACAACTTTAAAAAAATCAGTATAAAGTAAAATTGCTGCTGGAACCCTATAAGTCAATGAGCCTGGTCTCAGTTCTAAACGAGGAAACCAGTTATTGTTTCTGAAAGAGTGACCTATAACCTGATATAAAGTAAGAAAATTTTTATAATAAAATAAAAATAAGTGGAATTAAATCAAGAGAGTGTTTTGAACTTTAATAGCTAACATTATTTTTAACGTGCCTGTGTAATCAGTAAGGGACAGGAATACCACACTGTGGTAAAAGAAATTTTACAGTTGTATTTCAATGTTCAAAGAAGTAATGACAGCAACTGAGCCCAAATGCTAAAACTGAACTGCAGACTTCATATTATTTATTGCTTGTTTAAATATGTTCAAATTTAGTATTATATCTTCAACTTGAAGGAAAAACGTCTCTTTTATCAGTATCTTGTACATGATGTGTCATCCATTGGAAAACTGCTTGGCAGCTGAGATATTTGGAAAAGCAATCCAGAGCTCAACTTTTAATGTGACTGTAGGTGAAGGAGGCCTTGTCATTATTTAACTGCCTTCAGTAATGCCTCTAAGCATGGAAGCTGCAGGAGAAAAATGCAGTATTACTTCACACAATAGCAAAATCAGTGAGCTGTGTTGTTTGCCACTGACTGTTTCCTTCCTTTCCTGTGTAGAAAAATAATCAACAGGATTATATGCCTCTAGTATGAGTTGTAAAGGCTGAAATGGCTGAGAATGTTCTTTATCTTGAACTCCTATGCAGTTTCCCATATGCATTCCTTTCACATGAGGACCTGTCCTTACACTGACCCTCCTGACAATCTCAAAATATGTCAGACTGGCTGAGGAGCCAGAATTTCTCTGTGGACTCTGCCCATCAAGAACAAAATATGCCTATCTATCTACAAAACTTACTAAAACCAGATCTGTTCTCTGTGCTCAGTCCTGTTTTCACTTGGAACTAGCGTTAACCACAGTCACAGTCAGTAAACCATACCCTTCTCCACTAGAAAGGCATCAGCCCACCTGCTTCAAAGTTACAGGAATGTCACAACTACACTGTAAGAGTATAGAAGTAGTGTTAATGAGTTTAACTGTAATTATTCTAAAGACAATTTAAAAAAAAATTAGAAAATCATTAAGTAAGAAAATGTACTAATTTATCCAAATGTGAAATTCCATACTAGATTTTCTTTAGTAATAACCTGGTCAACACATTGGATGATTAGTCTAATGCAAAATGGAAATTCTTCCCATTACTGAAAAGCTATCAAACTTATCAAAACTTCATACATCTTCACCTGTCAGGACACCTTATATCTCCAAACAAGCAGATAGTAATCAAACACCAGAATAAACTAAAATTATTGTTTTAATTTCTAATACTTCTGCATTTCTTTAAAATCATTAATTGATTACCAAACTTCACCACAACAAGAAAAATCATGCCATCCCAGCATGAACATGACAGCAAATTATGTTTTCCTTCCAAACCTAGAAGCTCCATAAGTAATGTGATGTTTTCTTTTTAAAATGACAAGAAAAGGACCCAGGACTGATTTGGGTTTTTCTGGTTTTTTGGGTTTTTTTTTCTGGCAATTCTGTTTTGTTGTTTGTTTTTCCTTATACAGGAGGAGTTCTCTGAGGAACACTGTCTTAGAGCATGTCTAATTAAAATGTATACACAACTTCAAAAAGCTGACACAGATTTTTCAGTGGGGAGAATTTAGAAGTTAATCTCTGAAAACCTAATCAAATAAGACACAGAAAGGAGAAATTACAATTTTTACATGAAATTCATAATTTACCATCCTGTTTAGCTCAACAATCTTTAGAGTATTTGAAAGAAAAAAAACCCCAGCAGATGCAGCAGTATCTGACTGACAGAACAATTCAATACCAGAAAATAGCACATATTTTGATAGCAAATAGGAAACTTTAAATGTTTTACTAATCCCACTATCCTTCATATTTTCATATCATGTTGATGGTATTTATTCATACCTGCTCAAAAAAAACCCTTTAATGTTCGTAAAATGGCAGCATCTTTCAAAACAGCAGCAAGAGTCTACTACCTTAGTAATTATTTTCCATTACAGCTCTTGAATCAGCTGTCCAAAAATCAATAAATTTTCAATATTTGGAACAATTTCTAATCTCTCTAATTATCAAACATAAAGTAGCATAAACTACAGATTATGACCTCAAAATATCCTACTTGGTTGACTCCTAAGTTTTTCAACAAACTAAATGTGAAAAGATTGTGTATCTTGCCCTTGTGTTATTATTATCAAGTGAAGCTTTTGCATTCCTTTCTAATGCTTAGGTGCCTAGCTGGTAGCTCCAAGTGTTAAATCAGTTGCTAATTCCCTAATCACATGCCTTTCTCTCAATCACTTTTGCTAAGTAGCATTTGCATTTAATTAAGTACATCTTAATTAGTTGATGGTTAATATTCTTGAAGTAATTTCTTCTAAGAAGCCTAAGTAGAAATGGCACTGATTTCAATGAAGACAAATGCACTGGTTACTCACATCTGTTAATTATGCAAAAATGACAGAAAGTTGGTCTAACAGTTTAATGATATGTAAACATTGCAGGATTGTAAACTGTTTGATTTGATGGTTTCTGTGTGCAAATTTACTGTGGTTTTGCTTTCAGACTAGTTTCATGCAGCCTATTCCTTACTGAAAGAGAAATGGTAAATGTGGTACTTTGGCCACTTACTCAAAAAACCCATTTTGAATCTCATAAACATATATGTTTCTTTTTTTTTTTTTTTTTCTTAACAAGAAACTTGAGAGCACAAGCACAGGTACCATCATCTTATTTACATTTTTACCCTTACTGCACAGATAAACCAGAGACTTATAGAAAAGGCCACTGACTGCTGTCCTTTGCCAATGCAAATACTAGAAGATATATATACCTCTTAAAACAAAACACTAAATTATAAAATATGATTTTGACTTTTTTAAAGCAAACATTTGCAATGACAAATTATTATTTATGACAGGAAGTAATAGTATAGAAAAGGTAAATAGCTGGAGCTTAGAAACCTACCATATCCAGTGTTTTTACAATCAAAGATAACAGCATGTTAACACACTCAAGAAAAAAATCATGATCTTTTTTTGTTTTCTATTTCTTAATGAGATGAAACACCACATTTTACAAGCAACAACTTCTTGTTAATGGCTATATGCAAATTTCTTCTTTATTCACCTTATGGGAAAAATAATTCTGATGAGTGGGATGACACTGGCTTCAAGAACTCCCACATTCATGCAGAAATATAATTTCAAAAATAGTACCTGAACACTTCAGTTCCTTCTCTGTAACCCAAGCAGTAAATGAGCTCAGTTACAGCTTACAGGGCAGCATGGGTTTGCTACCCTTTCCCATAACACAGCGTATTACCAACTGTGTAGAAAAAAGGCAGAAGCAGGTAACACTCTGCAAGTGGTTTACAGGAAAGCTGAACAATGTGAAAGCCATTCTGCTCCAGAGGTAAGACAGTGCTGGTTACAAGGTTTCTCCTCTGTCCTTAAATTCATCCGCATTTTCAATCATGCAAATTTCAATAAAAGTGAGTCACTGATAAAAAATGCAGGTCAGTATTCCTTAATACATCAGGTAAATAATACATTAGTCCGCCATGCACCATATACAAAGCAGTTACAGGAATAACCAAAACCAAAATAACACTCATACTTTGAAATAATGGTAATAATAAAGGGAAAACTCTGACACAAAAATTAATAACATATTTTTAAGATGGATATTTCCTGCTGTAATTGCTTCAGATGGAAAACATCTTTGCATATTCTTTGGCAGTAACTTAAAAATAATGATTAAACATAATGAATTAACACCTCCAGATGCAATATTAATGCTTCCAGTAATCCCATTTTCATGTCTGGTAATAACAGAACATATGTACCTACATTTATATTACATATGTACCTACATTTATATTAGAGTCATCTATCAGGATTATGGTCATGTAGACAGAGTCTGAATTTGCCAGACACAAATAAAACCAGGGAAGGAAATAGTATTTCTTTACCCAAATAATATATTTTGATTTAAAATGCGTTGACATTTGGCCAGATCAAACAACAGCATGAAAAAATAATATCCCATAACTATGCTAAAATAGAAATATACAGAAAACTGAAGAAGAAAACCCCAAGAAACTAAAATCGAAACCAATGGAACACTATGCTTTTTTTTTTTCTTTGAAAGGAAAAACTTATTTGGGCTTGACTTCTTTATTCAATGAGATTGAGAAAAGTGAAAAATAACTGTTCTCTTTTTGCCATCTTAAGATTTGTAGTAACCACTTTGAAACTTTACCTCTTATTCCTTTATGCCCTTTCTAAATTTTCACTATATGTTGCTAGATTTTTTCAGGTTGAAAACCTGAGCTGGCTCCAAAAGTACTGAAAAAGATTTTTCTGATTCTTCTCCTAATTCTAAGCGATGGCAGCCACAGCACCAGCTCCCCAAGCATACAGCAATCACTCCGCTACCACTGAGGGGCCTCAGTTAAAAAAATAAATTAAAAAATAGATACATAGATGAGGCAAATTCCTTCACTACACACTCAAAGGCACACTGAGGGTGTCTTGTAGCACGAACTATGGTTTAAAAAGTAACACAGCCTTTTTATCTCTGACGCAACCTGTAAGGTACTGAGTGCATATTTTGTATCATATGCATCAAAGACTAATGGAAAACTCTTCTTACAGATGATACTTCTTTGATTCTTCACTACTTCTGATAGCACTGAATATTCAACAGCATGAAATAGGCCATATATGAACTACTAAAATCAGTATCCGTGAAAAGCCTGACCTAAACAGGGATACTGAAGAATTAATCCAAATTAATTAAACTGGGACTTTGAAGAAGATTAGTTAAACTGTATTAACATTTTGTACAGCTATCCTTATTCAGAATGAAAGAGAAAATTCTTGACAAATAGAATTAAGACCACTTTATCTTTGAATAAGAGGATTCACAGACACATTTAATGTAGTTTAAGTAATTATTTTTGCAGTTAATTTGGATCAACTTTGGAAAGTGCCTTCATACATATAAGCAAAGTAAACAAAAACTGAAGCATGATATGCCTTTAACTGAAAATCTCCTAGTCTTTTAACTTGATGCTATAGTAGACTTGTACCACAGGGATAGAAGTTCAATAATTCTAATAAAGACTCCAGCAGAGTACCCAAACACTGCCTAACAACAGGAGTAAAATTTTCCTACTGCTTGACAGGTAGTTGAAACATTTTCATGGTTCATTTGCTAATGTAGTCTTACTGAGAATGATAAGGAACAGAGAATACAAGTGTATTGATCATAACCAAGCAGAGTTGCCTTCTAGTGTCAAATAAGCCAATCAAATGTCATCTTGATATGAAAGAAAAAATAAGTTTGATGACAGGCTATGGTCCCATTGAGAATAAAATCAATATTAGTCACGGGACCGAGTGGGATCAATATGTCAAACCAATAGGCCATTTTAGCAGGATAGAGAAAGAAGGGGAAAAGTGCTGACAGAGCTAAAAGGAAGAAAGAGGACAGTGAGAACCTTGAGAACCTTGAGAACCAGAAATTCACACTGTATTTCCAAAAACACTTGTCAAAAGCACCAAGTCACCTTAAAAAGATATAGCGAGTTCCAAGATCAACAGAGCATGCTCATAAACTTTTCCCAATCAAGCCACAATTCATATAGTGACAAATTTATATTCAAGTATGACTTCCAGAAAAAAATATTAAAAATACTTCCTCTATTTGTTTTTTAAATGTTAAAGAAGATCTACTGTGTTTAAAAGTAAAGAAAATCTTTTCACGGACTTTAGAAATACTGATGATGTTATTTGAATATTGGCAACAGTAGGATTTAAAATACATGGATTTGAAAATGCAACATGCATTTATTGCAATGTGTCTTTTTTGATTATTTAAAAAACAACGTTTTATTAATCACTGAAAATTATTGTACTACTTTTTCACTGCTGAATATTCTCAGCAAATTTTTAACTTCATCATATATGGACACATAGACTGTTGTAGGCTTTTAAAAGGTATTTCAAAGGTAAAAGCCTTTTCACAGGTATTTTATTGTAAGTGCTATTTTACGCATTTCCCCCTCCATCCAGTAATGTCAAAAGACCTGGAGAACGAGTTTGGGAAGGGCAATGGAATGTCAATGACTTCAAACCAGTTTGATTAGAGAAGATATTTCTGATGCTGATGTGAACTAGACTAACATTTAGGGATATGGGTTAGGAATAGAAGCATAAAAAGGAAATAATAGGCAAGAAAAGCAGTAGCATGAAAACAATGTGACAGTTCCACTAATGTCAGTAGAATGACAGTGCTCACCACAATAATTTCAATGATTCCCTACGCTGAGGCACTAATCTGCATATTTTCAGCAGCTACCTTAAATGGCCTGGTTTTTCAAGAAACAAGACTTTCACTAACTTCAAGCTTCTCATTTTCAGCATAAATACTATGTTTGGTTAATAAATTTATACATTTATGCTAAAAAACTACAACAAGTTGCATCATAAATGGGTTCATAAACACTGCAGCAGTGTTTTCCTAGAATTTGGCCACCAACAAAGTAATGTTATTTTTCTCTGTAATGCAAAATCTTACCTCACAGATGAAGAGAATGATTAATGGTCTGCACCTGACAGAATATTAAGTGAATTTTTCAGTTGGTCAATTATCTAGCATTTCACTACTATAATGTGAATTTGCCGCAAGTTTACAGCTGTGTGTTCATATACATTGCCATACCTCTTGCCACACAAAGACACATGTAACTCAAAAGGGGGTTTAAGAGAATAAGAAAAATTATTTTATATGGTAAAAGATGATTGCAAACATTTTCTTTGCATTATTCATCCAGCTGCAGCTAGTAAAGAGTTGTCACCCTCTATATAATCTGACAGCTCAATTCAATCAGAGTTAAAACATAGGACCCAAGAGGTGTAAGAGAGATCACTGCCACTGTCATGTTTACACACTTCTGAGAAATGGTTTTTAAATTAATTTCATGGATGCTTTTGTCTGTGTCCTACTACTGGCAGATAAAATGCAGTCTTTGGAGAACACCTTTTTATCCATCTTGCAATGAATATCTCATCATTATGAGTGGAAGGCACAGCATGCCTTCAGGGAGCTCAGACTGTGAATTAATCTTCTCTTTTGGAAAGATTTTCATAGTCTTTCTCCCAGGAAGACTAAAACTAACCCATCCTTTTGACTTTTTTCTTTCTCCTGGCCTCTACATGTATGGATTCAGAGAAGGAGCTGCCAGGAAAACAAGAGGTAAATTCCACTACACCTTATAAACCTACTCTGTGGAAGGACATATAATAGCATTGTCACGAACAAACCAAAAAACCCCAGGAATACCTCTGCAAGGATAGGGACATTACAACTTCTCTACTCTGCTAATGAGTTATGCAAAATAATGTCCCAAAGTCACAGAAGCCGGAGCTATTTCGTTGTAGACTGACACTTACTCACAGAAATAAATTGTACTCTGAAAATAAGGTTCCCCTTCACTACTGGTTTTCTAAAAGCCTCCCACAATATAGAAGATACTTCTAGTTTATGTAATTCTTCCTTTTCCCCTCTTTAAATAAAAATCCTCAATTCTGAGGCATCCAGAACAAGAAATTTCATGTAGTTTCTGCTTAATATCTTTTCTCTGGAAAACACAAATGCAGCAATTTACTATTCATAAAATAGCATCAGCACCAATAAAGGATGTGTAAATAAAATTAGAAACAAATATCTGATAATTCCTAGGGCAAGATTTACATACTTAATCCACAAATTAATCCCCTAAAACTATATCGAGAAACCAAAGAGTAAATGCCAAAATGAAAGGTGCCTTTGTACAATGCATTTTTTTAACTGTATAATCACATGCTTATTATTTTTCCACTGGGTCTCTTCCTCCTTCACTTCACAGATTGGAAACTCCTTAATGAGGAGCTATTTGGTATTTTTAGTTTTATTTTCTTTGTTCAAGTCATGATCCAATGTTTTATTTACCACATACTAATTAAAAGTGTTATTAAAACAGAATTGGCATTTTTCCTAAGATCTTTCTGTCATGACTATCAGACGCCCACTAGCACAGCATTATTTTCAGAACACTGAAGATTTGGCAGGTCAGCATTATTTATATTTTGCTGATGCTGAACAAAAGCAGAGCAAAATTAAACCCTGAAGAATAGGACAACTAAGGTTAGTTGTTTCATAGATATTGCATTCATTACTACAAAATGCCCACTTAATCACCAAAGGAGATATATCTCACAAATAAATGGCAGATTCTGTGGAGAAAATGTCATGTTGGCACAATTAAATTCTTCCTTCTGATGTATTCACAGAAGGACTGGACAAATTTAATTTCTTAATGTTTCAGGGCTTTCTTTTGAAAACTAAACTATGAAATTTTGATGTAATATTTCTGTCCAGTTTTCTAGTTTAAAACAGAAGTCAAATGATAAATAGCATTTCTGCCATGGGTATTGCACTGATGCTGGAAACTGCTGCTCTGTCTGGTGATCTCATGAGACAAAAGCAGAAGCAGACTAAAATTCATTGCCTTTCAGCCCAAGAAGTTATGAATTTTCCTTTCTTCCCCGTTCTCTGGCTTCTTATCCAGCCTTATTTTCTCCAGACTCTATTCCTAGTCTGTCACCTCACAGTCCTTTTCACCCAGCTCTGCCAAATTCTTTCCAGCTGCTTATCAAACCCACCCATGGGCTGACCCGTAGCAGATTAAATACCTCACCAAATTCATTCCTATTGCTTGTAATGTAGAGACATTTCATAACTTTGAATTCTTTACTTGGTCTCAGGAAATTGCCCTGGAGGAAACCAGGGTCAAGTCCTATCTTTCCCCAGCTTTCAACACAATTGTTTGGCTAGAACATTGCAGTTCTTTCTCTTGTCTTGCCTTTTTTCACCAAGTCCCAGGTATAAATCTCTGTTTCCCTCTGCTGGGATCTCAGCTATGTAGTCACAAACTACCTGCACTCCAACATCTGAAAGAGATCGCTGGGAACAATGGAGAGACTGGTATCAATTGTTTACCTTTATTTTGAGTAATCATTGTGTCTGAGGATGCTTTAATTTGAAGTTTCTTAAGTATGTAGTGAAAATGCTGCTTGTGCTGTGCACAAGAGTTGCGAGAATTGCAAAATGACACGTATCATCTTAAGGTTCTAAGTGGCAACTGGAACAGTTGTCTTGTGAAATCAAGTATTTTTTGGCAGATAAGGGCTATTTTTTCCTTAATCAGTACTCAACACAAATTACCATCTATGAGAAAGGTCAGACAATGAGCTGCTCTAGGCTGGAAGTACTGAGAGTAAAATTCCCATTTATTCTGTCTCAACTTGAGTAGTTCATGATGATGTCTTTATCCTCACCATTTATCAACACAGTGGTTTCACACCTTTGAAATTTGGTAACATTTGTCTAGAAAATGGACCATAAGTATGCACGTTGTTGTAAAATATAAATAGGCCTGTGCAACGTTTTCTCAGATGGAAAACTGACTCCCATCAAACCTAGTGAGAATATATTGTCTTAGAATATTTTATCACAAAGATTAATGACTAGTGCTGTGTCATATAATCTTCTGAGAAAGTGGTACTTAATCTATAGCTATACAGCATTATTTTTATACATAACAGAATTAGATGCAAAATTATCTATTCTAAATATGTTTTATAAAAATATTTCGAATACTTTTAGGGTATGTTTTAGGGAGTTAACAAGTTGACACACAAACCCAAAATCAAAGGAGTTCAATACAGTTCTAGAGATCCTATCGCATAATCCATCCATAATTCCATAATCCCCTTTTCTTTCTTGCCTCATAATAGCATAATTTGAAGTGATAAATGGAAAAACTGTACTGCACTAAATTGACCTTCCTAAAGAAATCCCAATTGTTATGAAGTGTATCTACAATTATCTCTCTCTGTATTCTCACCACGATGAAGTTTGGAGTCTAATCAGAATTGTATTCCTGCATTGCTGAGTATTACACAAATCAAAATGCACGCATCAAAATCTTTCCCTTCTAATTTAGTCACAGACAGTTCTTGCAGTATCCCACTGGCTGTGCCATCAAAAACAAAATAAAGGCACAAAGAATATGGATAATATAAAACATTGCACTCTCTCAGATACATTTTCGTAATATTTGCACTTTCCACTCCAGCAACCTCTACTCTTAGAAGTCCAAAAAAATTTTACACGAGTGCAGCATTACACTTTAGAAGTAAACTGGGCAAAATACACTAAACTTGCCTGATCAGACAGCCACATCATGATCTATTGCACTAGAAAAAGATTTTGGTAATTAGGTTGGCCCACCTGTTTTTACCTTTATTATATTATTTATAGACATTAATGTCTCAATAGGCATTGTCCGTACCAAGTGCAACTCTGTTTTTAATCATACATTATAAATTAGAAATAAGGGTCTGTTGCACTAAGTGCTAAAATTTATTGGACTGTGCAGATGGAACAGTGGTTTTATTTTATTTATCCCTTTAACTGAAATCATCACACCAAAGGTTGGCCCACCTGTTTTTACCTTTATTATATTATTTATAGACATTAATGTCTCAATAGGCATTGTCCATACCAAGTGCAACTCTGTTTTTAATCATACATGATAAATTAGAAATAAGGGTCTGTTGCACTAAGTGCTAAAATTTATTGGACTGTGCAGATGGAACACTGGTTTTATTTTATTTATCCTTTTAACTGAAATCATCACATCAAATTACAGGAAAACTATTAAAGTAAATGGACCAAGAAAGTTATGTATCTAATTCTTTCCATATAATCAAATTACTACATGTTACATAAATACTGAAAGCACTCAATTCTTTTATGAAAGTCAGTATCGACATGTCACTTTCCTAATATCAAGATGAGAGATGAAAAGGAATGGGTGTGGTCAATTAAATGTGACTTTTTATTGACAGAAGAGCTATCAATTATCAAACCATTCTGAGACTTCAGAGATAGTTTAAGCAGTATACTGTATTCTTGTTTTTCCTTATATTCCTTTAAATTAAAGAAAACAAATCTTCTTAAAAATAAATGCCTTAAAAATCCAGTGGTCTGAAACATAATGTGTCAGTGTCAGTTTTGAAGTCCTTCAAATTCACTGTATTTTGCCCTTACTATGAAATTTGTAAGTATACGAAGCATCCAAGAAACATATTCAGTAGCTCCTTATGTTAGCAGAAAAAGGAAAGGAAGGAAGGACTAAGGTGTAAGTTTCATAGCCTACGTATTTATAGTGAGAAACAAAGTATACATTTTAGATTTTATTTAAATGCCTCAGATGGTCATCCAAAAAGCTGTCAGCAGCAAAGAACAGGTTAAAACAATGCTGTTATTATATTAGCTAGGAAACAAATATTGGGAAATGATGACTAATGCCAACATAACCAACTTCCTGTAAGGCACTATGAGCTCAAAGGAACTGTCATTAGCTACTGTAGTTTTCTGCTAATTGACTGCTGAGCACTGACCAGATTTTCATCTGGGTTTTCTTACAGGCATAAATGAATAATTCAGTGTAATTTAAACTTGAATCTGGCTCTTTGTTGCTTATAAAGAACTAAGTTATAAAGTGACACACAGTGGTATTTTCTTTTCTAAATAATCATCATCCAGCCAGTCTGATTGTTTCTTCATTGAATATATAAAGCTGCACAATAGAAATGTCAGGAAAATAGATGTGGGCACACCTATAAAATATCTATGCTCAGGTCCATTGAATCTCTTATTGTATCCCATCATGAAAATAAATGACAACCAGAAGAGTACCAGTTAGCATTTGATTCAAACCATAAATATACAGAAAGACCCAATTCTGAAACCAGCCAAAATAATTTAAATAAAATTGTTGCACCAGCGAAACTTCAGTTTTTTCCTGAAATTTATTCAACATATTTCATTAGCTGCTTATTGTAAGATGATATAAAGCCAACGAAAAAATTAAGGAAAGAAACTGAGATATTGATCATGAAACTATAGAAGAAAATTTAAACTAGATGGAAAACTTTTGTAAGATTTACTTTAAGGTAAAATTCAACAAAAATAAGAGAAGAGGTATTTCAGAAATAAATATTTTTAACTCTTGAGAAACACAGTAAGGCAAATAAAACATTTTTATTGCTGAAGTATGATGTCTTTTGTTAGTCCCACTAGCAGAGAATAAACACAGATAAAGGACAGATATCCTGGAAATGTCCTCTGCTCCATTTCAGTCAGTATAGTGTTTCAGCCTTGACAAAGTCGCTCAACTATTTGGTTTGTAATGTGTCTAAATGAAACAGACTAATCTATCTTCTATATCTTTTAATTAATACCAACATTTCTGCTTTTTCTCTAGTATTGCAAAACTGGAAAAACCCTCACATTGGCATCAGAAAATACTGATGTCAGTGATGCCAGTCTCAGAAAAGTCAGATCTGTGTCACCCACCTCCATACAGGTGCCAGAAAGGAACTTGTGGCATGCACCCCTGCCTACACAACTTCAGATGAAATTTTGCTACTTCATAGAGTTGTAGGGATTTGCAGCCACATGAAGAGCATTGATATTGCCATGGCTTCCTCTTCCAAGGCAAGTGACTCTCAGCTGTGAGGCAGGAGATGGCAATGAGTCCACTCCTGTTTGTCCCCTGTAGAGCTACCGTGACCAACAATCAGTAACTCCAACTAGATCTGGAAGAAATTTGCGCTTCAAAAGTGAGATCTGTTTTGTCCAGAGTAAGGCATGCAGCAGTACAAAGCCCAATATCCTATAAAGGCTGTAAACCAATTTATTATTTCCAAATTCTTAGAAAATAAGCAAGTCATTTCAGATTACTATGTGAGGATCAGAAGTACACTCCAGCCAATGCCAGTACCTGAGCTACAGCCTTCAGCCCAAATAAAAAATGAAAAAATAAGTGAACAAGCATTTAAAGGCATTTCATCAGTAGTGAATATAGCAGATTTTCACATCAGAAACTATATTTCCTTATTACATATGAGTAGCACAAATACATCTGTTAACAAAGTGGAGAAGCAGCCAGCTTTCCAACTATGCATTTTAAATAATGCAGAGATATTTTTGAAACTGTATTCTTCACAGACTGTCATAGCTATAGAGAAATAGAACAAATTCATCTGTTCAAAAATTACTCTTCTGTGTGTGAACTGCGTTAATACCCTTAATAATAGAGAGTATGTACACAGGTGTGGGTGTGCATGAGTGCATGTGTATGCCTTGTATATATTACATCTATAACAAAAATATTAGTATAAATTTATTTCTAAAAAGTCATTCTATCATTACCAAAAATTAATCTGTAAATGGAACATGAGCAACAGATGTCTAATTATTAAAATTATGTATACAACAAAGGAATTCTGATCACTCTATATCGTGTCTGGGAGCTTCCACAACCAAAAGGTGTTTTTTTCACCTAAGAAACTCTTTTGTAAAATTTCCTGGAAGATTTACTAAGAATATTTATTCTGAAAATGTTCTTTCCACAGTAAAAGACTGAAGTTCCATTTATATAATTAAACACATCAAAGTTAATTATAGCCTTCCCAATGACAACCTGGGGAATGCCATGTTTTTTTCAGCATGAATGAAAATTCTGATTACTGCCATCCACTGTGGAAAGAGCGACAATCACAGGCCTCCAGCAATGAGATGGGAGGATAACTCATTGTTTGCTGTTGTCTCAAAGGCTGTAATGACTCTTATCTAAACACCAAAATGAAGAGAAAAGCTAATTCCAATTATATGAAACAACTTCACAAACATTGATGCTTCATTCTAACTGAGAAGCCAGACATCCAGGTCAAGACATATTAGTCCAATTAATCATGCTTAAGATATATAGAACGATGCAACTGTTCAGAAAGAGAAGCTACAAATCAGTGTTGGGTTTATTTTACATTGAAGCTACAGAGCTTTATCCATCTAGAGTACAGTGTTTAGTCTAAAATGCCAGCCTTTTTCATTTCATAAAACAGAAGCTAAGGGCACAATACATTCTTTTTTTGGATACATTT
The DNA here is from genome assembly GCF_014805655.1 of Passer montanus. Classification (NCBI taxonomy): domain Eukaryota; kingdom Metazoa; phylum Chordata; class Aves; order Passeriformes; family Passeridae; genus Passer; species Passer montanus. The sequence continues at coordinate 17,378,705 of NW_024356505.1, read as the reverse complement.
AAGTCCCTTCATTTCAACATTTTGTATCCAGGCACTTTAAGATTTAAGATTCGCTTAATACCTAATAATAATAACTCTTGAAGAGATGGAAGATAATATTGTCAAGTAAAGTTTAGTTTGAGTAACAGCAATCTTATGCAATACTTAATGCTTTCAATATTGTTTTTTTCAGGATCACTCTTACCTATAAAACTGAAATTAAATTCCCTGTGTACTACTAAGATCAAAAATATTGCAACACATGACTATGATACAAATTATGTACCCTGGTCAAAAAGGTACAGTATTTAACAGACAGTCACTGCAGTCTTCCCCAAGATGTGCTCAAAGAACACTGAATATCACAAGTTTCTTATGATGAATAATTTATACCCTGATGTTTCAACAATGTAAGAGTAGCATTCTCCGAACTTTATATTACTGGAACTAGCCTGAAGCTGTGGGGCAGAAGCAAGACTTGCCTGATTGCACAGTATTGCTCTCTTGTATTTTGCAGAGCAGAATCTAGATGCCTGCAACTTTGGTTGAAGGACACCATGGATATCCTCTTGACTGCCAGGGTAGGAGGCCAAAGTACCAGATGGGAACTACCTGGGAAGAGCTGGTGGTGTTCAAAAAGTATTTAAGAATTGTTTTCAGGATTTCTAGTGGGTTGGTGCTGTGGGAGGCAAAGCAATAAGATGCTTGAGCAGAGTCAGTTTTGGGGGGCAACTGCTGAGGTTGGTGGGTCTTTGTTGCTTCAAGTGTATCATACTAATCCTTCTCAGGAGAGAGCAAAGCAGAAGACAGCCAGTATTACTGGTGAAGTACACAGAAGATTATTTACTAAAGGAAGGAATTTCAAAGAAGGAATTTCAAAAGAAGAGCTAGGACAATTCATTACATTCTCTCCACTGCTTTTGAACTCTCTCAAATGTAACTGAACACATATTTTTGTGACTGGATGACTGCATGACCAGATCTTTACAAAACAAGACATAATTGCAATTTGTTTTCTCCTTTCTTTGAAGCTAAGCCCACAACTCTTCAATCTTAAAGACTGGCAGGCCAAACCCTGACTTCTCACTCTTTCTGAGGCAGATTACTGATATAGGCAATGTATAATGCCATATACTTACAGCAATACATAATGCCATATAATTCAGAAAGACATAGGACAAAAACCAATAATGGGAGTAATAAAGTTCAACCCAAGTCTTCAAAGTCAAATTTGGCCAAAACCAAAGCCCATGAAGTACTGAGAGCAAATCCTATAAGTTTCAGTAGAAAATATCATATACACAAAAGACATCTCAGAGTTAATGGATAAATTACATGCTCCAAATATACAATAAGTTATAGCCAATATAAATTACTATATTACAGTTTAGAAAGAAATTATGTTAGATGTGTGAGAAAACACAATTCCTCAAAATAAAGGCAAGCCAAACTAACCATAATCTAGTAAAGCAAAAAAATAGTGGTTTTGTTTTACGTATTTTAAAGTGTCTTCACAATTATTTAGGAAACACCTTGATTTACAAGAAAAAAAGCCATTTTTCACCTGAATGTGTATACAAAACCCCTGCAAATAGTTTCAGTATTGTTGCCAAGAAATTATCAAATTGCAAAGGGAAATTTTTTTAGTTAAGCAAAATATGGTAGATTGAATACTGTAATTCTAGGTTAATCTCCTTCTGAGCTGTAAAAATGGTTACTAGTTCTCTTAGGTGTATGCAGAAAAACAAAGCTTACATTCTAGCTCTAAGCATTTCAATTTAATCCCCAAAACTCAATTACAACCAATACTCTTCAGCATGAAAGCTCAAGATTTACATATCTCTATAATCAGTTCTTATTACTTCTGACTGATCTAATTTCAAATTATTTTTTGCAGCTGTTAACACTCATCAGAGGTGTCCTCTTATTTAATTCTCTGTTGGAACTTAGAAGCTGCTTACCATACTACACTGCAGTCAGTACAATTATTTTAATTTATCTGCTGCTCTAGACTATAATATTGCTAATGAATAAAGACTATTCTTACAACAGTAATTCATGAACCTTCAGTAGATTAAAGTATTCTGTAAGCAGCTTTCAAAATCAGCTTTTATGACTGTGTCATGCAAGATCTGTTTTGTCTCACAGAAGATAATTGAATAATAGCTGTATTTTTTTTTTTGACCTTTTGAAGAAGCAAGACAGCTTGGACTGTCAACCCAACTCTGTAACACTCATCAAACCATCCTTTTTAATAAACATATTGTTATTTTTCTTCCAGCTATACTTACTCCAATGCATCTTACTTTGCTCACATTTTATTTGTTTCTAGGCTCAGAGGATCAGCTTTGTTAGTGGGATTACATCAGGGAATTCAGTCAAGCCACTGCAGGCATGAATCTGATCTACTGGCAAACAATAGCTGTTTTCTATTTAACTTTCTCTAAGTCACTGAAGCTTTGAAACCCTACACAGTGTAGGTGAAGGAGCTTGGTCCTAGAGCAGCCAGAAGTCTTACCCTTTCTCTCCAGTATTAATGGACATTTATATCTATTCCAGACAACTTGGTTTTAAGGATCAAGAAAGCTGAGAACAACAATTGATATCCTTTTGGGCCACATTTTATTATCTTTACTCTATCTGGCATGGGCTGCAGGAAGAAGCATCCATCTTACCATCGCTGTTGACACAGACCACAGCAGGAACCTGTGTACCAGGGCCACATGGCTTCTCATTGTCAGGAATGCATTCCTCCAGCCCTGTGATTCTCCAGTCATAGCAAGAGGGCTCTTCACATGGGATGGTTTCCAGAAGGTGAGGACAGTTTCCTGTTCCTCCTGTAGGCTCATTGGTGATGCGACGTTTCCTTAGTTTAAAGCCTGAAATGTCCATGAAAATAACAATTTAAAATGTGAAGTGAAGCACTTTTTATCTGTCTACACCTGAGTGAACAGTTCTGTTTCTTGTCTCTGTAAAACGTACCACAGACTCTCAGCAGAACAATGCCTTTTAGATAATTGGGTAGGAGAACTCATTAAAGAAGGAATAGAGATAAAATTTTACAATTTTAAATGTTTTGAGCCTCTTCAGGAGGCTTTGCCTTAAACCCCTGTTTATCATAGTCATGCATACTCCAGGAAGGAGACAGGATCATTTCCTGAGCATCACTCTTGCAAGATCCATCTCATTTTATAAATTTGACTACATTACTGGTTTACCATTTCTTAAATAGTTGTTTGTTTTCTTCTCAGGTGTGTTCTAACAGAAATGGATTATCAAGTGAAATCAGCTTACAAACACTCGTTCCCCCTCCAACCCTCCAAAATAAAATGGAAGAATAAAAAGGCAACTTGTGAGAAAAAGCATGTCCTCAAGTCCTGTGAATACATTTTCAGTAATAAACATCACAATATTCCCTTGCAAGCATCTAAAATTTTCTTTAAGACTACCTAAGCCCATTTTGGAATGGACAAACTGATGGGCATTTATGCACTGCGTCACCTACCAGGTCAATGCCAGCAACCAAAAGCAACCCACTCTCTCCTTTCAGGATGGCTCATTGAAAAAAAAAACAGATTAAATACAGCCAGAAAAAACTAACCAAAGTAAATGGACTCAAGAAATAGTTTCTCTTTTCACATCTTTTCACAGTCTCTTTTGTTTTATATCAGTATTCAGGCAAGTTAGTAATATACAGATACTTTTTATGAAATACTACATATAATATACTCTGTCATTCTACCAAGACACAAACAAAACGAGACTTTTCAAACACACATGTGCAAGAACTGTTTCTTTGAAGACATGCCTCTTAATTCAAGTATAGCAAGTATTTACTTTAAAAACACTTTTCCATTTATCTTCAGTTGCTGTTTGTTTTCTTTTTTTCTAAATTGAAGAGTTCAGCCAAATTGTGTGCAAAGGTTTAGTAAGCCTGACACAAAAGGCTGATACAATTTCAACAATAAAAAACTCCATTATCTACAGCAACAAAGGATGCAAATGATCTGGAAATATGTAGACAGACATGCTGCTAAAAGTGGGAGTGCCTGTACAATTTTCACATCATTCTTTCAGAAGAACTGTCAATGCAATTATAAAATAAAATGTAAAAATTTCCAGATAAGAAGAAAACATTGGCAGTTGAGAAAAGATCCCTGCTCATGTGTGCAGGAATAAAGGCTTGCACAAAGTACATTCTAATGTATTTCTATTAGAAAGATAATCAGTCTCAGAAACCTAAACCTTACCCCGAAATGTAACAAATCTTTCAGTGATGGAACAGCAACAGAAATAACAGACTACTTGACACCTGTACTCAGATGAGATTTAATCTGATAGATTTGCACACTGAACTGCTTTTTCTTTCTTGAACTGATCAAGGTTGGGTCAGAGTTCCACAAAACAGCTTTGTAAAACTTTTTATTACTGCTGCCCAGACAGAAGTGTAGCTAACAGTATGCCAGAAATATCCAGCTAAGCAAACATAGTAATCACAGCTGCTTCTTCCAGTAGACATATGTGGCTGCCCTTTCTTACGACTTGTTTTCAATCAAGAAACCAAGTCTGTATTCCTAATTTTATCAGATAATCACTAGCAGCAATGATTAGGCCAGTTTTTCTCATTTACAGGCAGAAGCCCACAGACTTCCAACATGAGGTCCCTGTCACTGTATTCTTGCTTTCCTATTTTGATATCAGGTTACTACAATCTGTTCTGCATGGCAATAAGTTGTAAAACATGCTGAAATTGAAACCAGCACATATGTCATAAGTAAAACAGCATCATGTATCAACAGCGAGTGGTGCCATCTCTTTGCCAGATCACGATTTATGGTCTAATGGTGAATTCTTAAGCTATTACTGAACTGTAAATCTTTGATTGCCTTGTACACTACATATCTCAAAGGAGGCTTCTATTCTCCTTTTGAGACAGTGCCAAAATTGTGATTTGAACACACAAACTGTATCCCTTCCAATCTGAGAGGAAGGCTTGAAACTGGAATTGACCCGTAGAAATCCAAACTGATCTTGAGAGTCTTAGCAAACAGGTTACATTTCTGCTACCTTTGGTGTAACAGTGATGTCAAATATTGTCCTAATTCAATGACTTTATTTTGATGCCCAGAGACACTAGATATATACTTCTTGGTACAAAATTTGGTGTGCTTGCATAACCTAGTGACTTAGGAATAGCAAATATCACCATTAAAAGGCTTTGCTGAATTGTTACATACCCTTCTTGGCCTGAGGGTCATCACAGCTTTCATAGGTGCATGGTCCCCAGGCTGACCATGCCGAGGTCTCGCACTCCGTGGGACAGGGAACGTGGCACAGCTGGGAGGTGCTGGGAAGAGGTCCTGTACACAGTTTACGGTCTACTGGCCTTGAAGCTGTCAAAACAAAGTTAAAATATTTCTCATGTGTCACTGGTCATCATCCTCAGCTCTAAGTGGACAGAACTATCCTTCAGTCAGAAAGGCTGCTATCTCATCATTTTAATTGGATGACGTGATGGACAAATGTCTGCCTTGAAAAAAATTGAATGGAAATCAGTTTACTCTTTGCATGAACAAAGTCAAATCCCATTATGTGGAGATGGGAAGACTGTAGATATTGAAGCACCCCCTCAGACCTAGTCCCTTCCTTTGAGGGGTAAATTATATCACCACAACAATCGTTCACTTTGCATTCTATATAAATTAGTGTCCTGTTACCTCATTACTTCTTCTCTTAAGAAACTGAAAAAAAAGCTGCATAAACCCCTTTACACTTGTATATATAAGCTATATGATAAGCTAACTTCAAAGGCCTGGTTAATTAATATTTAAAAGATTATTTTTAAGCTTTAACCTAAAACACAGCTAAAATTTTGGCAAAAACACTTTTTCTTTTACTCTAAAGACCATCAAGCACACACTCAGCAGTAAGATTTGTGCTGCGGCAACTTTAAGAAAGGCTTCAAGAAAGGCTTTGTTTCAGATATATACATGGTTTGCATTTGCTATATATATATATATGTCTATAAATATATATATATCATGTATATATGTAGTTGTAAAAACTGCACAGGACAATTTATATTTTTTAAAGTGCTATTAATCTATAGAGACACGTCAAGTCAGAGTCTTCTGTTCTTTAAAGATCAATAACCTGGGCCAAAATCACCCTCCTCCTTCCGTACTTTATTCTTTTGATTTTCCAGGTAATGCAAGTAACAGGACAATTCTATAAGGTGCCAGAATAAGGCACAGAACTCAAACTGAAAATGTACCATTTAATTGAAAGCAAGATTTTAATTCTCTCATAATAAAGGACTTGACAAAATATTACAGTAAGCAGAGAATATCTGCTAGAAGTCTGCCACATTATTTCACTTTCTTTGATTGAGGAAACATAAAATTCCTGAACTTAAAACACTCTCCCTCTATTCAGTGGGTTTTTTTCCCTGTGGGAAATTACATCATTAATTTTGCCACCACTTTTGATGAAAAGACTCTCAGATTAAATAGATACAGTATATGACAAAATATCTGTCTGAAAGATGAGATCAATAACCACTTACAGAATGTGAAAGTAAACACCAGGCTGTTAAAGTACAGTCAATCTTGTAGACATGTGTGTATGTCTTTCCATTCAGATTTTCTAAGCAGCTGATCTTTACAGTTTTGGAAAAAGCATCCAATTCTCACTTTTTTAAGGGGAAAATGGAATGAAAAATCCTCATCCTATTCTGGTTTTCAACGTTGCCTTCTTTGGCACAGTTTTACACTGTGTTGCTCCACATAATGAAGGCATGAAGGTGGCAGATAGTCATTTAATATTACTGTCTCTAGCTTACCAATATCTTGAACCAAAATATTATAAAGCCTAATAGTCCAACATTTGTGTAATGGTATGTTGAAATAAAATTTTATGATATATCATTGAATTTTACAGTAATTTTGACATGCACAACTAACATGCATGATAGTCAACATAATATGCATATTTGGTGTAGAACATGGATATAAGTAAACATAGTTTGCTTGTTGAATTTGTATTGAATAGTTTCTAACAAAAAATAAGAAAAACAGTAAGTAACTGCTACCCATACATTTGTAACCTTTATTTAACTGGGGAATTGTCCAAGTGAGACAGTTGAAATTAAGAGCCAATCATACCCCTGAGACACAGTCTTGCTTCAAGGAATAGAGAAAGTGCTCTGAGGAATTCCATGCTTCATCTCTAGCCTTCACCATGATAAAAAACTTACCATCACACTACTTCAGGAAATTTTACTCAGAAAAATAACAAAGATCTTTCATCAGGAAGCTTTTAGCAGTAGCTGTTTTTTCATGTCACAGGTAACAATAAATCTTTAAATATGCCAAAATGCTTTCCAAATGCTGTGTTTAGACACTAAGTGATGTACAAATGCTATCTCTTATCTTTTGCTTTTACAACAAAATAATTCAAACATAGGATAGAAAAGTTCTATTTCAGATTATTATGGTTATTAAAAAATGTTTTCATCATTGAGCACTTGGGATTAACTTCATTCTGGATTACTCAAAATTCTTTTCCTGAGATGACAGTAAAAGAAGAAAACAGCTTTGCCTGGCCATCTTATGACCATCTTGTTCCCATGAATTTAAATTAATTTCTTCCAGTATCACAAAAGCATGATTGAGCATAGGCTTTGATGCTTATTGTTTAGCAAAGACACTCTGATATAAGACAATACTGGATGCATATATTTACAGTTTTAAAAACTTGTTTTATCTCTGTCCTTTCATACTTTTTTGTGTCAGTAATAAGGATTGTTCTTTAATCCTTGGAAGTAACATTGAATGCCAATTAGACTGTGTATAATACTACAAGATCTAGGTGAAATTTGACCAAATTTTGGGCCAAAATTAGAAAGAAAAGTTAATGCATTTTGGTAATCTCTCCTTCTCCTTCAGTCTAACTAATGAACCAAGGAATTTCAGGTTTGAGGCTAGTAACCTAAAAAATAAAGTAAGATTTAATTATCCATTCCTCAAATAATCTTCTATATTAGGAAATTTTAGCTGAATATATTTTATATCCTTAGAAAATACCTCCTTGAATTACTGCATTTTAAAAACAACTGAAAAGAAAAAGAACAGTTCTGCTTTTATGCATTTGCTATACTTATCAAGACATCAAACTCTCCATCTTTCTCTAAAGACCCTCAAGAGACTAGTGCCCAGTAATGACAGGCTGGCAAAGAGACTGAATTTGTATGTGACTGTATCAGTATAAGCAGACACAACTTGATATTTCTCTTTCTGATCATTTGTTACATTGGTTTCATAGCAAACAACACAAAGAAATTTCTCCAAGTACTGTCACTCAAAAATCCCAAGAAAAACCCAAGCCTAAAACACATTATGACCAACAAGTAAATAACATTTTCTTCTCATTTTCTATAATGCTGAATTCTCTCATCAAAAAACATTAGGTAATTCAGAACCTTATGCTCTGAGAAATGGCACGATTCCATGCATGTAAGCAGTTCTCCTGTGTTTAATAAGGCAACAAATGTGTATTTGCAGATGTAGAATAAATTTATGCCCATAAAGGAACTTTCCTCCTCTTTATTCTGCATCGAGAGCTTTAAAGGTACTCGGAATAAGATGAAACAGTCCACGTCATACAGTAAGAGAAACTTCATGACTAAACTAGTTAAGTAGGTGAACAGAGATGAAACAATTCAAGTCAGTGGCAAAGAAATGGCAATATGACTGTGGCCTCCAGGAAACTTGATTGTCACTGCTGAACTACTACAACCAGTGCTCCTTCTTCTACTGACTGGAATAGTGTGAGGGATTCTGGTTCAGCTCAGTATTAGAAGTTCAAATTCTTACCAGAGGCCTAACTTTATGTTTTAAATCTATAGAAGGGACTGGAAACAGCAGCTGTGATGAAAGCTGAAATACAATTCCCGATGCTCAGAAGTGAGAGGAAAAGAAGTCACCAGCTAAAACTCCTATTCAGGAGTGGAGCAAGCAACTGTTCCAGTATCCCAGCTGGCTCACAAGCTTCCTTAGTTAGAATTTTGGCCTGTCACTTTCAAACTGATCTGAAATTTCCTGAGAATGCTCAAATCCATTTAACTATTTCAGAGCTACATAAACATGTTAAGTGTACACAAATAGCAAAAAAGGTCCCCCAAAAGGGCATCGCCTCCTTTGCATGCTCTTAATCAAAAAGGTCACGTTGGAGGCTTTAATTTACCTACCTGTTATTTCAAAAGTGATTGATAGCAGAGGTGCAGCACTAGCCTTCGACTTGCTCTGTGACTGACTTTCTGAAATAACAGGGAAACGCCACCATGAGTATATGAGAAGGGAGGTCTTTAAAGCAGCCTTACCAAGACAGCATTTGCTACAACCAACAGTAAACTACACTGAGATGAAGGCGTTTCCCCACAGCATAATCTGGTGGGTGTATGCCCTGGCTTTTTCCCATCCTCAAATTATTCATCGTTTTCTATTCTGTGAGGGGAGAGAGAGGGAGGATGAGCAGAGCAGCACCTCTTCTGAAAATCTGTCCCCTAATGTGGAAACAGCCCAGAGCTCCTTTTTAAACCAAGAATCACTTCACCCCCAGTTTGAGCTCTTGAAAAACTGTTCTCATGTTTATGCATCCAAAGACTAGTTACATTTTAATCAGCTTTCAGGAGCCTGCAGAGATTACCTCCTGATGGGCTCCATGTAGTCCTGTCACAGTCTGATAAGGGTAAATTTCACACACGCCTAATCTGGCTAGACTTCACAGCCTACCAAAATCCTAATCATCATTCTGAACAGTAAGCTGCCACTGGTTTTATTGTTGCCTCTCCTTAGCTGGGAGGTTTTCTAGTTCACAGTAAGGCAGAGGCATCTAAACTTTGTTCAACAGAGGCGATTTACTAAAAGCCCTTGGGCAGAGCTGATTTGCATAAGACAAAGAGGCTTGAAAGCTTCTTCTTTAATAACTACAGATGTGGGGCTGCAGAGCTCACAAGTCACACCCTACTGATCTGAGCAGTCACGCTGAAATGGATGTTGGCATTAGCATTCCCCACAAACTCTACCTCTACGGCAAGTTTGAGAGTACCTTTAAACCACAGCAGGAACCTCACTAGTCTGTTGTTTGGCCAGCCCTGGACAAAACGTGGTATTACATAGGATTTGCATATTGATGTTGTTTTTCCTGAAGTAGATGGCTGTTGTTTTTCCTGAAGTATATCACTGTAATGTGTGTTTGCATGAAATGGGTTGAGGAGTAGAGGATAAAATTTAATTAAAAAGTTAAATGCCTTTAGCTTAATTCACTAATTTCTGAATCTATAGTTCTCATTACTATATAGAAGAAGATGTAATGTAAACTACTCAAGTGTTGTTCTAAAGCATGTATACTACCAAATTAATTAAAGATTTTGTGTTCTAAGCTATTCTCTCTTTTCTTAAGCCTTTCTGTGCAGGCTTTAACAGGACCAAATTAATTAAAGATTTTGTGTTCTAAGCTATTCTCTCTTTTCTTAAGAAGCTGTGCAGGCTTCAACAGTGACAAGGAAAAATCTCTTCTCTCTTTCAGTTAGGTAAATAAACCCATGAAATTATATTGGCTTGAAGTACAGAAAGCTATTGAAAAACTTGACCAAATCAAGGAAAAAAATCAATTCCCTGCAAATTAAATTTAATCATATTTTTACATTTTTCTATATTGAGCTTACATGCCAGAATTTATATATTCCATCTGTATGAGCTTACATGCCAGAATTTATATATTCCATCTGCACGTCACGTCAAACAGCACAAGTTCATCACCCAGATGAAGGACACACAAGAAATTTACAGTAGATTAAAAAAAAACAAATCTAGGAATTCAGATGCACCTTTTCATGTCCTTTCTTATGGAAAGGTACCTTATGGAAAGGTATTTTTCAGTAGACACTAAGAAACAGTAATTTGTAGGATTTTATATTTTAAATCATAGAGATTGAAAGATTTGCACCATAGAGACTGAAATCTCTGCTGCAGCAATTAAGCATTTTCATCTGAACTAAAAAATAGCAGTAACTCGTAAGGTAAGGAGGCACTCATGACAGAAGACAATAAAAGCTGTGAAAGAGCTCTGGAATGCTGACATGCTCTGATTTCACACCAATTTAATTGCAACTGAATCAAGTTTACCTTCTTTATCCTTGAGAGTGTTTAGGTAGGAGAGGAGATTTTCGTTAGCCTGCACACAGTACACCTCCCTGGTTTGAATGCCGCCTCCGCACAGCGCGGTCTGGTTTCCTCGCCTCTTGTCCTGCTGGCTGAGGAGAGGATCCACGCGGCATTCCGTCCACTCCGTGGTGCGCCAGCCGTACCTGCATCGCATTTGGTTAATTGGGTCTTTAGATATTATGAAGCCATTCTACACAGTATTCAATTATACAAGCTGAAACGCCTCAGTAACCTCCTTAATTTCATAAAAGGCCTGAGCACCGAAATTTCTTGCACACAAAGGTGCATTAAATCTTGCATTTTATGTGTATGGTAACTTTTTTGTATTATTAAACTTTTTAAATTATTACTCTTTAGGAGGATCTTTTCTTTTCAATTCCTGAAACATACCACATATATAAATATTTTATTTGAGGGGAGAAAAACGTAATATACAGAGACATATAGTCCATGTTCAGATAGCTTTTAAAACTGTGACTCTCAGCATTTGTTTAGAGCTTGACAATTTATATAAACAAAATCAAAAATATGAAAAAGATGTGAATGTAGAGAAATATAAGAGCCAGAAAATGTAGGTAAAAACCTCACAACTCCCCCTCCCCTTCCTCCAAAAGACCCAACAGCCTATTGAAAACTTTGAAACAAAAGTTTCTTCTGGATATCGAGGTGAAACTATGATTATATTTTTTATTATGAATTCAGGAAAACTTTTCAGTAAGTTCTCTTTATCACAGTTAAAAGGAAGATCATTCTGCAGTGCTGAAGCATCCCTGCTGGGTACTGATGAATGATGAGAAGCTGGAAGCTTCCTAATCAATGAACACACAGCAAAGAAGATCTTTGACTCACAGTTAAAACCCAATCAGGATTATGAACTGCAAGAAATGCCACAGAATTCCCTACCTAACAAATACTTTAAGGCTAAATGCAGTAAAGTGCTTCCTAATGCAGCTGAAGATAAAGAAAGGTGATATTTCAACTCTTAAATGAAAAATATATACCACAGTCAAAGATGCTTAACATCAAGTGACATTTCTCCAGACTCTATTCTTAGTTTGATAAAGAAAAAACACAGTTGGGACATAAATATTAAATTTGATTAGATAAGGATTACAGCAATCTCTTGAATCATAAAGTTCTCACTGTCATTTCTCATAAGCTTTATTTGCTGTCACTGTTAGCCTCTCCCACTTCCCATCTAGGGCCTTTGTTCTGAATACAAGTCTCACTAAAATAGTCTGGTAGCTAACCAGGTGTTTATCACCCCTTTCCTGTGTTGAACATTTGGTCTGAAAACAGACAAAAAATTCAGAAAACAATGATTCTGATATAAATGTTATGTAGGGAAAAGATCACTGACAAAACAATACAATTAATTTATTTTCATCTTGCCTGAGTCTGTGTATGTGCAAATATTGTCTTTTAAAAACTGAAATGAATGAAAAGAAAATATACTTATTATTATTCCTGTATGTAGAGAAGGAAGTGATTACACTACAATGGGAACAATTTGCAGACTTTGGGCTTTCAAGAACACTGAATGAACAAGGATAAAGACAAAAGGTAAAGTCCTACCTATTATTTCTTTAACAATGGTTTGGTTGATATTCCATTACCAGCATGGTACACTTGATTGAAATTGTTCATTTTAGTAGTGGAGAACTGAAATGAACCAACTTACGTGATGCAGGGTGCTACGCCGTCTCCTTGAGAAACACACTGCTCTGCTTCTTCTAATTGTGGGCATTCGCTCTCACTGCCAACAGGGAGCTGCCTAATGGTCCGTGATCTGGTACGGTTCCCTTTAGGGGTTGTCATGTCAAAGCAGGTCTTGGAGCAGGGGGTCCATTCCGACCACTCTGACACCTGGCACTCCTTCGTGATCACACAGGACTGAAATGTGATGGGCAGCTTCTCCTGATTGCAGAAGCTGTAATGAGAGAGCGTTACAGTTTTTAGCACACACATCCACAGTCATGAACTCTCACAGCAAAAGCATTGTCAATGGTAACACGTAAGTCAGTAAATATTTTTAAAGCTGTTAAGTTTTACTCCACATTTATTTGATCCCAGAAAGTCAGTCAAAGGTTTTCTGAAGAAAGCGACTTACACCAGAGAAATAAGATATAATAAAAAATTACCAGTATTGCCATATCTGTGATCAAAATATTGCCATATCTGTGAATAAAATTAAAATCCAAGTCTTCCTACAAGTATAGAAGTACAACAGAGGGAAGACATACATTTTTCACTTCTTATATTTTATTTTCACTCTTTTTTCCTTTTGGAACAAGAAGCAACAGCATAGCGGTAACATACAAAGTCTGCAGCATCTTGCTCTCAATCCAAATATATATTCAAAGGACAATGCCCCAAGATTATTAGCAGGGAAGAAGGAATTATACAAATTGAACTAAGGCTGTGGTCTGAGAAAGTACTATTTCAGACAACAGTTAGATATAATGGGGAAATGAAGCTTAAAGTATAAAAGCACTTAACTGACATGCTGGAAAGAGAAAGCAATCCCAAACAAAACAAAACATCACAGGGGATGAATGGTCCCTGTTGCTAATAAGTCAACAATAAACCTATTCCTGACCTCTAAGACACAGATTAGACAAAAGAAGTAAAGAAAAAGGCTGGTTCAAAGGACAACCTACAGAACACAATTACTGCTCAACCTCTTCTGAGGACATGTGGCCAAGAATTCGTATCTACTCACGTTCCACAGCCTCGTTTGTGCTTCTACAGCAATAAATAAAAAGTAAATATCACTTAGGAATTAAAGATAGGAAGGTTACGCTCAGGGATTTTGAAGTAATTTATGGGATAATTAAGGCTAAAGACATGGGGAGAACAAAGGTTGACACATAAGCCTGGACCAAATTACACCACAGTGCCTGTGTAAAAATGAGCAAGTTGTGCAGTTGAAAGAACTCTCTTCAGTCAAAAAGAAACTTTAAAATGTGAAAAAATTAGATTAAGTCAGGAGAAAAAAAAAAATCTCTCTGAAGTATCCTAAAGATCTATTAAAGAATGAAAAATACTTTTACAACTTAAAAAAATCAGGAAAACTTGATTTTATATGCCAATGATCTGCATGAGTGTTTATAATCTCAGTCTCAAAAGTTGTCTTTCAGGTTGTTTAGAAAAGTCATGGAAGAGACCATTGGAATTTCCTCCTCTATAAATTCAACTAGACAAGAAATGGGTTTTTCTGATAGATTTTTGCAATAAATAAAGCTGTGCATACTGCATTCATGAATCCAAATGCATGGTAATGCATGACAGCAGGACTGATCTCTAAATTCATTCAGGATGAAAAGAAAAAATAAATAGGTTTTAAACTAGGCAGTAGAACACTTTGCTGTATGAGCATACACCATTCATAACTTGCACAACTAAGAGATTTTCTGCTTTTGCTGGTGTTTTGTCCATATTGGACTGGACTAGTAATTAGAAAGGAGAATTAATGAGAAAAGATGAAGAGCAGCATCAGAATGGCTGGGAGGTTCTAACTATTAAGTAATTAATAATCCATGCAGCCATAAACCTGCCTTGGCAGTAGCAAATAGAGGGCAAAAAGGAAAGACAGTAAGTACTCAGTCACACTATCCCAAGATACGCTCTGGTTTTCCAGCAAACTATGGCTTACAGACTTTTGGAAACCAGTTGAATCTTTGCACTGAAGAGTTTATAATGTTCACCTCCATAAACGAAGACAAATGTGTCCTAAAACTAGATAAGATTTTGGTACATACATTGTCTTAGAAACAATGTGTTACACACCTTTTTTACTGACCCATAACTGTAGATAGTTATTTTTGCATTAAAAGTGCTCAGTTAATTTCATTTTCTGACTTCAGGCCTTGCATAACTGTATTTGCTTTTTCTGTGATATTTTTGAGCTTTGACACTTCTATAAGATCCTTCCTTGTCTGTCTCATTGTTAAGTCCAAGAGTCCTCTTTCACTTGGTCTTGTTTTATTTGAACATAATTATATTCTACAACTATACATCCTTTTTACTCTAAGTGCAACTTTGAAATTAAAACTGGTCTGGATCTGAGGACTGTTCAATGTTCATGCTGAGGATGCTTCTAAAATATCTGCACATTACTATATCCCAACAATCTATGAGTTAATGGAAACAGGAGTCACAAACACAAGGTATTGAGGAGACACCATTTTGAAGTTCGATTTTTTGCTTTTCATGCTCAAATGTAACAGAACATCAGTGTGAGGTTTGTAATTTAAATCTAAAATTGAACAGTGAAGAACATGTCCTTTACAATAAATTCAATTAATTCGCTCAGTACTGATATGTAAAAAGAACTGCTATTTATTGGTTTTGACTACAACGTAAAGTAATGGAGCCCAACTGGCAAGGTTAATGCAAACTAAATAGTCTGTTCAATAACTTTTGTCTGCATTATTTTGCCTCTATTTCTTCGCCATTATCAACATTCAGGTTTGGTTTTCCCATTATCCACATTCAGCTTTGATTTTCATTAATGAAATTTTCACAGTTACTCTTCCTTACTTTCATTCACTATACTCATTCTCCCAGAATTCTGATGTATTTGCTTTTTCTTTATATGATTTTCCATTTGATTACATACAGAGATTTCCATTATTTGGAAATTAATAGCATGGCTATGGTTCAGGAGATTGATGCCAACATAAACTCTTGGCACTCAGAAGGAACAAAAGACAAGGCTTTGACTGAAAAAGGACTTAAACAAAATTTTTCATTTTTTTAAATTGAAAACTGTGATTTTTTTAAATCCTAGTTGACTATTTGATGTAGCAGTGGATTATGTCCACAGGGTCTTGGCTCCTGTCACTCTAGACTTCTTTGTAGATGTACCTACAGATCTGCCCAGTTGCTCCAGTCCTGGCACAACTGAGCTACCCTTGTCACTGGTGTGGAAAGCAGACACAGAGAGTGTCAGAGAGCTCAGCACAGCCAGAATTATTAAGAGACACTCAACAGACATCTATATTGTCACACACAAAACCTAGGGAAAAATGGCATTCTTCCTCCTCTTGACTCTCTCATACTAAATAGTGTCACAGTACATGCCCTTCAAGATCAGGAAGAGTTGTGGAGTCAGAATTTGTTCTATTTTCCCATCTATTGGGAAGGAACTTCATTATTCTTTTTGCAGTTCTGCTTGCATTCTCCAAAGCAAAACCCCAACAACATAATCCAATTATGCTCTGAACAAACCAGACTGAATGAATGAATTAAAAACTTTAGAGGGCTGAAGAAGATGCAACCAAAAACTAGGCTGTCTGCCTGGAAGAAACACATACTGAATATTACAAGAGGAGGTTCAGCAGTTCAGCAGAAAAAGGTAGCTGCTTCTGAAGGTTTCAGATCAAAGGACAATCAACATTCTAAGGGAATCCAAAATGCTTTAACAGGTTTTTAAAAAGCTTCATCTAAATACTAAGAGCAAGAACTACCTGGAAGATGAAAAAAAAAAAAAAAAAAAAAAAGCCCACAGTGAGCTCCCTCAGAGCAGAATACTTTAACCATTTCCTAGCTGCAAAGTCCTGCACACCATCAAGCATCTCCCACAATCAGCTACATCATCACGAACCATAAGATTTTTTTCTTGAATTCTTGCTGATCTCATTAAACATTACTTCATTGAATACCATTAGGAAAATGGCTAACCTTCCAACCTTTACCACCAGCCACAAGATGAGAACTGGTGACATACAAGCCCATTTCACCAAACAAACTCATCTGCAGAAAGACTTGGAACAATAACTAATTACTTGCATAACACCAAAAGTACATGTTAGTTTAGCACTTGAAAACCAAAACTGCACACATACACAAATACACAGAAGCAGGCTTGCAAAGGCTGACATTTTTGACTGAAGGGCAAATTAAAACTAGAAGGATCTTTTGGAAAGGAGTCAGAAAGCAAATTTGTGTTTGAAAATGGTGATTGTAAATCACACTAGAAGAAGCCACAAGGCTAGGCAGCATCCTTGCAAGGCAACCTACAGACATGCCTGAACATTGACACAACTCCCAAAGAATCCTTAAAGCAAAGAAAATAATTTAAAGTAGGAGCTGAGTACAAGCATATTTTACATTTCCCAGTGGAGAGAATATCAGGAGTTTGCTCAGAATTCTTTTTAAATCTCAGTAAATTGCTACAAGACTAGAGACTATAAGGAACAGCTAGCAAAGACCACATCTGCTTCTCATAAATGTAACCTTACAGTGAAGGAAGGGGTAAAATCTGTACCACACCACTCATTAGCATCACATCCTAGAAAAGCTCAGGTTTAAACTGCTGGGAAATTTGACAACCCATGGCCAGACCCACAGCCTAGATGCTCACACCCTTAACAGAACTACCTCACAGAAGTTAGGTCAGAAGGTCAAATCAACCTTTGAATTATAATGACACGTATGCAATTTTCTACTTTGCAATTTTAGCTTTGAATGGTCATACTCATGGGCAGGAAGCCTGAAGAAACACAGCAGTATTCATGCTGAATATTAATATTTTGTGTTATCTGGAATTAAATCCAGACCTTAATATTGCATGTGGAGTGTCTTCTCCTTGCTCTTTATTTGGCCACAAGGGAACCTTAAGACATACTCAGTATTAGTAAGAGAGATTTTGGAGTTATGGGTATAAGAATCAAGCACAATGTCCTGATGTGCTGCAACAAGCTATTTATTTTCTATGCAGTGTTCTCCTCAGAATTGATACAGCTTGTTGGATGCTTTAACCTCTGAAGTAAAATAATCAAATTAACTCTATGCCATTCTTGGACCACAAGTACAGCTGGATTTTGAGAGAGACTGTGATAAGTATTTTGGCTAAAGGAAAAAAATTATGTTTTCTCATAAATAAAATCAAAATTTAAAAAAAAATCTATTTAATATGCAGGTACTAGACAGCAGGAATAATAATATAGTGATTTAAATCCAGAGCTTAAATAACCCCCATGATCTACTCTGAAGACATAAAATGCCATTTGTGAAGTCTAGTAATCCTTGAGAGTTTCAGTTTATGGTTGGTACCAAGTTGTTTCTTTAAGGAAGTCAGTGAAAATACAGTGTCTGCACTTTTTCCTAGTAGAAAATTACATAGTCCTCATTCATTTTCCATACAGCTGCACTGTTTAGTATTGGTCATCTTGCACATTGTTCTGAGAAACTGTTGGTACCTCCCGGTATAATGGGCCATTATAATCACACAAACAATGAGTCCACTTCTATTCATTTACAATTCCAATACTGTCCACCCAAGTGTTTTTCACAAGACTATTTTCCCATGATCCTTTCACAAGTTTAACTAATTCTGCCAAACTATTTTGAAATAAACAAAACCACTCATGCTTTCTACACTACTGGAGAAGATAGAGGTTACATACAGCTAATGTGTCAAGAAAAAATACGGGAAAAGCAACAAGGGGTGCTACTATACCCAAACAAGTGTCAACAACACCTGCTGTGGGGCTGTTGCAGATACCACAAGTATCTGAGGAGATAAAAAAGCAAAAGTGTTCAGTGAGAGTGCTATCTTTCACAGTCCAGTGATACAGTGACATTCACACACATATCATGCTACAGATAATTTTGAAATTGGCAGAGCAGGTTATTTGGCAAGTATCAACAAAGATGACTGATTAAAGCTTTAGGGAGGAATTTCCCTTTGTCAGTGGGAATTTTCATTACGTAGCATTAATCAGAATCTACTTTGACCCAAAACAACTGCTAGATTCACAAGGTTATCAGCAAAGGAAAAATAAACAAAATTACAAACTTTGTGAATAAAAATATGCAGTATTAACTTTAAGATATAAAGAAATATATTACTGAAAATTATATAACTACCATTAGTTGTGTTTCAGGCATTAGTTTAGATTTGTCCTTGTATTGATGCTCAGATTTGGCAGTATCACTGGCTCCATTGCATTGTCCAGCACTTGGAAAAATGTGATCAGTATTAGGAGGTGAGCCACACATTTTATTTCCAGTGGGACTGCTGAAAGTTAGGCACTGAAATAGCCAACCCTGATGTTTTGGGAAGTTTTGACTTCTGTGTGTGAGTCCTGTGCATTTCTACCCTGAGGGACAATATGTCCCAAAAGCATGCTCAATTCACATGCTCCCATACCATAACTTTATTTAGCTGGTTGATAAAACAAGGGCATACTCTAAGTCCTAGACTACACTTAGCAGTTTGATAAAAAAAAAACAAAATAAACCAAAACACAAATCTAAAAAATTAATACATTCTATTTTGTTCCCAGTAGGACTCTTTACAGATTATGATAAAATACCAGTATAGAAAATAAAAAATTTAGAATAATACTCCTTGATTAACATTCATTTTGTCACACTGAGGTCAATTAACATTAACTGACAAGGAGGCAGAAAAGCTAGATAAAAGTACAGTGTAGAAGTATCTTCATTAAAGATCTCAGTGTCTAATTCAATTTACCACTGTGCAACATAATCTCTAGATTGAAGCTGAAAATTCAACACTGCATTCATTCAAGGAAATAATTTATTCATTCATAGGATTTATTGCCACAAGAGATTATCAGAACATACAGTACAACCCTCATTACATTATAGGCTATTATATTTTGCTAAGGAAGACAATTACATGTATTTGAATAAAAACCATATACGAGAAAAGCATCCAGTCTTGATGATTTGCACAGAAATATATGAATGTCATACATCTAGATGACAGAACAATTGTTCACTGTATGAAAGGAGTTAAAATATGGTGTGGAAAAAGGAATTGTTCATTGCTGTTTCAATTATTCAGCACGGTGTGTATGTTTCCACCTTAAATCTAGATTTGGGCATGGTATGTCAAGCGTGTAGCAATACTGACAAGACACTGTCAAAACAGCAGCCTCAGTAAGATGATGGAGCAGGTACTTAGAATAGAAAGGAACACCCATTGAATAATATTATGCATATCCACAGAAATTACTGTCTCCACCAAAATCACATTAAAAAACTACAGGATGCTTCTACTTTCAAATTTGTGGCAATTCTAAAGGCATAGTGGAAAACTATAGAAAAGCAATGTTTGCATCCTGTTTCTCTAATAATAGTTTGCGTTTTCATTATCTCAATGCACCTGAAAAATAATCCTGTAGTTTTTAGTTATCAAGAGGCTTTTCATCTAACATTGTTTTTTTCTTCCCTGTTCTCCATTTGTTAACAG
This sequence comes from Passer montanus, assembly GCF_014805655.1. NCBI lineage: Eukaryota > Metazoa > Chordata > Aves > Passeriformes > Passeridae > Passer > Passer montanus. The sequence continues at coordinate 17,358,272 of NW_024356505.1, read as the reverse complement.
AATGTGCTCTAAATAATTCCAAATTAATGAATCAAGATGACTGGATAATAAAGTTTGTGATATTTACAGGTGCTCTGTAAGTGAGCCACTCATAGCTTTTAAATCCTCACAGTATGGTGAGCTTGGAGGCTCCCTCTATAAACAGCAGTAGAGCTGCCTTTACAGTAACATAAAAAGCAGGGGCAGACATACATGCTCTCATCTGGTCCTCAGTGACAAACAAAAGGTTACTTCTGCTCCTTGATCTCCACAGCCTATCCTCTCTGCCTTGCTATTTCCTTCACCTTTCTACAGCCTGTCTCCTTGAAGTTACTGCACCTTAACCACCTTCACACACATCCTCCTTTCTGCCCCTTTCTGCCTGTTGCCTCATGGAGGGGCTCAGAGAAGTCCAGAGAATCTCTTAAGATGTTTTGCTAAGCAAGGGATACATTACAGGATCCAACAAACTGTGCTGCTGTATTGTGTGTCTGAATCTTTTCTCTGTTTGCTGACAGCATATTCCTCTGGGTGACTTGTCTGCTTTCCAAATCAATGGCATAAATAAAGCAACAGGCTTGTGATGGTTTGGCTTGGTTTTTTATTTTCCTCCTTCACACAGTTTATAATTTATAGGAGTGAAAGTCCATAAAGTGAACACAGACATTTGTTTTATGATTTGGAATGGGAGCATTGGTTAAGAGGTTTAAGGACCTGGAAAAGAAAAAAAAGCTAAAATGCCATTCTAGAGGATGAGATGATCTCTCCTTGATTTTCTTGACAATATCTTGCGTGTTATTCGCTTATCAGTCTAAATACTCAACTGGCCATTCCCAAATTCCTTCGTTTCTGGCTACTCAGCTTAGCACCTGTGACCAGTAGTGAATATCATGACTCTGCTTTAAGCAGATACATGTCTTTGTAAAATAAGATTAAAAATCAAGTATTACATATGCCAAACATAAGCAAGACAATTCAATAATTTTAGTCCTACTATCATCTCTCATGTCTCAGCTATAATATTGGAATAAATAAAAGCTCAAACTCTCCAAAACATGAAATTTAATAAAGCACTGCAATGAGATTATAATGAAAACTTCCAAGAGTTAAATTTGTTATAAGATGTGGACATTGTTTTATAGATATTTAATGAATGCACAGAATTAGTGAAGATTAAAATAATTAAAAAATAATTACTTTCTAAGATGAACAGAGGTGAAACAAATCAAAGATGATCATATGAACAAATGCAATGAGCCTAAGACAATCTGCTAAATAATTGGTTGGCATGTCTTAAATTTTGTATTCTTTTCTGCCCCTTCATTTTGTTCCTAGATTATAATTGCATATGGTTATATTCTAACAAAGAAATAAAAGCTCTGAATATTTATAAAATTCTACTCATTTTTTTTCTTGAATTCTTACTTCAGCTCATTTAGGTTGCCAATAATATTCATTTTCACATACAGGTCTCTTTCACAGTGGTGCTGCCAAGAGAGTATTAACCATTTACAGGGACTGCAATCAGAGCTGGTGGGGATGGTTTCCTATGTGGTCTCTTCCATTCTTCCCCCCATTCAGAAATGTTTTGGGCCCAGACTAAGCAAGATAGCAAGCCACATCCAAATGATGTAGAAAAATAAAGGAAATAGTGCAGAAATTCTTGGGATTTTTTTTTTTGAGACAGTTATACCCTTGAAGAACTGCTTTAACTACAGCCTCCTTTCCAGACATATGAGTTAAGTGACTCTTAGCAGTGACAGGCTGTCCCCACACCTATGGAGCAGCTGCTTCAGGGGAACATGATGTGTTTTGTCACTGGACTTCAAAATCTTTGCTGGAGCACAGAAACATACAGTTCAAAAATATACTCTAGTTCTGTTCCATGTTCTTACAGTTATAAATGACTGTGCCCAAGTCCTTCCAAATTTCCCATTCTAGTGGGGTCCCAAGAAAGCACTTCAGTAAAAAGGTTGTATGAATTAAAAACAGTTAAAAAAATAAAATGAAAATAAAGCTTTCCTTAGACTTGTACAAACCAGTCAAATATTTTTGGTAAACTTTCCTACAAAAGTCTGCTCATGAAGAAAATTATGACTAAATGTTTGAGACACAACAGCAACAGAGTCCATATTACAACAGGGAATTACAGGCTTTACATGAGGCATAATCATCACAACCTGTAATAGGGCAAACAGTTTTGCAAGTCAAAATTAGCTTCTTCATACATTTCATGTTTCTCTACATTGCCAGTTTGTTGTCTAACAGCTCTCTTTGGTAAACCCCAATTTCACCAAAGAGGAAACATTTCAGACAATCAAGTGTTGCTCTCTACACTAACAGCAGTGCTGTCCAGATTTTGTTAGCTATCCAGAGAAAAGTAATTTTATAAGCCGCTTTTACTTACTGAATTTGGTTTTTTCCTTCAACATTTCTATTTTTCAAATATTTTTAGTGCACCAGAATTTCAGACTAACGGGAACATAAAGAAAACACAGGCCGTGTAACACATACATTATTGCAGAACGAGCAATACAAAATCCAATATTTCATCCTTCACGGGAGACTATCTATTGTTCACTCGGCAATAAAGTATATAAATTAAACTTTGATTTTCTTGTTTCATTTCTCTTTACCACTCCTGGTGTGCTGATATGTCAAGAGAATTTTGCCTTTTTGAAGTTTTGCTGACAGCGTTACAGAACCATTTTCTCTGTAGCACCCTTCTGAAAGTTGTTCATTTTTAAAACCCTTTTTATAATATATCAATTTTGCTATCTCTGCAAAAAATATTACTTGCCTGAGGGTTTTTATTCTTCTTTCAGTCATGCTGCCAGGGGGCTGATTGTTTCTGATTGCTAAAGTAGTCAAAACTCACTGAAAATGGACTATTTAAGCTGAAGAGCATTTCACATGAGAAGGGCAGGTTTTCCAGTCACCTTACTTGTCTATATTATTTAGTAACACAGTTACTATGTGATGAAGATTACGAAATCATTTGAGCTGGCTGCTTTGAAACCCTGGGCAGAAAAATAATTCTATTGTTTCAGGTTCTGGAATGGCAGTCATAGAATAAAGCATTTGATTGCTTAGTGAAGGGGTGCAGCATAAGTTATGTAAATGGATAGATAGGTGACATACATTGGCCTCTGAAAGCTGTGTTACCAGCACCAGAATTTCTCATATGAGTAATTTCACTAAATTTTCTTGTTTATACTATGCAACTGGAAAAAAAATTCTATATTAAAATTGATGTGAAGACTACTAGAAATCTTTTGTGCAATAAAAGCATAAAATCTTATCCAAAAATGCCCGTTGCACCATGTTTAATTTTCATCTCTTTGAAGAATTGATCCTACATTGTATTATCTATTGTTTCACTGCCTTAGGCAAGAGGGTTTTATTCACTTCCCTGCACCAGCCTGAAATTGCACAAGACACCGTGGTATCTGAACTTAATACAGCGCCGGTGATCTAAGTGAATTCAAGACTGAGTGTAAAAGTGATGAGTAAAGTATGCTACTGACTTCCAACTGTACTTTTACTTTCTTTTACCATTTATCAGAGCTTTGGCATGACTGTGTCATTCTTCCCTTTTTTGTTACTCAATAATTTTCTTAACCTTTCAAAAACTTAGGGACTTTCAAAAAGAGTGCCTGGCTGCTATCTGATAGCAACTGATGTATAATAAATTATTCCTTGTATTTAAAGGGTAATGATGTTTCTGGGCTAGGCACAGTGTGGTCTGTATGATGTGAGGCTGGAAAAGGAAGGAGTAAAGGCAATTTTTTCTGTACCAACAATGAAATTGTGCTGCAGCCAACACCTGCACGAGCTGCTGATTTTAAGATTCCTTGCGAAGACCTTCATCAAAGTGTGGATCAAAATCTCAAAGAACTAAAGAAAACCAGACCTAGAAGAGACTGCAAAAAGACTATGCAGTCAGTCGCTCTTCCCTAATCAAGAGCTACTCCAGGTGTGCCATCACTGACATATGCATTTTTCTAGCCTTTGCTTATAAACCTTTGAAGACAGATGGCCCAAGTCATGCCACACATGGCCCAAGCAATTTTCTCCAGACTCTCACTATTCCTGGTATTGAGAAGCCTAGCCTCATTCAGCATTGCTGTGATTTGCCCATTATTGCTTTCCCAATACATCTATAACACGAGAATAGGTTGTTCCACTCTTCCTTGTGTGGCTTGTTACATACTCATAGGCTTTTCATTCACATCTTCACCCATATGTCGCTCCTTCAACTAAACAACCCAAGCCTTTCAGTTCTTCCCTTAAACCAGGGAACTTATCATTTTCCTCTTTCACTGCTGGATCATCTCTTGAAAGGAATTATACTCAAAAAAAAGTTTTCTACACTTGAAAAAAAAGCATATAATTTGTTTTCTAATTGAAAAGTGGAAGCAATTACATGTTCTGTCATAGAATGTTTAAATGGCACAACAAAAATTCAAAAGTAAAATACCTTGAAAGAAGTTCCTAAACACTAACATAGCAGCAATGACTGTCAGCCCCATTCAGCAAGATATCCTAGTCATTTCACAGCTGAAGTAAAATTGATTTATCAGGCATTGAACTAGAGGGCAGGAAATAGAATCACATCAAAGAAAGAAAGACTAGACTGAAAGAAGATTTTGAGTTAAATAAAAACATTCTGGGGGATAGGAAAGAAATACATAAGCTAGCAAGAGGATGCCAGATAAAACAAATTAAAGATAATACAATTTTAGAAACACACCCAGAAGCCTGTGGAAAGAATTATCAAAACATCAGTGATTGAAAGGACACTTGAAAAGTAAATATAAATCAAGATATGTAAGTGAATACCAGAAAAAACCCAGGGCAGACAGCATAAAGGTACAGACAAGAAAGAAAGAGAGGAAGTACATGGAACAAGCGCAGAGGTTTTACAGTCTCCCCTTCAGAAATTTTGCCACAGGAATCAAGAGGGACAAAACAATATTTCATGCTCATCTATTTTAAAAAAATATATGGGAATGAGTAGCTGCTGCTTTCTCCTGCATCCTTCTCTCTTGTTTTGTACTTTTACTGTAAGTCTGACTCAGTCCAGTTTCCTGTTAGTCTTTGTGCCCATCATCTACATCACCTATTTCAAAAATGCATGACTTGTTAGATAGCAGGTGCCTGCCTGAACCCACAGAAACAGAGCAGACATTTGACATGTATCTTTAAGCATTTGGAGGAAATCTATTTAAGAAAACAGAAGTTAGGGACAAGCACAGCTTAACAGCACACAGGTATGTGATGCTCAGTATGATCACCAGCACAGTTTGCATGTTTCACGTTACAGAAAACACTTCAGCTTGATGACGGATGTAGGAGTGGAAATAGCATGAACTCCATTCTGAGATTTGGGTTTACGTAAAAAAATACACTTACGCATGTTTTACTTCAAACAGATAAGAATTAAAGTATGCAAACATAAATAGTGATTACCTCAGAGCAGCAGTTTTCCCATTTCTGTGAGTGCACGTGACCTGCCTTGTTTGGTACCCAATTTGTATGTCCCAGTACTTGTTCTCCTGTCTATTCTGTCTGTTACGATTCCTCTTCTTCTTAATTAACTCACGAGCCTCAGGATCTCGAACGGCCTTTTCTCTGTCCTTTTCCTTGTCTTTGCTCTTCCCTCGTTTCCTTGCTTGCCTTATTTGTCTCGAATGGGGCACCGAGCATGCGCTCCATGGTCCCACATTTAGGCTGTACAGGCTTTCTTCAACAGTGCACGGGCTGGACTGGCACATTTGGAATTCTGTGAGGTTGGGGCAAGCTGACCCACCAAACTGTGGTGGAGCCACCACGTGCCGCGTCCGATGCTGGAGCCCATTGCCGCAGGTCTTGGAGCACTCGGACCAGGGCGAGAACTCGGCCACGATGCAGTCCTGCCGGCACGGGATGAGGCATGCCTGCTCCTGCCGGGGCTTCGGCTCAAAGTACTCGCAGATGACATCTTCAGCTGGAACCCCGTTGGACTTCTGTATACAGGTGATGTCCCTTGTCTGGATCCCCTCCTCCCCTCGGAGGCACTCCAGGGGCTTCTCATGGCTGCGGGAGAGGACAGGCCGGCACTGGTTCCAGCTGCCGATCTGCCAGTCGTACAGCTCCTTGTGCCAGTCACAGACACGGAAACAGCTCTGCTGGTTGTCCGGCCGCTCGGGCTGCTTGCAGTTCGTGGGCAGCGTGGTCCAGCCCTCCACGTGGGCACACCACACCGCTCGCGTCTGGATGCCTCCTGGACCACATTCATCTCCCATGCACCTCCCCCATGGACCTGGAAAACAAGAGAAGATGTTAACATTGCTCACTTACGTTATTTCTCTGCCATATTGCAAAAGCAAGCTCTCAGTATTTCCTGTATGTCTAAGAATTTCATCCTTGGAGAAACTCAAACTTTGAGAATAGAAACTCAGACTTTGAGAATACAAGTATGGGATTACTGTTCACCTACTGTTTTTATGATTAGAGATACATTTCACTTTTTATCCAGACAAACTGAATATTTACTATTGAATAATTCCTGAACATACACATGAATTAATCATGTTAGAGAACTAGGAACTAAGCAATCACGTTCACAACTTAGTTTTTCCTGACAAGGTAGGAGCCAAAACTCTTCCCTTGAAGGCATGAATTGGATCTCTTTCATCCACTTAACTTCTTCCAGACTGTTTAATTTTTTTCTTCACATTTCTACAGCACTACACTTTATACTTTGATGCCAATTAATACCATGTTCTCTTCCTTCCATATTGCATGCAAAAAGGAGAAAAACTACACAATACATTTTGAAAAACAGCGTTGATTTCAAGTAGGCCACTTCTAGTCTTTCCATTATTACAACTAAAATAAAATGAAAATCCAGCTAAAAAATGTTTGTTCCACACAATCTGTGACATTATTATAGAAAGAATAAGCTCCTGAAGACAGATACATACCAGCTGGTAACTCTCCAAATAACAGATGCTATTGAATCACAGAATCATATAATACTGGGTTGGAAGGGACCTTAAGGATCTTCTGGTCCAAACTTCCTTGGCAAAAGAACAGTCTAGACAGGATGGCTCAGCACCCTGTCCAACTGGAACTTAAGTGTCCAATGTTGAGGAGTCTATCACTTCAATGATACAAATTCTGATTGTTCTCATTGTAAAAGTTTCCTCTTGTGTCCAATTGGAATGCCTCCAGGAGTAACTTACACCTAGTTACAACCAATTAGGTCCTACCATTTTCTTAAATCTACAAGGTCTATGGTAAATATTTGACATGTGACATGTTGTTATAATAAATGTCAATAAAAATAAATGAAAGGCTATATCCTTACAAGATGATGTAGTTGCTCCAGTTCAACATGAAATCCACAAGCAAAAGGTTAAAAAATCCTACATTTTTAAGTTTTTTTAAGATCTCTCCTCATACATACTGTGAATTGACTTACCACATAAGAGCAAAAGAATAAGCAATTCAGAAGAAAACCCTGTAACTATTTATCAAATAAAAGCTATCTATCTGCAGACACTTGACCACACAGAAGATATTTTCTCTAACTGGGGAGTTCTCTATCCTATGAAGAAATTGGGGCCAAGCCACACAATCCTCATTCACCTGAATGACCCCAGTACAAGACTATTTCTGTGAGTAAAGCTGTTGAAGAAGCCAGGCTTAGTCTTTACTATTTTCAAAGCAGGTTAACAGCATAATTTTAGTACTGCACAGGAATAAGTGAAATGGCACATACAAATTATTTACAACATCTTCTTATTGAATGTCTGGAAGGAATATGTGGCCACATCTTATTACTGATTCCCATGAGCTTTAAAACTCTCATTGCCTTCCACACACTTTTCATCTGTTCATCCAACATTAACTTCAGTACTAGTTTGGGAATGGGCTGATGATAGGCTATATACTTAGCCTCTGCTCCTTATTGTCCCTTTTTTAAGGGAACACTGTGGCTGAACAGTTCACTTGTAGTTCTAAAACCCTGAGAATGAACACTAGCTGGCTAAAAATAGCCATAGCAGCTGACAGATTCAGCCCATGGAAAATCCCCCATATTTTTTTTGCAAATTAAGTTTGAATTATAGTTGCCAAGATCTATCTATCTATACAGAAAAATTAATGCATATTAAATGTAAACACATTTCAATTTTTATTTCAGCAAGACTGCACTACTTTATCTATAACCAGCCTTCCACAAATGACATAATTATTGCTGTATTTAATTTGGGTGTATTTACACTGAGTTGAGAGATGCCATTTCCTCAAAACATCACTTTGAACACCTGCCATTTTTTTAAAAATAGACTTCAGAAAATCTTCAATTAGAGCAGGGATACAAAAACCACTTGTGATTGAAATAAACTGCTCATCTTGCAAGCTACGAATTTCTACCTTACCATGTCATTACACCTTGTGTATGGTTTGTGTGCTCAATGAAAAAATTCCTCTTTCTAAAGATCAGGTTGTTACTGTACCCCAGATGAAAAGTTTGCCCACTTGGGAGTCTATCACATCTCCATTCAACAATCGTCAAAAAATCACATTGCACCTAAAAACATGCCTGTCATCAAAACATCTTCAATCCAATTTTAAGGCAGGTTGAAAATTATTAGTGAAAACACTATTGAAAATTATAAAAATCTCAGCCTTGATGCAATAAATACTGCCTTTGAAAATGTAAATATGAACAAAAACTCCGTTATGTGACTGTGCTAACTGGGCAAAACCAAATTCTTTCATTTGATTATAAATACATTGTTTTTAGAACTGAATAATACACAATTATGAGATACACAGATGGACTCATAGTAAATTGCATTACTTTGCTTGTCCTGTGAAATAGTAAAACATTTTAATAAATCATTACAGGTGAGTACCAACAAACCACATTTACATGACCCTTTGAGCAGACTGCTGCTCAGTAATTCTATGTTCATGTGCATGTCAACACAGAGCTCTTAGTGATGTATCTGAGCCTCCCTCTTATCTACATTGGGCTGATTTTAAAGTTTAAAGACAAAATAACCAACTTAGAGAAAAAGACTTCAAGTACACTAAAAGCTTAAATTTTCACTCTACTACACACTTCTTTATATGACTATGACAGGGTCTAAAAGGGAACCACAGCTTTGAGGCAAGGATCTGTTTAGGCTTTGTCCTCAGTGAGCTTCCTCAAAAAACTAAAGTGCTTCCACACTTGACCTAACCAAATTTCATTTCCACAGAAAGTTAAAATTCGGGGTGGGGGCAGGTGTTAAAGAAGCAGAAAACAAAACAAAACACAAATAAACAATTCTTCCCTGCTCTCTAAGCCTCTTCCCTGCCCTCTCACTCTTCCCTGATTTTAAATGGCAGGAAACTGTCCTGTGCTGTCTGGCCTCCAGAAATGCCTCTGGCACTGCAGTCCTGGCTACACACTGGCTGCCATACCCTCCTCTCACTCAAATGGTTTCTCTTTTCTGTCCTCAGGATCACAGGATATTCTTAGTTGGATGGGACCCACAAGGATCATCAAGTCCATCTCTTCCGTGAATGGTCTCTCTGGGGATCAACCCCACAGCCTTGGTGTTATCAGCACCATGTTCTAACCAACTGCTTCTCTGTGTTTCTTTTAACCTCAAAAGTTTAATCACAAACATAAAAAACTTTTTATGTTTATGTGATAGAATCAAGGATGAATATTTGGTTTTTAATGTACAGAACAAAAAAAAAACAAAAACAAAAACAAAAGAACAACTGATACCATTCTTCACAACTAGCTACATTTCAATTTGGGATTGTGGAATATATAGAGAAATAAAAACATAAAGAAAAAAAGACCTCAACCCTACACTTCCACACTCAGCATTCATCAAGAACAAGAGTATCAAGCTAATTTTCAATTAATAAATTTCAAAATACCTATGAATAGCCAAGCAATTTCAAAAGGTTAATTAATTCATTTTATTTAGAGTAAAGGAGAATTGATACTTAATTCCTTTCTTTAGTTTTTAAAGAATAAAAATTTATAATTTCATGTGTTTCTAGCTGTATTAATAGAAACTTGCTTTGACCAAAATTATACCAATAAATACCTTTTTTTTTCTTTTGAAAACAATTTCTGCCATCCACATTAACCAATATTCCTGTTATTTTTCAGTTGCGCCCTTTGAAGTCTTCAGTTAATTTACCCTCATTTCCCTGTACTCACAAGTCACTGTAGTCAACCTCAAGCACTTGCTGAGGAATACTGTTGCTATGCATTTGTATGTGGACGTCAGGAAAAGAGAGGGAGAGGTTTCTCTCCAATTTTCCTTACAACCACCCATCTCTCTCCCAGTTATCAAGAGCCTAAATTCTAACTTAAGAATTCACTTCTAACTTAAGTGGCCCCCAAAACATTGCAAGCTTCAAGGTGAGGCATGGTCATCTTTTGAAATTAATCACGGGAAAATAAATGTATCTGAACTGAGTAAAAGGGGCTTTGTGACTTTTCCAAAAAGTCAAAGAAATGAATCCTAAAGTATTGCTAATCCACTTTAAAGTTGTGAATGATTCTCAGAAGTATGAGAAAATCACATAGAAGTTACCTGTGCTATGCTTTTTATATTGTATCATTATTATGGGTAGTACATTTACCACTGTATTTGTAAAGATAAAGTTTTGTGATAAATTTCACAGAAACTAAAGTAGCATGCATATGCAACTCAGAATGAAAGGGTTCAGCAGAACACAGCGCAGAGTCTCACCCACCATTACTTAAAGGCTGCAGGAGGTAGGGGTGGCTGCCCTTTCACAAATCTTCAGCTGATGTTAAGCACTAGTAACAACAAGAATGTCTTTAGGAAATCTGTCAAGCCTAATCAAGGCTTCATATAATATTTTAATTTGGCCTTTATGAATATTCTTTAGGTTCTCTCTTTCCCAGTGAAGCAACCTTCACACGGACACTCTGCTGTCCCTGCTGTGCGCTGATCCAGACCCGCCCTGCCAATGGGATGCACGTGCACTCAAACCATTTCACACTGGGGAGGAAAGGCTGCTGCTGTGAATGCAAAATAGCTTTTCTTTGGATTTGTTCTAAACCTACTTAGATGAACGAATCATACTTTGCCTGTAGTGAGTTGAACTTGTTTCATGAAAATGCTATCGTTTATCCACTCTTTATTTAATCAGTGTTTTACAAACAGCAGTTACAGAAATAAATAGGAAGCTTGCTTCTTTTTCTTCTGGGAGTTGTCACTGAAGTCTTACTGAGTCTAAAATGTCATTTGTAATTCATTGTCTTCTAAAGAGATTACTGTAAAATACAATATTAAGATTCCCTCTAAGCTTCTGAAGGATTAAGATTTATTTTTTTAGAGAGCAGGAACATAAGTGAATTAACCATTCCTGCAAGTTTTTTTCTGAAATTTCAGGGACTAACCACAATGGAGTCAAAAACTGAAAACTAAACACCCACTAAAGCACTGACAGTTTTCCAGCTGAGAACAAAGTAAGCTATCATTGTATTTATTATAGTAAATTTTAATACTGTTTCAGGTATTAAAATTATCTCTGTTTTAAAAAGAACTTACTTTGAACTTTGATCCAGGACATATAAGGCTATGTGAAAATCCCTTGAGCTCTCCTCCTCATACAAATACAAAAAAGACAAAATAATCTCCCAACTATCCTCAAACACGTAACTCCAAACACACCTTAAAGCATTGAGCAAGACATTACTCACATTTTAACAAAGGGGGTTGCACTGATTTAAACTGAATTTTGCCGTACTTTCTATAAGAATTGGTTTTGACCCATTTTGTGTTACTGGTTTGGTGCCTGTAAGTAGCATTAACAGTTTAATGCCAGGGAGACTCAGACTGCATGAGACAATGAGCAGCTTAGTTTTTAGTATTTTGAGAGGATTGTATTTAATGGGACTATTGAGAGACTGATTAGCAAAAATCTACTTTTTCTAAGTTCAGAAACAAGCTAACCTTACCTAATATTGCAGCCCTCAAATTTCTTTGTATCATGAAAAGGTTGTGAAGGGGGCAAAAATGGTTAACTGGGTGATACAGGGCTGAGTCAGAAGGACAGAAGCATTACAAGATAGAGTTCAATCCAAAGCAGTAAATCTCAAGAGAGGTCAAAAAGACACAGATCAAGAAGTATTTGAAGGACTCAGAAAATGACACTGAATGCAAACTACAGCCCCTGATAGTGGAGCCGGTCAAAGAGCTGGATGAACAGCAGGTCACTAACAATACAGCAGCTTCAGAGCTCTGCCAAAATCACTTGCAGATCTGCTTGGCTGAATTAAAATATAAGAAGCATGTCTCTAACTTGGTACAGTATACCTGCACTATTTATATTTGCTTTACACAAAGGAAAAACAACCACTGCTGCAACAAAGTATTTATATCACAGGCAGTAGCTAATTGTGGAAGTCTAGACAGAGAACAATCTCACTGATACAGACACATTGCTTGTCACACTGGCAAAAGGTAGTACAGCAAAATGCTGTAATTCTAGATCAATTACTGGTAACTTTTTTTTTTTTAAATACAGAGTCTGTCTTGCTGCCAACACCACATGCTGGCCGCATTTGGACAGACAGATTCTATAATTTATACTACTGGGAGTGCCAGCACAGTAGAAGAGCACTGATAGACAAAACCTTGTTTTTGCATCTTTCCCAGCCATGGCAGGACTCCCTGGGTGCTGTATGACTTGCTGCCTGCTCTGTTTGCCAGCAAATTTTCCCCTCCAGGAGTGCTATGGATCACCTTGACTGCCGTTTCTGTTCAATGCTTTTGTCTTTCTTGGCTCCTCTTTCAGAGGCTGAAAAGAACATGCAAGGCAGTGTCTGCATCAAAGAAAAGGGATTTAGGATATAGAAGAGAGATAAAAAAAGAAAGGATTCTTAGCATAATAAAACATAACTCCTGTGATTCAGAGGAATATAATGAAGTATCAAATATGCCTACAAATTATTTAATTCTTAGATCAAATTTTTTATTTTCGAATAGCATAAGGAAGAGTGTAAGGCTCAGTACAATTCAAAGAATTTCAGAATCTGGAGAACAAGTTTTTGAAATTTCTCAAATTAACAATGAAATTTAAAAAAATACCATTAAAAAGTAATGTAAATTAAACTAATTTATAAATTGCACATTGTTTCCCCAGCTTTCCAGAGTACTTTCCAGAGTACTTCAAACAGTGGAATAAAGGCAATTTGAAGCATATAAAAATCAGCCTCTTAGTTATCTTTCCAAGTGTGCATAACCACTTAATAAAATGTGGGTCTTTTTATTTTTTTTCCTGTATTAATATCCATTGGGAAAATACATTCATACAAGTTCCTGATACTATTCACAATATGGTAATTAACATTATCCATCTGTTTTCTAATTTCCCTAAAAATCATGAATGTAACACACATGATACAAACCTAGGAGTAACCATACTATTTTAAATTCTGACATCAACATCACAAAAGGCATAACACTTATTCAGTGTTTCCCTAACAGCACTGCCATATTAGAACCTCACAATTACTAGAACCAAATATTTCTTTTCTTCCAGCACAGAGGAAATGAAATTTTATACATTAGAAAACTGGTGAGTCTAAGACAAGGTTGTATATTCCCTAAAAAAAGTGTTGAATGCAACATGCTTTCCCAGTGTTCATGTGGTTTCTTGTGCTATAATTCATGGCAGTTTTAACACCGTATTTCACTTAGGAGAGAGGTTATTTGGCTGTTCTGTGGTTTTTTCTGTGCTTTAATATTGCAACAACTATAATAGATATTGACTCTTTTTTCCATTTCTTATAATTATAGAGAAGCTAAAAAGTATCTATTTCTACAATACCAAAAAAAAAGGAAATGAAAACAAACATAAAGAAATTAAATGGTCTCAAAATTTTTCTCCTCTTCTTAATATAATGCTAATTCTTCATCTGCCCTAGACAGCCAGGGCTGAGAACCTAATTCAATACTTATTTTAAAAAACCCTCAACCATCTTCTTATATTTGTCACTGTTTAATATTTATTTTGTTGCTCTGGCTGTGCACATTCAATTTTTAAAATAAACTGCATCAGGACCCACACTTTTCATAAAACATTTCTGCCCAAAGTAATTTGACTGTACAGTGGCGTAACACTGGAAATTGCTATCTGCACCGAAGCTATCAAGAGCCTTCAGCTTGCTGTAGTAGAGCAACATGTTTTTCTGAAGTATATACTGGCACATAAACAAACATGAAAGGTTGACAGCTCACTGTGCAGAACATTTCTGGCTTTATGCTGTTGTTATCACCTGGAATGAAATCCTCTCCTTTAGGCTTATTATAAACTTAAGCTAATTCCCAAAACATTATTCAGTTTTAAAACAGTTCTTCCTCCAAATTTCTTTAGCACAAATTCCTCTTACTGTTCATTTTCCCTTTACATAGTATAGCAGTAGCAGACAAAACGAATATTAAATGAACGCACAAAAGGAATATTTAATTGAAGCAGCATGGTTTAAAGAAAAATAGAGCTTCTATGTTCTACAAAGCAATTAGATTGCTTTGAGCTTCTAGTCATGTTGGAATAAATACTTCTGATATTGAATAGTTTCTTCTAGCCAACAGTCTGTTTACATATAAAGCTGGTTCATGAATGTTTCTTACTTTCATTAAAGGTGGTGTTAAACCATCCTAACATATTCCCCACATTGCTCTCTTATGTTGCCTCTCTAGTCACACTGGTGGCTGAAAATCCAGATAACGCTCTTCTGACAAAATGATGATTCTCATACATAGCAAACACTCTTGCAGGCTTTGTAAGATGGATGAAAGGTTTTATTAACCTTTGCTTGTATCTCTGCCACACGTCTGTTTTGGTTTTCTTCTGATCATCCACACTTGAAAGCTGCTCTGCCTCTCCCCTGTGAGGCAGCTGCACTGAGTCAGGCCAAAGACCTACCTACCCCAGCAACAAAGAACTGGAGCTTGAAGAAGGTACAGAAATATGGTGAGCAAATATGATGTTTTCCCTGGTATCCTCCCAGCTTCCCATCAATTCCATCTCACACACCACAGCAGACACGTTGATACAAACTTTCTCATATAAATAATACTTATATATGGACATCAGATAAAGAAAATCCATGTGTTCCTTCACCTTCTAAGTAAAATCGGTTTTAGAACTCACATTAGAAACTCCTAAATTTACTGTTCTTTGTTCCATGCTACCAGAATAGAATGATAAAAATGTATAGAAATTTAATGATAGAAAGCAAATGGAATGAACATATTTTTTTCATATAGAGTGGGCAAAGAAAAATGAAACAAAAATCAATCCCATGAACAGCAGGGCCAATTGCAAGTAAATCCATGAAATCAGCAGTTACTCCCAATTACTATTCAGACTGTAATCATGAGTAAATATTGTCATTTTACAATGAAAGCCCAATAATAATATGTGTAACCAAAAAAAATCACCATGAATTATTCTTATCTGTGTCCCTGTAGACTTTTACAGTTCCATCTCTGTCAGAATCTGATTTTAAGAGATAGGTTACTGAGAAAATCAATTCAGAATCCAATGCCTAGTAAAAAGAAGGATTTGATTTGTATAGATTAAGATGAAGTTTTCTCCTCGGTTTTGAACAATGATTCACTGTTTTCTTCCTATAAGCATTTTATACTCATTTTATCCACAAATCTTAAAGCAAATTTTAGCTGAATCACTGCTGAGATAACATCTCACATAACCTGAAAATCTCACTGTCAATGAGTGTTCTCGCTAACAATATGAGGAAATGCAGATTTTTGCTAATTTAACTAATAGTGGCTTGCCCTCTACTTTTCATCAGAGTGAATCCCAACTAGATCTATTGTAAACACGCTACTAGTGCTTGTCATGTTACTTTGGGCATCAGCATGTGCTGCAACACCAATTTCTTGGTAATGTTAGGAGAGTTTATTTTTGTGCAGTCTCACGTAATCGAATGACAATTAGTCACATAGAACAGGTAACAAAGACTTTAAATCAGATTTAAATTCTATTGCAAATAATTTTGCAATTCAGTTTGTTAAATGCGATTTTCTTTAATGCACACTTTAATGCAGACTGATGCCTTAAAAAAAAGAAGAGTATTTCTGTTTCAATTTTCATCAAGACCAAGTGAATGCTTTTATTTTTCTGCCTCTGTTTCATTTTCTGCCCTTTGATTTCTTTCCCTTGCTCATCATAGCCTCCTGCTGTGGTGCTGATGGCCAGAAGTGCTAGTTGTGAGGCTGCTGCAACCACAGGGTACGTCCGTCAGCACAGGCCATCATGCTTGTGCCAGCCCAGTGGTTTGTAATTCCAGGCTCTGCTCACATTAGCCAAGGGCAAACAAGACAAAAACCTCCTCCACTGAGAAATGAAGAAATTCGCTTATACAGCTTTTCAGAAACTGGCTGCAGCTTTTCAGCTTGGCTACTAGAACCAGAAATCAGAAGTTAAATGTAGTATCTTTGCACACTGGCTTGTTTAAAAGGTCAGACTTCCTGCAAGGTATGATGTCAGACAAGGTATCCAGAAGCTGGTTATAAGAAAACAATACAGTTCAGCTGCATGAAGTCATAAAGAGATTTAGGTACTCAGTCCAACTGCTACTAGCCTGCAGGATGATCTATGTACACCACTTCTGTCACCTTGCACTTCAGCTTCTTCAGTGTAAGACAAGGACAACAAAATGAATTTTTAAAGCCCATTACAGGTATTAATGAAAAACTGTGTGCAAATAAGTAAATAGCAGTAAGAATACATGTTCTGTCACTTTGTCTCTGGAACAACACAGTTTACTCAATATCTTTCCCTGGAGTCTTGCTCTAAATCCCAGTTGTGTTGAACGGTGTGTTTTAATAAAAAAGCAAGAAGCCCAGATGATAAACTAATACTTTTCCTTACTCTTGACAGAAATCTTATTCATAGAGCACAGCACGTATACTTCTCATCTGTGTCTTCTCTCTGACTCCTTGGCCACAAGAGAGCTAATACAGATTTTTAAAGATCAAATACGAAGGTTTCTCATATCTCTGGATTCTTTATAGCATTCTTTGCCACTAATGGAATGAAATAAAATAGCAGACCTGAACTTAATGAATATCACTTAAATAATGCAATGGACCTGTCATCCTTTTGGCTTTCTTCTAATTCATTGGTGCAAAGAAAGCTTAATGAAATTTCATATAAAGAAAATTATGCAAAGGGTCAAATGTATGTAATTATCTTTATTTACCTTTAAATATTTCATTATTTAAATTGCCTCATTGTTGGGCTGAAATAACAATTCAGTCATAACTCTTCTGAAGTGCACTAAGACTTTATGTCTTGCTGAGATACATTCTCCCAAGCATATCCTCTGCTCATTTATTATTCATTATCATCTGCATTTTGCCAAATTCCTTTGAAACCCATTTTCCATTTAAAATGGCAACTTTCCCTTAAAACCATGGTGCATTCATCATACAGACATGGTACTCAAAACTCTGTGAATGCAAGGCACCTAAGTCTTGTGGATATCTCAAGATACAGGTGCCACTGTATATCAGAGAAGAATAGATCTATATTAGTTTTGAAGAAATGTCATCAGGACCATATGATACCTGTCACTGCAATGTATGCAAAATAAGCAATGTCTTCATCTGACTGCCCTGTAATCAATCATTTTCATTCAGACATAACTGGGACAAATAATTAGTTCAAGAAAGTGACTATTACTTAGTCACTTACTTCCCTCGGGCAAATGTGTTGCAAAATTTTATTAAATAAGCAGTTTTGTCTATTTTTGTGATACTGGAAATATGTCTAAAAAACCCCTCTTTTGTGTAAGTATTTTTCTCAATTTTTGTTTTAAAAATAAGCAATATGAAATATTAGTGTAGGTAGTTATTTCAGTACCTTAGACTATATCATAACATTGACTTTTAAACAGAAATTCCCATTAATCACAGCAGGGACTGCTGCTTAAAAATACATGAACTTGAGCTGATGTTATCACACTGATCTATCACAAGAACCCAAGACTTCCTATTTAAAATGCAATGAATCACTGTTACAGAAAAATTAAATGTACACAAGTATTTTAAGGACTGCACCAGAAGAATACTCTCAGAAATATCTAGAAGATAACTTAAAATTCCTCTCACCCATCAAAGAAACAAACACAGCATCTAACCTTTGCTTCAGCCTTTTCTCCTAGCATAAATCCCGCTTAAATTTCCACTGCCAGTACTACCTTTGAATTTTAGAGTTACTTCACAAAGGTTATTTTATAAGTAACAGCAGAATCTTTTAGCAGATGCTAAAAGATTTTTTGCTCTTTCTCTTGACAGATAAAGTTTTTCTTTAGCATCATCTTAAACCTTCTGTAAACTTGGAAGGATTTATTTGATTACTATATTGGGAAACCTCCCAGTTAAGAGAAGGTGAGAGGCAAAGAATGTATTAGGAGACTTCACCCATGCAAAGCTACAGAGTATGAGGGCAAACTGTATGTTTGTCTCCAGAAAGGCAAAACCAAGAAATTATTTTTTTGTCTTTTCTAATAATCTGCTACTTTTTTGGAAACTGTGCTAAAGCAGTGAATTTAGCAGTGAGGAATGTCATTGATTACTCCTCTGGTACTACTTTTTGTCACTACTATATTCTCCTGTTAGGCCCTCATTCAGCCTTCAAGAAATCTGCAAACCTTAGATTTTTATGAGACATTGTTAGAGTAAAACTTCACATAATATGTACCATGAGATAGTAATCAGAAATTTGCCATGGAAATTCTTTCAGGTTTAATTTTTGAAAGAAAAAAAAAATAGAAATTTTATTTTAAAATTCTGACAACAACACGTAGGTCTGGCAGAATTCTAGTGGAGATTTAAAAAAAAAAAACCCTGCAGGAAAGAGAAATTCTTCCAGGTAATTTAGCATAAAGTAAAACACAGCAGGTAGTTATAACTGCTATTAAAATAAGTAGAGAGAGGGAGAAAGGAAATAATCCTTTGGTTTCTACTCTTCCAGAAAGCTAGCTACAATTCTGGAAGCTCATCCAGTAAAGATAAACCACACAGTATTTCTTCTACCAAGTATACCTCTAAGTGAAAGGCATGCAAATGCAAGTAATATTAACATTAATACAGGATTTTTAAAGGCATCCATTATACTTAACAAAGAATGCTTTAAATCTGATCTTGACTGTTGCCAAATTCTCACGGTCAGCAGAAACTTAGGCACCATTTCATCAACAGCTGAGATAAAACTTGGCAGTACTTAATGTTCTACAAAATAGGAAGACCTGAAGGAAGGATGAAAAGAGGATGGAGCCAGGCTCCTTTCAGTGGGGCCCAGCACCAGGACCAGAGGTCCTGGTCAGGCACCACCTGAAACACAGGATGTTCCAATTGGACATTAGAAGGCAAGTTTTGGCTGGAATAGTGTTAGTTTCCTTCAAAGTTCATAGTAGTTCACATTAGGTTAGGTTTTGGATTTGTGCTGAAAACAGTGTTGATAGTCTAGAGATGTTTTCATTACTACTGAGCAGTGTTTACACAGAGTCAAAGCCTTTTCTGCTCATTACACCATCCTACCAGCAAAGAGACTGGAAGTGCACAAGTTGTTGGGTGGGAAGACAGCTGGGACATGTGAACCTAAAAGATCCAAGGGACATTCCACACTATATGTCATCATGCTCAGCATTAGGAGTTGGACTTTGATAATCTCAGTGGGTCCCTTCCATCTCAGTATATTCTATGATTCTGTGATATATTACAGGGGAAGAAGGAAGCACAGAATGTTCAGAACAATGGTCTCTGTCTTCCCAAGTGATCTTCACTTATGATAGAGCCCTGCTTTCCTGGAGATGGCAGAACAACTCCCTGCCCATGGGAAGAGGTGAATGAATGAATTCCTTGTTTTGCTTTGCTTGTGCACGTGACTTTTGCTTTACCTATTAATATGTTTTTATCTCAACCCTTTTCTCCTTCTAACTCTCTCCCCCATCTCAACAGGCAAAGCAAGCAAGCTGCTGTGTGGGGCTTGGTTGCCAGCTGAGGTTAAACCATGACAGTTAAGAAACTCTTTTATTTTGAGGGGGACTGAGCACTAGAACAAGTTCTCCAGATATGATGGAGAGTCTCTGTCCTTAGAGATATTTAAAATCTGTCTTGGACAACTGACTCTGGTAGCCCTGCTTGAGCAGGATATTTGGACAATATGACCTCTGCTGCTCCCTTCCAACCTCACCTGTTCTGTCACTCTGTGAAATACACGTATCAGTTTGAAACGCAAAAGTCACAAAGGCAGTATTTGGTTATGTATTTTCCAGAATCTCCTCAATTTTATAACTTCACTATGCCAAAGGTTAAAGCACTATATGAAGTCTTAAATATATGTCGTGGATTGGCCGGAAATGTGTTTTTAGGAAAGTCTAAGTCCGGCCAATCAGTGGCCAAATTCAAAATTGGCATTTAATGTAGCCACTAAAAGTCTAGATACGCCTCTGAGAACACACGAGGGTTAAAAGCAAGAAATTCTCAAAAAACTTCCTCTTTAGGAATCCGGCGTGGTAGGTGAACTAGTTTCACCTCCTCCTCCCCCTGCCCAGCTGTGTCTGCATGGGGGAGGGGGAGGCCATGCGGCTTGAGGGGAGGAAGCCAGAGACTCCTGCAGAAAAAAAGGTGGAGAAGAACGTGAAATGGTTTGGGCATTCCTCTTCCTGGGAGAGGATGGCAGGGACTGTGTTGGCTTGGAATGTAATATTTCGTGCCGGCACTGCGGCCAGGAGGAGAAGCGGGGGCAGGACAAGGTGCCCAGCTGCTGGGAGACCAGGCTGAGCTTTTAACCCTCTTACTTTTGAAACAATAGAAGCTGTAAACACTAATCTTCCCCAGCTGTTAGTTTAAAGGGGACGGAGGATGAGAAAGAAGAAGAAGTTCGAGTAGGTAAAGAAAATACCAGCAAATGAGAGTGCCCCAGATAGAAGAAATGATTAGAGTAGCTTTGGCTGGACTTTTCTCTTACATAACCACGGGCGAGACCAATTTCTTCTGATAATGCAGAGACTGCAGCCTTGGGGGAGGCGGATGGCCAGAGGCCAAGAATGATAAGGCCGCGAAGAGAAGTAGAGAAAACAGAATTTTTTTGTCTTTTCTAATAATCTGCTACTTTTTTGGAAACTGTGCTAAAGCAGTGAATTTAGCAGTGAGGAATGTCATTGATTACTCCTCTGGTACTACTTTTTGTCACTACTATATTCTCCTGTTAGGCCCTCATTCAGCCTTCAAGAAATCTGCAAACCTTAGATTTTTATGAGACATTGTTAGAGTAAAACTTCACATAATATGTACCATGAGATAGTAATCAGAAATTTGCCATGGAAATTCTTTCAGGTTTAATTTTTGAAAGAAAAAAAAAATAGAAATTTTATTTTAAAATTCTGACAACAACACGGCATTCTTAAAAGGACCTAAGGAACAGTTTAGATCCATAGACAGTGGTAAGAGCACTGGACATAGAAGGAAAATGGTCACCGCGGCAAATTTTCTTCGGGCGGCTGCCGCATGTAACACAGAAGCACAAGAAGTTCCACTGTGTTTCCAGGGGAAGCCCATGGTATAAGAGAGAGACTCCTCTCTCTTGATAAACTGGGGAGAAGCTTGTGTAAAAGAGGGTATTAGACTGAGAATCGATGTGTTAGAGGAGATTTGAATGTTAGAGAACTGGGGGGGAGGAGGAGTATTTTGGGAGTTCCATTGTGAATCATTGTGTGTGTTTTTTTTTTCTTTTTTTTTTCCCTTATGTTTCTGTGTTGTAGATTATTAAAGTGTTGTGTTTTTCCCTCCATCCGCGATTAAAAACCTGCTTTGTTCTGTTCCTGGGTCACATCTCACAGCAACCCTTTTGAAAATATACTCGTCATAGAAGCCTTAGCATTGTGCTAGAGTCAAACCATGACAATATATTATGCATTTATGAAAGTAGACAGCAAGAAAGTGCTCTCTGTTAAGATTTGAAATCCATGAATCCTAGGCCTTTTTATAAAGTCTGCACCTTTCTAAAAATGGCTATTTAATTCCATGCCACAGAGTCTGTATCAGAAAGCTGACAGGAAGAACAATTTATTATGAAAATCATGTATAGAATTTAAAACTTAACAAATAGACAATTACCATAAACTTAAATATACAACATGTACTCCCACTTCATTAAATATTAACTACATTAGAAATTAATTCCTAAATTATTTTTTTGTAATTATTACATCCAGTTGAGTAAAGAAAGAAATGTGACAGATACAAAATGGCAGAAAGAATTTAAAATTATACATTGAAAAGTCTTAATAATGCACTTTTCATGGATTACCACAAATGCTAAATCTCATAGTTTAAGCTTCATTGAGCAAAATATACTTCTATTCATTCTAGAAACCATTCTAGTACTTCAAAGTATTGGACAAATACTCATTTTCTAAATAGTGAAGGATCACTCCTTTTGCAAATTTGATTTAAAAGAGAAAATTATTGAGATAATTTCTACAGAATTCAGGTAATCAAAACTGCTGAAATGATCACTCCTTTTGCAAATTTGATTTAAAAGAGAAAATTATTGAGATAATTTCTACAGAATTCAGGTAATCAAAACTGCTGAAATGATGCTATGCTATCAGGTCAATCAAATTTCTAGGTAGGCAAATAGTTTACTTCACAATCTTCAATTTTGTTAATGAGTGATTATACCTGAATGCCTTGTGTAACTTAAAACAGAACTTCAAGAAAGAGAGAAAGTCCAAGAGTGTCTTTATATGGTATAAAAATATTCAATTAAAGGCCATTCCAGAAGGCAACAGTACCTTGGTGGGAAGCTATTGTTGCACATCCCAAGAAGTCTCACTAAGCTAAATAACAAATCCTATCCTTTTAAAAGACTGAGATAACATTATACCACTTTAGCACAGCTGCTTTGGCTACATCACTTAGGAAATTAGAAATGTCATTCTCTATTTTAATTCACCTTCAGGAAAGAAGGTTAACTCATTGGCAAGAAAATTTTAACAGGTCAGATCTTTCAAAATCAATAATGAACTGCACTGGAGATATCTTTCCAAAGGGATAACTTCAATTAAAACAGCCCTCACCAGAGATAATGAGTAGAGGAGGAAGGTTAGTGCTGGACAAAGAAACACTGGCCCCCTTGCCAAGTACGTGATGCAAAGATACTTATCAGCCTGAATTATGCAGAAATATCTTCAAAAAGCCCTGAAAAACAGAAAGGTCATTTTGTCTCAAGGAGACTGTCTACAAAGAGGTAAGAGTGACTGAGAACCTTTCCTAATAATTTTTAAAAACTTATCAACATCAAATTTTCACTGGGCTCAGAAACAAAGAAAAAAAACTTGTTATGGGAATTTCAGTGTCACAAAGGACATTGACAGCAATCATATGGCCACTGTTTATTTTTCTGAAGGATGTACAATAGGTAATTATCCATCCAGGCTACATTACAGTTATAAAATCTCTCTCACCTTCTTTAGATGCACTATGGAAAAAGCAATGTGTTCAAGCAGGGACACATCTGAATTTCACCTAAGTCTCCATCATAATGTAAAATTTGACTCAATTCCAGTTTTATTAGAGAATTGGAGAAGCTCTTGCTTCCTTCTAAAACATAAAATTTATGATTGGGTAACAACAACTGCCTCATGGGGAAGTACAATAAAACAATTACAAATCAAATGCAGGAGCCTAAATTTGTCTACCTTGACCTCATTATTGAATTTTTGATCCCAGTGCCTTTTTGTCCCTCTTCTCAATTTATAATAGTACTATTTAGGATGCTTCTATTCCCTGAAGTGAAAGACAGTCACAGTCATCTGTGACAATGGTCACACTTTAAGAAGGACACATTTATTTGTTCAACAGCAGGTTATTGTAAGCAGAGGAAAGCTCAAGACTCTATGAGCTGAAACACTGAAAGAAACAAGTCAGCTGGGTAGCAAAGAGAATAAAATATACTCCCAACCACAGGAATCTTCTTATTATATGCAAATCACAGCACTCTTTTTAATTAGCAAGCTCTGCATTTTTCCTTCCAGTTTAGATTTTTTAAAGGCAATAAAGATATTCCAGCAATATTATAGCAATAAGAAACCTGACTTCATGCCAGTCAAGCAGAATTTCACCCATTTAGCATAGGACCATGTATATCTATCTTATCAGGCAGCGCATTGTAAAATAAAAAACGAACTCAAATCAGAAAGGAGACTTCTTTCTTTCAACTGTTCAAACAAACCACCAGGAAGACAGAATTCTCTCCCTAGAAACTTTGAGAATGAAACTAGATGCTTTTCTGGAAGATGCATTCCATTACTTATGATAATTTTATTTTTCTAAGATCCAAACACACCTGGCCTTACTGTGCCAGATGTTATGTGATTCCAGAGACCTGGAGTGCCCAGGTGCTACTCCACACAGCTCACAGGCTGGACTAGACTCAGGAGGTACATTTGGTACATTGAGATATGTACAATGCACATGCCGAATAAACAACTTGATGACTGTAAGCACGTTAGTTGGACTAATGTTTTTCTTTGATTGCTTTTCTGGGCTTGCCTGGGAATGTTTATGCCAAAAAGAAAAATGGAAAACTGTAGAGAAGAGCCAATAAGAAGTGTGAGTGGAACTTAGGTACTGCAACAATAAGGAGGGAAAGAAGAAATGTCTCAACAATCAACCAGAAAAGGAAAATAATTAAAAACAGTGGATTTCACAAACAAAATCCCCCTAATTTAGTTATTTCTGAAGCTACTACTGCAGGTAGCAGGCTTTAACTGTCTCAAAACCCATTTGCTTCAGTTAAGCAGGAATTTTTAATCGTTTTCAAAACAGATAGAAATTGTACAATCCACACAAATTAATGCTGTATTTTGTTGCAAAACACCTAAAGACGTTCACACAAGCATTTGCTCGTAGCCCTGACACCCTGCTGGCAGACACCCCACCCTGACCAGGGCTGGCAGTGCAGGCACACTGCCCACCCCCCGCCCAGCAGCAGCAGCGCAGTGGAATGCTGCTCACCTACTGATGTGAGACTGGACTTCCTCCAGTCACACCGGATTGCTGCAGTCAAGGAGCATCCTAACCTGACCCTCGGGCAAAAGGCATTTGCAGAAGTGGCTGTAGCTGCCAGATGACCCCTACTCCAGCATCCCTGGCAGTTTGCCACAGCCATGGCATCTCTTGTGACCCCGTGTCAGCTATTGGTGATTAAGTGAGAGGCCATATGGGTGCCATGCTGCTCATCTTTCCTACAGTCTCCTTAAAGCTGTGGTTTATAAGGTCTTGTCAGATCCCATTACTGTTTGAATCACAGCACCTCACCATGAATTAAAATTAAGACATGTGTTGCAAGTCCAGAATTAAATTTAAGTTAGATGTTAACTCAGACTAAAAATACCATTACTAGACCAGGAAGCATATTTCTAGCTTTCAAATTAATTTGAAACAGTCTATTAATATTATCCAAATAATCTGTTATGATTCTATGTTAACAGAGTAAAACATGACATAAAAAGCTGTTTGAAACACACTAGTGGGTGAACTTGCTTTCTTGCCTTTTAAGGGAAGGTAAAATAAAGCACATGCTGTCTACAAACCATTATTAATTTAAAGCTGCAGAGAGCTCCAGTTTATGAAGTAATTGAGTATACTGATTCATAAATTTGAATTAAATTTATTTAGATCAGTAGCTCTTATAGAATCTATGTTTTGATTTTTAAATAAGGAGATACACATTACAGTGAGAGATCTGAAAAAACCCCAGCTCTTTTAGTGCTTTGCTTTTTCAATAATTCAAACACTAATAGCTAAAATCCAACAATAGAAGTTCAGAGAGTGATTCTACTACTCCCTTGGTGGCCTTTAAGACCTTGGTTTCAGTCACTAATCAAGACACTAACAGACCTTTCTCTATTATTAGAAATGATATCAGATTTCATATTTTCTCTGAAAGAAATGGAACATTTATCCAAGGAAATTTAGTATTATTTGCATGTTTCACTTCAAATGCTCTTTATAGCCAACAGGATTTTCACTATCAACATCTACACAACTGTAGTTGTAGTCAACTGTATTACACAGCCTGAAATAAGAAAAAGTCTCAAAGGCAATGCCAGAGATTTCCTATATAATTACCCAATTTTCTTTAGATAATACAAATTATCTGGAATTGTTAGTAATTAAATGATTCTTCAGCTAAACTATTCTTCAGCTTCTTTTTGTTTCTCTGAAACTTTCCAAACATAAAGTTTTGAAAACAAAAGAATAATTAAAGTTATTTCTCTAACAGGTGAGGTTCATAATTGCTTTGTGCTGCAACAACCATCAGGCTGATGTCTTAATTTTGGTTTGCAACACATAAACCACTTGCAAAGTGTAGAAAGATAGACCCATTGTCATCACATAAAACCCTAGAAGTTTCAAGAACAAAAATATGGACATTTCCCTCCCCACCCCATTATTTAGATACATGCTCTTTTATCAGATGGCACAAAGCATTCCCAATAAATGTACTGCATTATTTAAAAGAAATCTATGAAGAATAACTCTGTCCTAACTGAGGCCTTACATCAACATTTCAAAATAAATGGTATATATATCCCCTCTTGGACATTAAAGGGTTGATTTCTACCACACATATAATAGTAGCAAGGGAGGAAGGCTGTTTCTGTCACTTTGTGGCACCCATCTGTTCAATACATGCAGTACTTCTATTCAATGATGTTTACTTACTCCTGGTATTACTCTAGCCTTTAATGAGGTTTTAACACATATAGACCTTCTAGGGCTTTAACTGAAAACATGGCAAATGCTACAGGGAATTATTTTAAAAATAGGAATGAAAGTGTTTTGGGGCTACATTGTTTGGAAACACTGAGATTGCAGCTTGGCAATCTTGATGGGGAGCAAAGAAAATTAGTCAACCAGAGACAACGATGTCGTCCTGAAGAACACAAGATTATTTTTCCTTTCTCTCACCAACATCAACTAGAAGCAATGTTAAAAGGTACAGCTGCACACTAAAAAAAAATCTATATTCTGCAACAATACTGTGAACCAAGAATTTATTACTTCTAACAGCACATAACTGGATCCCTGAAAATTTGTTTTAACACACAGAATTCAAAAAATCAGTGACAATACCAAGGGCTTTCACATTCCAGCTCAGTGCATTTTTGGTTAATGCGAAATACATAATGCATTTCTTTGACACTGCATTATGTGTCAGAACTACTTTCAAAGTCAAGATAATAAAATAAAAGTTTCCATGATACATACATATTGAGAACAAACATTTCAAAAGACGTTTCATATTTTTAATGGCATTTTCAGTTGGTTAAAAAGATTATTTCTCAATCAAAGATAATTCCATTAATAAATTTCAAGAGGCAAAAGACCACAGCTACAATCCATTGGTTGCAACCATCAAAGCCTCACAGGAGCAGACACACACACACACACACACATATATATGTATACATGTGTATATATACACATATATAACAATTTTTCAGTCTAGTTTGCTTTTATCTGTATATTTCAAGAGGTCCAAGATGCTGGATGATTAACACCCACACAGGGAATGTTTTCTTGATCTGAAATCACATGTTTGGAGAGTACTAGAAACCAACTACAAGATATCCTTTTTTTCCCAGTAGTTCATGGAAGAGATGGACAAAATAGATAGGTCAGTCAAATTCTCAGAAGTTAATTCCAAGCTAATAAGTACACCTGCATCTTAAATACACAACTGCATTCACAGTGTGACAAAATGGAATCTCTGGAGACTGTTCAAGATGAAAAATTATTCAACAAGCCTTTGCCTCCTCTATACACATTCCTCCTATACCACCTAATGCTGTCAAAAGACCCATGGCTTCAGTGTTCACATAGTGTTCCTACTGAAGCATCTTATGATAGGCTAACCCTCCCAAAATGCATGGCAAGAGAGGAACTGGAGGCTTTACAGAGAGAGGTGATGACATTCAATGAGTTTAGCTTTAGAGACATTAAGCAGCAGACAGAAGTGAGCCTTTTCACTCACAGGTGGCTGAAAACTTCTACAAGCTCTGAGTCCTTGATTTACAACAGGCGGTCGAGGGCACTGAGCCACATCTCAAAGATGCACACCCTCCCTCAAATGCCTAGCCAGAAAACATTCTTCTAAATATACATCTCAGAGAAGACTTAGGCCACACTGTTCTCGTGCATATGGAACCATTACAACTTTATTTTCCTTTATTCTTTAACACCCCCAACAAACTCCTTTTCAATAGTCAACATTTCATTGCAAATCTTGGATTGAATGAAAAAGCTTCCTTTAACCACCAGTAAAGAGCAAAAGAAGAAACTGAACTGACTCAACTGTATGCATCTCAGGCTTTCTATTCACTCTTCTGATCCCTTAGGGTTCACTGTTACATCACCATTTAAAAGTTTAGCTCAAAACAGGCAGATCTCTGACTCTCTGACTAAGAGAGCTAGCTCTTGGGAAGTTCATCACCCAAACTTGCCATATCACATTAGTGATGATGCCATCTTTTGAAACACGTACAGAAAATGTCCCAGATGAAGTCCAAATTTGCAATCCAAACAAGCTGAGCAGGTGGCTGGACAGTAACAAACAATTGCTAAGCAGTAACTCCTGTTAGAGGCTTCCCTGTATTTTCTGCTGATGTCCTCCTTCAGAGACACATGAAGGACTGCATGCTCCTCTACATCGTTATTTTAGAAATGTTCTGATGTTCATGCCAAGGTCAGAACTGTGACGTAGGGAAATCCTCCAACACCAGTCCAAAAAGCACAGTAGGAGCACAGCTAGCAAATCAATCAGCTTCACAACTGTAAATTTTATCATTGTCCTGGAAGCTGTGGCCTAAATAAATACACTAAGGCTGTGGGGGAAAAAAAAAAAAAAAAAAAAAAAGCACTAAAAACAGAACCATACCAAACCAAAAAGAAAACAAGAGAAAAAAAAAAAATCCAATTCTGGGCACAAGAGATGATCTACATGCTCAAATTGTCCCTGTCAGGGTGTTGTGATGTTCCTGAGGTCTGTTCCCTCTGAAAAGCTAGATTACTAGCTGGGTAATCAGCATATAGGCTTTAACATTTAGTCAGCCATGAAGTGGTAAGGCAGTTATAATAGATTATCTTTTTAAGTCCTTCGTAACAGAACACTTCTATTCTATTCTGTATGACCATGTTGTACCTGTGACTGATCTCATTAATTAATAAATACCTATTTCTTTGAAACCTACTCAGCTCTTGATGTCAACAATTTTATCATTCTCTAACTGTCTGGTGTTTCAGAAGAGCTAATAATGCCTAAAGGAATGAACTTTAAAAGCATTTATTTATTTTACAGGTTTTGTAATTACACAATATTCCTGTGAAAAACTGCATAGATCTGAGGTGTTGGAGACCCACACTGGGATTAGCATTTGCACTTCTGCATACTAATAAGGTGGTGGGGACCCATGATGCTAAGATTTGGACAAGCCTTGTTTTTCATGAACTGACTATTTACAACATTTTCTAATAAATGAAGGAGGGTTTTCAAACATAAGTAGAACAAAATTGCAATTAAAATCAAAACAAAACTGGATGTTTCTTACAAAGCAGGTAAAAACAACTTGAAAACTTCTTGTTGTAGGTGGATGTGTGCAAAGATGAGCAGGACATGGCTAGAGAGGAAAAAATTCACAATAGTTATTACACAGAAAGGGATTACCATTGCTTTAGAAAGACACAATTTGCTGGAGGCAAGGATAGTATTTAGAGGTGGTATCTGTACACAACTTTCATACTATTCCCCAGGCATCCAGAAACAGGCAAGGTCACAGAAAGGACATTCTGTTAAATTCACCTTTGTTTTGATTTGATATGAATGCTCTCTTTTTTAATCAGCATATATGAGCATCCATGCTGATATAATTCTTCCTTCTATCCCCAAATTATCATGTATGCTTCATCAAATCCAGCAAAGTCTATGCTGTCCTGTGTGTCCCAAATGTCACCACACTTAACACAGGGAACTCCATAAAAAACAAATTCTTACTGCACTGCGAGGTGGAAGAGCATGAAAAGATACATTTTATGAAGAAAGAATTGCTTTAGAGGAAAATCAGTTGCACACATAGACTCTAAAGAAAGCCTAAAAGAAAAAGGAAAACTTTCTAAAAGTTGTTATTTGCTCAAAGGGAAAACAGCCAGAGCTACTCTAGGCTTTCTTCTCCTTTAGTTATGGATATTCCCGTAAATCATATGCAAGATTAATACTTGTAGAACAGTTTTCTTCATTATTATGTAGAATTAGGTTATATGTCTTTCTATGATGTAGAAACAGATGACATTTCCAGAACTGCTGCTTCCTTTTTTTTGTATATATATTTACATTTACATTAGGTGCATATGCACCTATCAAGTAATTACAGGAAAACATAAATATGCTTTCACATTTTGATAAAATTTAGTTTAATTTTAGTGTTGCATAGACAAAACACCAACTGGTTGTATATATGCCCTATTAATTAAGGGAGAGGGGAGGCAAAAGAATGAAAATTATGTAGGAAGAAGGCAAAAATAACCACGGCTCTAAATAGTGGAATAATTTACTCTTATTTACCACTCTGATCAATAAATAAAAAAAATAAACCTCACACAGCTCTATGTACAATCAGAATTTTAAGGCTTTATAACATGACAAAATTTTTGCCTAATTGTTCCCTACTCAGGAGATACATAGCAGCTCTCAAGAAGCAAATCTTTAAGGAGCCTGAATATTTTTCCATTTGAAGGAAACAAACCTCTCATCCCATGACAGCAAGACCCCATTACAGAATGTGCTAATTGGCTGCACCCTTAGGGAGCTCAGCACACTCCACCTTTTATTTCAAGGCTGATACTGCACATTAGTGTGAGATTGTCACATTAGTCAGTTCCTGTTGTGAAACACCATGTGTGAAACTAGAATGGAAGTGCAAAATGACCGAGATTCACTCTGACTTCAGTGTCAGCACAAGGTTCCTGTCACATGCCACTGAGCGCCTGTGTTATGTCTTTGCCCACCTTACTAACACAAGCATCATCAAAACTTTTCAGTTTGGATACTGCTGTCACTTTATGAATGCCTGTTGTTACTTCTTTCATGTTAAAATGTGACTACCTCTTAGCACAATATAAGCTAACATCTGTTTTTATTAGAATTTTCTTTACTGGCTTCACAAAGCAAAAAACCCTGCAACATATCGCAATTTTCACACAGCCTTAACCCTGCACATTTAACTACAGTGAATAACATGGAGATAAACGTGAATTTGAAAGGTATTCCTGTGCTAACAGAGGCTGCACAAACTGTCATTTTGAAAGATGGGAAAAAAGATGGTTGAACTAAATCAGGAAGGCATCAACTTTGTTGTCCACCTACAAACTACTGCAGAATGACCAGAGAAAACAATATTAAACCTTGATATTCTTCACTGTAACAGCTTAATGAGAAAGAACTAAATTATGCACACACATCCAAAAACCCCTTAAAGAATGAAAAACCACTGTCCCTACTTCCTCAACATAAGAAATGCCAGCCAACTCCATGTGTGAAGCCAGAGCATAAGCTGAATAGCATCAGTTCACATGCACTGAAACACTCAGCTGGTACAATGAGATGTCTGATTCTTGTTTCATAATATTGTATTAGGAATCACAAACACATGAATTAATTATACACAACCTTTCTGAAAAACATGTTTTTCACAAAGAGAAAAAAAAAAGAGATCACTTTCATCAAATACTTGAAGCATTCCTTATTTCTTTAGCTACACAGTCTGACATATGCACACACATTCCCATTTCATCAAACAGGCAAAAATAGTTGGGACAAAATGCTGCTTTTTAATACTCAGGCAATCTACCTAATAGTATAAAAGCCATACCATAGAAAAAACCAAACCTAACCAAATGCCTAAAATGTGAATCTGTGTCTCACATTCTTAGTCAGTTCTGCTATCATATTATAAGCCCCAAATAGGTCTGTTGCTTCTTTTCAATTCAGGATGCTGAAAAAAACCCCAATCTACATGACCAGTGTTAAAAGCCAAACTAAATGCACGCTCATTGCTCCCTCTTCCACAGGCTTCTGAAATTCCAAAATGTTGAAATCAGGCACAGAAATAAACTTTTGCTCTGAAATATATAAAGTAAAACTATATCGTTAAAATAATGAAAAAAATAACATTGACAAAATCTTTTATGACATCTTAATTTTCAGTCACAGTGAGTACTAATCAATTATTTATAAATCATATAGAATTGATTAGTACCCACTGTGATTAAAAAATGTGGCTACCTCTCATGAACACCTTGTCCAATACTTGCACAACGCCACTTCATGGTGGCATTTATGAAAAACCCCAGACATCAGAGTATTGACATCAGAAATTGATCCAGCCATAGAAATATTTTAGATTTTTATTTTTCAAACTACTTTTTCAATCTGTAAGGAGGGATTTTTAATTCTTCAGATACCTTATTGTATTAAGACACAGAGAGTAATGTAAATAAATATATATCTATCAGTCACAGTCTTGGGAACGAGAAAAATGAGGCAGCTGAACACATTCTCAGGTCAGTGGATATGTCAGGTGCTACCATCCCTTAGATCTTGGTTCAGTTCATAACAACTCTGCTTCTACTTCCTAAGCCATAATGACATTTCTGATAATATTCTCCAAATTGTCCTTCTGAATTCAGACTTCACTACTTTTTATGAGAAAACAGGAATCTATTTAGTTTTGGAAAAAAAAAAAAAGGCTGCATTTTAAATCCCACAAAGTGTCTATGTGCTTACATTTCTGCAAAATACCTTTATGGCTTAACACCATGTATAGCTTTTATTGTGCTACTTCATTTCTCAACTTTTTTTTTTTTAATTTTTTACAGAAACTTTTTTTAACAATCAGAATTTTATCAGTTTCATGAGTTTAGGGTATTTTATCTACTCTGATTTTGTATTATAAGCATTTCACCTAATACTTCCTTCTTTTTTCATTATCCTTATACAAATTCAAAAAAGTTATTTTCAGGATTAGAGTTACTTTGGAGATTATTCTAAGTGATTACATCAATGCACATTCCCTTTCTCAGAATAATGATTATTTGCTAGATGTGACTGCAAGCCTGTAACAACACTTGATTTTTCCATGATCTCATAAAATTTATACTGCTTTTTGCATATAGCTTCTATTTAAAAGCATTAATAAATATATTTGTAAATCCCAGATCAGCCATTCTCTTTTTGCATTTAAGAAGGCTATTTCTTTCATTGAATGTTTCTTTTTTTATGAGTGGATTTGGAAACATAAAAGTAAGAAGAAAACAGTTACTAAATCCATCTCTAAAAGGAACGAATAAATAGACTGAATATATTAGAAGATTGTTGCATCTGAAGAAAAGTTTCGTCTTTGGAGTAAACAGAAATTTTGTCTATATATCCATAATTTTTCATTTATTAAGTTGCAATATCAAAGAATCATATGTGGGGGAGAAGGGGGAAATTAATAATAGTTGTGATGTATTTGGTTTCTGAAAGTAAAAGAAACTCAAGCCACAGTGAGATTTGTACTATAGCAAAAATATTAGCCATATTGAGAAGAAACACTTCATGAACATGTTTTGACAGTAAAATAGGGACTAATGAGATTGTAATTAGCAACAGTCAAAGACTGTTGGAGCAACAGAATAGATTTGTGAAGTTATTAGTGTACTATTTAATTAGTGGCTTCTATGAGCCATAAAAAATGTTGATACACAATCTACACAAGAAGAATTTAAAGAAGAAGTCTAAGTGAATCTGCTGATTTGTTTACAGCATTACTTCAGCCTATTTACAAAAAACCTTTGTACAACTGTAGTGAGGAAACCATAAAAAACCACC
The DNA here is from genome assembly GCF_014805655.1 of Passer montanus. Classification (NCBI taxonomy): domain Eukaryota; kingdom Metazoa; phylum Chordata; class Aves; order Passeriformes; family Passeridae; genus Passer; species Passer montanus. Next base: position 17,324,279 of record NW_024356505.1, on the reverse strand, counting down.
CAGGTGTGTTCAACTGACATTTCATGCCTATTATACAGCCTTGAAGACAAAATATAAATCCAAGGTTTTAAAAACTTATCAGTTGAAGCATAATGTATAATGAGATATATAAAGGAATACCATGATAGAAAACAGTCAAGATAACATTTTTTATGATGAAAATACTGTGGACCAAAAATAATCCTTTTCTATGGAATACATCTGTTTCTTGACATTAATGAATTATTTGGGACTTTCATGTAATGGCGTAATGCTTATATTGCTACAGTTTTTAGAGAGTTTGTTCAGAAGGCACAGAAAGAAAGAAGAGCCTTTATAGGCTGATTTGAAGGCAAGGAGTATGAGCTACTACTCCTCACATTGCAATATGAGCAATACAAGAGGGTTGTGGTTAAACCGCAGCACCAACCACCTGACATTTTAGGAAAAAAAACCACTAAATCTTGCAGAAAGGGTAAAGAAGTACTGAAATACTTTATCTCATGATATCACAGGATACTTGTAGAATTCCTGAACTGTGGAATTCCTGAAAAACAAGTGAAGATAAACACCCTTCAGGATGCTGCCCATGGTCAAATTAGAGGACCAACTAACTCTCAATATGTGATTCTATGTTTATGCAGTGTAAAATTTCTGTGTAAAATGTAATTCCTGTCAGCATGTGACAGGAATTTAAGCAAAACTCCTCAAAGGAGCAATACTGGGAAGGCAGGTAGCTAAGGCAATACTGATACAAACATAGGGAGTAAGGAAGGGATCAGAAACATGCAGTTGAAATAGCAGTGGATAAATTAGTTTCCCAGGAAACAAAGCTTAAATCATTCTGAGATATCAACGAGGAAATGCAAAAGGCACTGGGAAAGTGCCAGAGAGAAGGGCCAGAAGCAAGAGGTGCCATTCAGCACAGCTGTGATGATGATGCTGAAACTGTCGAGCAGATGAAAACACAGAGAGGAACAGAGAAGAGGGAACATGTCAGAGAACTGCCTTGTGACAAATGCACTGCATTGAATCAGCCTCTTCAATACTGTCTAATTCTCAATGTCATCTTCCTTTCAGAAAAGGGCTCTCTCATTTGATAAACTGAGCAGTGATATTCTGATGTGCAGAGACTTTCTAGGCGTTTGCACAAGGGGACGGAGACAGGCACCCAAGAGAGCAGAGAGTAAGTGCAGATATATTTGTCAAGGGATTTCTTTGTAGCACTGTGGCTTAGCCTATATGGAAGATGCAAACAGAGGCAAATGGAGTTACTTGGAAAAGGTGCTGCTGATCAGCATACTGGGATTCCAGTCATCTCAGTGAAGTCACTCAGCAAAGCAGTGACACAACATGTAGTGGGGAGAACAATTTGTATTTCAAACCAGTTATAGAAACTGTGAGTCTCTCTAGAGAGGATCTATAGAACCCCTCAAAATTCACAAAATATTAAACCTGAAGCATTTATACAACACCTAAATGATCATTTGTTTCTTCTAGTTAAGGTAGGTGCAGATTTTTTTGACGTCCAAAATAATTATTTTTTTCAATCTGTAACAAGGGGCTAAGAGAGCTGAAAACAAGCTTGTGTCATCATTTCAACTCTATTTTGCTCTAAAAGATTTCTGAAATTTATAATGTTTTCTGAAAAGAATTAGGCCTTTTAGCCTAACTGCTACTACTGGTATGAAAACTGGAAACCTGTCTCCATTTCTACTTGTCATCATATATATATACATACACACACAAATACATATACATATATATATATGTATCTATTTTTCCACCTTTGATCTATCTGCTAATGTACTATTAACAGTTTCTTTTCACACAATTTTTTCTGATATTTTTCTTTTTAAATGTGTTCAAGGATAACATGAAACATATTTTCTTTAAAGTTTCACTTCCTGATTGAGCAAAGCAGCCTCATTTAAGCCCTTCCTGCAAGGGGTGCTGAACATCTCCTTGATGTTCACAAGTACATGTTTTATGCACCAGTCTAAGATATTAAATGGTGTGCCTTGGTTTGCTTTATGAAGAAAGAGTCTGATTAACACAACAGTATTGCCACACAAAATAGAAACATTTTAACCTCCATTTTAATTTCATATTTGCAGTGGCTACATAGAACCTTCAAGCCAGATTCCTAATATTTTGTTACTTCAACCATGATCCTGAATTTGGCAGCAATGAGACAAAATTCCAGCTACATAATATATTCAGAAATTATTCAATGTACAGGAACTGGTTTTGTATACAAAATTTTTACTACACTTTAATTTTTTCCTTCTTTGAATAGCCAAAACCTCAAGCATTATTCTTTTGCAGCTGCAACAGTTAATTCTATCAACTATTTTTGATATTTTTCACCAAACATCAGAATATTGATGGTGTAATCAATCTAAATATCAGATGTGATATCTGATTGGATGTTAAAATGTCACAGCTGTGCTATATAAGTTTTTAAGAGCTTCACAAGTTATACATTTTGTATTGGAAATAAATGTAAATCACTAGACAGGACATAATTTTTAAAATATTACAGTGACCTACACATTTAGCTCAAAACCAGACACAATGTCAGTCATATCACAATATCATCATACCCAGAAGTCTAAATAAAGGAAAAATCATGCGCAAAAGTGCTTCTTTATACATAACATTCTTTTCTGGCATTTCTGTACTCATTAAATATTGTTGCTTACATTTACTGCTAGCTTTTTGGGATCCCAATTTAAATCTTTGAGAAAAATATTCTGATTTATGTCACAATCAAAATGCAGCTCTTCAATGGTTTACAAGCACTACCAAAATGTTGGAAAACTATGCTTGCATCATAGTTAAAAGTGCTGAATTTGGGAGCAAAGAAGGGTAAACAAGGGAGCGAGTCATATATCAGATAACAGTGTTTGTGTAGCTTTCACATAAACAGTAGTGCTGTGATCACTCTCAAGCTCTGCATGTGTCAGCCTTATGTTCAGAAAGCATTATATGCATTTTCTCTAACCAAAGAAAAATCAAAACTCAGCAGCAGCAGTAATGGATTTTTTTATATTAAACAACGCTTCAGAGCTCTAGTACTGAAATGTGCATGAGAGGCTATGTTGAATGTATGTAATCTAGAGAGACTTCTATTACCAAAAAATATACTCCAGAAGATGACTGTTACATTTTGATTTGCCAATCTGCCTCTATCCCAAAGGCTATGCTCACTGCACTTGCAATGCAAGTCCAATCAAATCTGTACCAAGCTAAAAAGTAATCACCTTCTGTGAAGACCATTAGCAGATTAAGCCTCAGATAAAAAAGAAAAAAAAAAGTTACATGCATTTATCAAAGGGCAGAAAACCAATAGCTTGTACATAAGCCATCTTTTCAATTGTATTTAGGTAAGTGATTAGTCTTCCTCTTATCACTATCATTTGACTATTTGACTTCATTGTGGCCATACTGTGACCCAAATACAGTAGATATATCAACAACCAGATCAAGTCTGATTCCAGCTGCAGGCTTTTTATGTCTACTGATATATTTGGCATGGTAGCTCTCTTGCTTTTATTTACAAATGACTTATTGGAATTAAGTGCATCTATGAGAAACGTAAAGAAATTCCAGAAATCATTTTGTTCTACCAGCTTTAACAATCAAAAGGAAAATGGATTGTGTGAGTGAACACACATAGTAAGGATTCAAACACTTACTGTTAGCATGGTTTCAAATGCTGCAGCATTATGAAATTATATACCTCAGGACTGGGTTAGGAACAAAAAACTGTTACATTACTAATAAATTGAGACCAAATTTGGATATTCTGAAATAAGCAAAACTTGCAGGGCAAATGAAGGGGATAAATACTGTGAAGGTTTCTGTGAAGATTTCCACTGTCATTTTGTTCAAGAGAATCAATGAAGATTTTCCAAATGAAGTAGGCAGTGATTCAGTGTCTAAACCTCTTGATCCTGTGAACTCTTTGAAACATGAGGCCATCTGCCACAGAAACTTTTTTTCCACCACTTGTAGTATGCACCCATTGCTAACCATGCCTTTTGATTTACCTCACACTGTCAGAGTTTTTCCTGCCATTACTATGAAAATCAGAAGGATACAGCTCTTGATTATCAACTTGAAACCATGAAGTAAGAGCATATCTTCTTCTCTCTGACTGTATTTTTACAGTTGCCTTATACTCCTTTGAGGCCTACTTTCACCCTGTAGTGTGTAAGGTAAACTTTCATTTATTTTATTCTTTACAAGACCTTCATTTTTCTCCAGCAAGACTTTTGATCAGAGTAAGCTTTTCTCCTACCTTTTCTTCTCTGGCCATTGACTTCAGCTGTTACAGGACAATAAGAGTCAGTAGATAAAAGGGTATCAATTTATATCATTTTTCTAGACTCTATCAATCAGTCTAACTTAGTCTAATTCATATGGATGATGGATATGGAATTCTTTTTATGGGTTTGCACCATTTTTTAGAGTGCTGAGGTTATGGACCCCTAAATGCTTACCACCCATTCCTATCATCAGCTCTCATTAAGGATCTGGCTGTGTCCCAGTCTCTAAATATACCTCATAGACTTACAGAGCTGGTGAAGTCTGTCACATAAACTCTGTATCTGTTTTGTACTGCCATTACATCTGAGACATTTCAGCTAGGCTGTGTTTGGATAGCCATTTAACAAGTGGAAAAAATGGACATTACATCACCACAGAAAAAGAAATGTATACACCAGTTTATTCAGGAGCCATAGCCAGTGTCAAGCCCTTCACTCTGCTGAGTAGTTCAGACACAACTACATTTCTGCCAGGAGTATTCTTGTCTTATGATTCAGATCTCCAGTTTAGGTAACAGCTGAAGCACACACATATGCCCACATGCATCTATAATTAATACTTAACACAGGAGATAGAGAAATTCAAAGAAACACATTAATACTTAATGTATTTAAAGGCAACTTAACACTTGCCTTTGTCTCTGATCCATTACTTCCCTAAAGTACTCTTCATTCTCCATGAGCTCAGGATCCCCAGTCATTCTCCTTAGTTATTGGAGACACCCATGTCAAAAGGTGATGCGCTCTTCTCTTGGTGTATTAAAGTATCTGTCTGATCCCTCTCAGACCCTACTGTACTCCTTGCTCCTCTCGCAATTCCTTCTTAAAATATAAGACCTTTGATACTTTCATCCTATTTTCCAGATTATATATTTGCAGTTCACTGTGGAAAAGTCAGGATAAACAGGCTTTGGAATGCAGTTGTGTCACAAATGACTCCTGAATGGATAAACTACTAGTATCTGACACATACATGACAACATTTTTATTAATTTATGCCAGGCTTTCTACACATTAAAAATTTTACTCCAAAAGCAAGATGTAACACATTACAAATCATTTACTTCAAATCTTTAACAGAAAAAACACTCAATAAATCCAATGCAAGGAAAAGGTCCAAGCCCTCAGAAAAATCAACTTGGCTATAGGATATAATTAAGATCAGAAATTAAATTTAGAAAACCAAACAAAATCCACCACAAAATAAACAAAAACCCAGATGCCATACCTTTGGTTGAATGTTCAAGATGTAAAAATCTCAAATTTTACAGTGGGCTCACACAGCAGAGAACTAGCTATTATATCATCCAACTGACATACACATGCCTCTATAATTATTTCTTAATTATTATTTTTCTATCACAGTTTCACTTATGAAATAGGTCATACAAGACTTAACCATGTTGCCACTTGGATTCATTCCAAGTTAAAGTTGCATGACAGAGGTTAAAATTGTAAAAGATGAAGGTTAAAATATTTGAAGCAACAGAAAATTGTATTAATGGAAAAACATATATATACACAGTTTATTGTTAATGGAAAACAATATAAACACTTTATGGACAACAAATATTATATAACTCTTTCTATCCTATACCCTACCTGCCAGTAAATTTTCCAAACCTCTGATAAAGAGTTCTTCTCAAATATGGAGTTCTGTCTCCTCTCACACTCCTACAAATATTAGATGACCCAAGGTCAAATAGGTGTGTTAGTCAGTACTGGGCCAAAGTCCAATTTATAGTACAATATATCATAATTTTTCAGTGTCAAAAAAGTCAGTACTGTTATTTGATTAGCCGAATCCATTCCAATCTGAAAATGCCTCTGGCTTCAATACTCTGACAAGATTGTCATCTCACTGAACTCTAAACAACACAAGCAACGACCCCTGAAAGAAAAGGCGTTTAAGTTGTGTGTGTGATTTAAGGGAGAACAAACCCAGGTATATAGCATATATATATAGACAATTAAAATTACCAGACTATCTTTGCATGCATGTAAGCAAATACCAAAGCTTTCAGACTGCAGGTATCAAAATTATGTCTCTTAGCAGGAATACATTTGTGATACATTATGCTGTAACACATCATTTATTTCACAGCAAGGAATCTATTTCAGTTGGGAAGTTGAATTAAGTTGAATTTCATGTATGCAGCTCTATTAAAATTAGAAATAGAATGGTTTAGAACTGTTCCCCGGGCACACCAGAAAGGAGGCAACAGGCTGAGGTACAGCAGAGGACACAAAGGTACGTATCTTCAGAAATGGGTTAACCACCACCACACACTTGCCTTTCAAGCCCATTACTTGTGGCCTTCCCTTCTCTGGGATCACAAAAAAAAAAGGCCAACTAACCTAAAGTGATCTAAAGAATAGCCACATAAATCAGCTTTTCCACCAGTAGGATCAAATTAAGTTTCTTTAGTACGCTGATAAATAGCAATGTTAATCAGACTGAAATCAAATAGCAGATTTGGGATGTGTTAATCAATTTTTTGTCTGAAACTCAAACGCCCGATTCAAAGCACCTCTCATAAATGTAAAATTTAGCACTCTAGCAATCTAGTTCAGTTTTCAACTGTTTTGGTCTTTAGCCAAAATAATGAGGGAGAAAGGCTGAATTTCTTTTCTTAGAGAAAGTATAGTGGTGAGGCACTCTCTCAAATACATGACATTTGACAACAATAGCACATTGTACACTAGAAGATCTGGTAAGCATTTGTCAGCCTTCAGCAATTCCCAATAACCTGACCCATGCATATTTGAATAACTTTTGGAATCCTGCCAGACTGACAGCTACAGTTAAAGGAGGCCAAAACTGATATGTTAAATAGCACCATGATTACTTTTTATCTTCTTTTTTTGGGATAGATGCAGAATCAGTCCAGCTGCAAGTCAAGTGTGACTTTTAAGTCACTGATCAGAAAAAGAACATGCTAGAGTTTGCTCTTTCTTTTCAACTTGAAAGACTTTAAGCTTCTATCCAAAACATTATCAATAGCAACTAGGAAAGTAAGTAATTTTTTTTTTTCAGTTAGCTGAAAATAATCACATAGTCATAATTTTTCCCAAAGCATTAGTGGAATATTATTGGACTTTATAACAGTGGCCTAACATTTCAAGTCAACAGCAGCCCCTTTGTCAAAAGACCCAACACAATTTTAAAAAGTAACTGTTTAACAGCATGCATGTGGTAGCTGCACTAAATGAATGGAATGGGAATGATTCTCTAACTGAGACAGGACACTATGGACCATCCTCTTCCTTAAAAATAGCACTCACTGTAGCATATACAGTGAGGTTCATGCCCATTGTCCTCTAAGTGAAAACCTCAAGTTTGAAATCAGTGTCAGTGTGTACAGCAGTGTAGTCTTTCCATTTTTTACAAGACATATTTATAGTGCCTTGCATTTTTTAATCAAAGCTACAGCAGACTCTTTCACTCTTCCCCTAGATATAAAAACAACCATCCTTTGTCTTTTATTCACATTCTGTTGCAAAATCCAGCTTTGTTTTGGTGTTGGGAGATTGGAAGGTGAAATGGAGGTCACCCAGCTCCCCGAGGTCAGCCAGCACTAATAACAGCAGCCTCTGGGGAATGCCAGCAGTGTCCCATTTCTCTCAAGGTCAAGCAACTGCTGTAATCATTCAATGAGAGACTAATAAGACAATTCACAAGTCTTTTTTCTTCAGGGGTAAAGGACACACATCCATGCTGTTCAATGGTTTCAAATATTGGAAACAAACTTTTGTTCACAGAAAGATTTAAAAATATGGAAAATATGTAACACTAACAACCACTTGAAAGCAGATTTTTTTGTATTTAATGGAGATCAACTAATAATTAATAAGTACAGATAAAATATTATGAAACCTGTACACTTGGACCTTAATTCAATGTGAGGGAGTAAAAAATAAAATCAATTAAATATGTTAATTCATTTATTAAAACTATACATATGGTCCTGCCCTATCCAGAATCTTGGTTATACAGGCAGACCCTGGCCCTGCACATCACACAGCCTCTCCATCCTCATCACTCTTGCAGAGCCACTTGAGCCAGCCTCTTCCTTCTCAGGGCTTTTCCCAGCCCTGCTTTCACAAATCTCAATGCAACATTCAGATTTAAACTGCAGACTCCCTTAATCCTCCCAACACATTTTACTTTCTCATCCCATATGTGCCGCCCTAAGCACATGTATTCAGATACAGACTTGTTTTTCCAAACAGCCATGCAGAGGCAACTAAACAAACAAAAAACAGGGTGTGTTCATAAAGGAAATAGACAAATGGTAGCCTAAACTTTGGATATCAGTATATCAGTATATCCTGTGCCCACTTGTAAGCCGTTGAGGGCAATGTAATCCACTTCAGTAGAGATGGGATCAATCAAACCCAATTTTACGCACAAATGTATTCTTACCCAAAAGTTTACAAAACTCTGAAAAATACCCAAGTTACTATCAGTATCACTTGATCTAGAAGTTTGTGCAACTAAATTTAGAAAAGCTTAAATAAAACAAAGCTATCTTCCTGCCTGTTTGATAAAGTTAACAATTTATTTTCTTAGTGATATTTTACTTTTGTTTTACAGTACCGTACCACTGCTCAGTGTAATGCTGGACAATTATTAAAAACCCCACACTTAGAAATCAGAATACTGACAAATTACTTTGTTATATTTTAGTTTAATGTACATACATAACAAAATGAAATGTACCAAGCTATTACAAAAAATATCCTACAATTCCAGAATCTGGGAATAGTACTCTGAAGCAATGCTACAGGAATCCTGAGCAGGCATAGACTAGTTTTTTGCATGAACTGCAATAAAACCCCCAAGTTTCATTACATTCTTTTATGACAGAGGTGTCACAAATCACCAGGAGTTATAAGCAGCTGTATGTCAAAACAAAATGCTGATATTACAGCAAGATGACTTTCAGATTTGTAGCAAAATTGTTACATTTTCTTTCTCTCTTGAAAAGTATTGTGCTTCTTATTTCACTGATTTACTTGAAGCTTATGGAGAGACTTTTGAGCATCTATGTCAGAAGGAAATGATTTCACATTTCTTCTCTGAAGAAACGTATTGCAGGATGAAATGAATTATTCCAGTCAATATATGATTACTTGCTCAATGACAGTGCAACCTTGCAAAGAAGAAATTGTCTTCATCTTCTATTTTTTATTTTCCACAACAGATAGCAATTCACATTTTTACACTTTCATTCTTTTTAGTGCAATGCACTTGTTTAAAGAGCAGTAAAGAAAGTTCATGTCATTATGCTAAAATATATCCAAGATCTGCAGATAAAGGGGGGGTTTAAGAATTGTCTCCACAGCATTAATGATTTTTCAAAATGAAATGTTACTATCAACACTGTTCTACTTTATGTCCACATAACCAGAAACACAAATCCTCTCTGAGACAATACATGCCACAAGGGGACAACATATTATCTACAGCTGGAGTTCCTATCTCATTTCAGTTCCTAAGCTCACTTAACATGTTAAAAACATGGCTTTTCAATGGTGTGCATCCACATTAGGATATCTAATTCTGACCCCCTCTGACCATTCTCTCCAGGGCAAAGTAATGGGCCAGATACTCCAGTACTTAACCTCAGCCCGTTTCAAACTGACTTTCTTAAGGAGATGCACACCATCAGCATGTGACTTGAATATCTGCATATTTGCTGAGTTTAAATCTAAAATTCCTGTTTGTATATTTTTGTTTGAATAAGAACAAAAAAGAAATTAGCAGTATGGTATGCTGGTATTTTGGGGATTGTACTGGGGGCAGGAAGGTGTTGTATTTGAGGAACAGTTATTTTATTGCTTGCAAATAATTGAAAGTTTTGGGGGTTTTTTACCCTATGGAATGGAAAGTAGGGGAGAAAAATGATAACTGTACATACACACACATATCTATATATAATAGCAACTATAATAGCAAACTATAAGAGCAAAACAGCCTTACTCTATAGAAATATCCATCTTCTTAAGTATTAACTAAAATGTTCAAAAGAAAAGCCTTCTTACATAAGAAAGTTGAAAAAAATCTCTCATCAACATATTCTATTATTAAAACTGGGCAATGTAGTTACAGAAAATAATACAATAAAATTAAAATATTCTAGCAATATTAGATCATAAGACTACATAAGAACTTGGTTTTCATCTCACCATCAATGCAGTTTTCCATATCTTAAAATTCTGGGACATCAAGCAAAATGAAAAAACACTGATGCAAAACAAATGAATAATTGTCACTACTAGAAACAGTCACCGTGGGAAAAAGAGCACTCAACATAAATTAATTTTATCATTTTCAATAATGCAAAGTTGATGGTTAACTACAAAGCTTCAGCTATAGCTCCTGTAAATGTCTGATTAAAAATCATTCATTGTCAGCTTCACTGATAATTTGCCAGTAAATTACATCTTTCCACATATTTTTGAAATTCTTTCATAGTTAGGTGAACTGGACAAAATGAAAATTTACATTTCAAGCACAAATATTGCAGAGAATAATTTCTATCAGATGTCTGAAAGCTGGAGCCATTCTATTTTACTGCTGGCTTTTGATGAAGATTAACCACCTAGTTTTGAAAACTTGTTTCAGTTTCTCTGTACTTGGAACTAAAATAATATTTACACTGACAATGAACATTTCACAGTTGCTTCTCAGTCTAAAGCATTTTTGCTCATCAAAACCATGTATAATTGTTACTCAGACATCAAGCTGCAACTGTAAACACGCTAATCCAAAACTAAAGGTTCATTACTCACATAGTAGAAGACAGACTGAAGCATTTCATAATGACACAGAATTCCCCTTTTGACTACTTTTGATCTTCAGTCTATTTTGGCCTGAGGTCAGCTGGCAAACAGATACAATGGATTGATTTCTGTGTATGCGTGTTAATGATTCCCCTTTCCATCCTTTGGCTCCAAATTGTCCTAAATTGGCATCGACAATGATATTCAAAAAATAGACTCCATATAATTATCCCAGTGCTGGTTATAAATAAAATTTAAGGTTCAAAAGAAAAGAGTTCTTAATACTCCAAGGGAATACTGAAATTGATCCTAATACTATTTAAATATGCATAGTTTAACTGGGTTCATCACCTTTAATTCTCTGCATTCCCCTTTTGCAAGCGTAGAGAAACGTACTGTTTTAGCAAATCCAGATTTTTTTATAAATACTGGATTCTATTTCCCTTTCAAAACTAAACACAATTCACTCTGATAGGCACCAGGCTAGGAAATTTTAGCCTGAAAAGGCTGACCCTTTTCTCTCTTAGGATCAGGCAGTATCACACAGACAATGTTTATTCATGCACCTCACGAGATGCTTAAAGGACTTCCTAACTTCTGAAAGTGTTTTTTCCTCTTGCAATGTTAACTCAAAAATCACCAATACAGACATGACAGTTCTCTAGCAATTAGTTGGGCAGAGTGTCTGTAAGGCAGTGCATACACAGAGTTGGCCAGAATAAAGTTTACTCTTTCCAACAGTCATGAGGATTTTGCTTTACAGAACTATATATCAGAATAATATCAACACAAGCATGTGACCCTGCCCAGATACCATAAATCTACATGAACCAAATTACAATCCCTGTGTGAAGCCTTCCCTAAAGCAAAGAACAGCTGGGCTTCACCATAAGTAGTACAGGTGCCTGGCTGCTGGTGGGCAGAGAGCTGTGCCTCTTTTCAATATTGTTTTTGCAGCACTGCAAATAAAATAATGGACTACATGGTGAATAAGCAGCAAAACATGTGTGCTCCTCTTACACCAGCAGGCATGTTACAGCAACCTGGTCTGTGCTTGGAGATTTTGAGACACAGAAAGGCAGATTTGATAGGAAAGTACCCATCTGAATATAAAACCTCTTAAACATCCAACTCCTACATTTTTTTCCAGAAGCCAATTACTCTGTAAATAGCAAACAAATTGAACAGAATACTTAAATAGTTGTGATTTAAATCTTGGGTTCACCTTCAGACATAATCAGCTCTCTTTTCTCATTTTATATCGGAGAACAGAATATTCACTCTCCCTATACGTATCATAACATATTTAGGCATTTTAATTTCCAGATTCAATCAGCTCAGGCATATTTACATATTTATTAGGAGAAAGGTTAATACAAATCATTCTGTTTGGATTCTATTGCAAGCTTTTTGGGTAGGAGCAATATAAGTCAAGTGCAGCCATTGCTAAATCACTAATAACCTCCTGAAAGCTTGATTTTTACTATTCCAGTTTCATATGCTGAAATAATTACAATGATAAAATGAAATGGAACTTTATAAATGGGCTTATTATTCTGATCTACAAATGAATAGAAAACCTTTGAATTCATTGTTATATAGATTGTAACAATAAAGGATTTTTACTATCATTACTCAAAATCTGAGGAACTTCATTATTTTCTTGAATATAAACCCTGCTCATCCATTTTCATGGACTTGTCAAGAAAACAGAATTATGCAACTGTCACTCAAATTAAATGAACTTAATATATTACTGTCTACAATAAAAGTGAATGTTTACCTAGGAAGCTTTTCCTTTTGTAAAGATACAATATGAGACCTGCAAGACATTCAAAATACTATTGGAATGATAAGAGAAGGAATAAAGTATAAAAATATTAATATACCTTTCAAAGGAGATATAAAAGAGAAATATTGACCTAATAATCAAGTGAAATATTACCCTAATATTCAAGTTCAGTTAAGTGCTGAGTGCTGGACATAGATGCTATATATTGTAGAATTGGCTGAACATACTAAAAAACATTCACAAATTCCCAAAACAAGATGTGCTCTGCACAAAGTACAGCTCAACACTTATAGGCTGTGTATGTGACACCTTTAAAATGAACTCGCTTAAATACATTGTCAGCAGCAAAAGCAAGAACTGGGTGGGTTCAATGTGGGCTGGTTAGTGAAGGATGATATGCCAACGAGACACAATTCAAAAAAACTTCATTGTCTTGTTCTTCACAGATCATAACAGCAAGGTTTGGGAAGTGTGACAGCCCAAACTGGAAAGTTACAAGCTATAAACTACTTAGAGAAATTGGACGTATGAAAACCCATAGAATTGGAGATTATTTAGGTGGGGGTGCTGAACACAGGCTGCTGTGCCTTCAAGGCCATGTTTATGATTAAAAAAACTGGAGGGAGATAATGGGAGAAGTGGTAACAGCTGGGCAGATCCAGGGACCCAGAGGCCTGGCCAGCCCCAGCATAGTCACAGCCAAGGTCATGAGGCACATTTCTGAGAAATTACTCACAAGGACAGCAAGAACAATAAGGCAGTATCATGATAGTTCAAAATAGATTTACCAAGGGAAGATCATTCCTGTGCACGAGGAGAAAACTGTGCAATATGACTTGATTTCAAGAAGACTTATGTTGACTCTGCAGGATCCTCATTATCAAGATGAGAACTGGACAGACTTCTAGATGGTTTGAAAACTGTCTGAACTGCTGGGCTCAAAGTCTGGCAAACACTAGCTCAAGATGTAGCTGGTGTTCACTATGAAGCACATTATCCCAGGTACTGATGCTGGGACTCGTATTGTTCATACTGCACTGTACTACTTTACTTTTAAGTAAAGACTGCTATTAAGTAAAGAAGACTGCCTGACACACTGAACTGCAGTTTCAACTCACAGGCACCTTTAGAAACTTGAGGACCACTCAGTGTGTCAGCCAGCCCTTCTAATTTAGCTAAGTGCACTTAGTTGAGTAACAATATTCTGTACCTGCAAGTTTGTTGGGTTTTTTTTTTTCCTAAAATGAATTTAATACAAACTAAATACTGTTTGTGCTTCTGCATGGAGAATAGCTGTGCTAGTGTTTACATCATTATCTAATACTACAGAAATGACAAGGTTAGATTCCCTACCTCAAACCAGCAACTCAGAACCACTTAGTAATTTCTAGTAAAGTTTTTAGCCAATAAAACTTGTTTCCCAGAGCTTTCCTTGATTTATGTATGATTTGAAGTCAACTAAAAGGACACGTTTCTAGTGAGTGAATTGTTTTATTAGATATACTGATTCTTTCCCATTCCAAAGAGGCAGCTAAAATCAGGTCTGTAATAGAAATAGCCTTTCCTTGCAGTTGTTAACCATATTTGAGTTCCACATTGGAAAGAAAGAAATTATCATAAGTCTATAAACTGTGGTGGCATCCTTTTGCAATCACAGATGAACAGTCACACACTGAAACCAACCCCAACCAACTGGGGAAGGAAGTAATATGTTCCCCAGTAAGTACAAGTAGATGTTTTATGTATTCTATGGAGCAGACGCCCAAATATTTACAAAAACTGACAAGAAACGTCTCAGAAACTGAAGTCTACTATGGTCATAGTATTCTTCATTCCAGTCCCGTATATGCTACTTTTACACAGGGTAGACACAAGCAGTGTCAATGTAATACAGAAATCTGTGTATTCAAGGACTAACTGTGCTTTCATTCCATGGACCAAATTCCATTTAGGAGTAGGAGACAAATCAATTGCACTCCCAAACAGCACAGCTCAGCTTAGTTTCACCTAAAGGAATCTAATATGTACCCAGTGATTTCCAGCATAAATGGAAGCACAGCAAATGGAGACCAATGGATAACTCCACGCAAAAACACATTCCTGTCCCAAATTAAAACACTAATGCAAAAATGCCTCAGCCATCCTGTAGTACCAGGCCTGGTTAACAGGTATTCCTCTTAAGAAACAAAGGTCTCCCAAGCCACCATCCTCCAATTAAAATGTTAGGAAAGGTTTACAGAAGACATAGTAAAATCAAAATTGCTTCCAAATTTTTCAGAACAGCTAAGTTTATCCTACTTAGCTATCTTCTGCCCATTTCACAATCTTTGCTTGGACTTCTCATTGCAGATGTGGTTGTTTTTCAGAAAAATAAAAAATCAGTGCCAAAAAAAGCTAAAAAACAAAACAATTTTTTTTAAGAGAAAAAACAAAGCCTTGCACAAACCAAAAATAAACCAACATTTTCTTTTACTTTGTCTAAGAAATACAAGGGCCAGATCATAAACTAGAAGTTCAATCTCAATTAATCCTCATCACAGAATTAGTGCCTCACATTCCCTTTTTCCCCTCTGTCCATCCAGAAGCGTGGACAACATCCCTGTAACCAAAACCCACACCACTCCCAAAGCCAAACCCAAAGATCTAACACCTGAAGTTTCCCTTCAATCCAGGCAAATTTCTTCACTAGCAGGAAACACAAATTTCAGATTTTAAAAAATCCACACTTCTACAGTGTCATTTGCATTCAGAGTGATTGCAAAGAGTGCTGAACATTGTTATTAATAAGGATCCCTGCTGTTGTTTTACGCAGGGATTTATCACCTTCACATCTAAGAAGGAGGAGCTCAGGCTGCAGAATGGAAATTATTCATTCAAGTTGGCATTTCTCCTTCTATTGTCAGCTGCTGAAAAAAAATTAGCAATTTATTCTTACTTAAAAACTGCATAAAATGGCACGATACTGTTCATTCAGGTTCACAATAAAACATGCTGCCCCAAACATATTCTTCTGACAAAACAACTTTCTAATATGACTGATCATTCTTCCTCAGTCAAATCTTCAACACATACTAGTAAATAATATTTAATGTATTTTATTTTTATTTTATAATTTATACAGAATTATGGAATTTTGTAATTCATATTACTGCTAGAGATTATCACATGTTCTGTGACTTACAACACTAGGGGTATCTGAATTTATTTACTAGTTCTGGTTTGATAATTGCTGCGAAAGTTCACCAACATTTTTAGGGTGCCGATGGATAGAACAGTCAGTAATCAATCATAATGCTAAGTGTATAAAGCAATTGAAAGATTAAATATTATAGCATTAAAATACAATGCTGAATTGACAAGTAATACATTGTTGCCTATTTTTCTAATGATGTGGAAGTAATCAATCCTTCAAAGCATAGCACGTGTCATCCTATTCCTCTTCAAAACATTTTTCATAAATCTCACCAGTATTTCACTCAATACCAGTCAAATTTGTAAAACTCTTCCTGATATGTCTTTTTGTTCTCTGCAAATGGTGGCCAACAAAAAGGAAGCTCCTCATACTCATCTAGCTGTAACTGGCTCCATTTCTTTCCAGCCATGGACTTTATTTTCCTGATAGGATTATGGGGCATTCCCACAGAAAGTGGATTACAAAGTGAAAGACAAGATATTAAAATACCATATCTTCTAGATGCAAGCAAGGAGAATAGTTTCTATTTCCTGTTTATGTCACTCCACTCCCCTTGCCAGCAACATCATCCAGAGCATGGTCTCCCTCCCAACTCTAGTTTTATTTTCCACTCTCTTGTGCTTTGTGGGAGTCGGTTGTCTGCAGTAACAGAAGATCACTTTGGGCTGTTACACAGCATTACACACAAGACTCTTAGTTCTGACAACAAGGTTTTGCTCATTTTCATGTCTACATTCAGAATATCAAACCAAATTAATTACTTTTTTCTGAAATACCTCAGAATTGTGTCCTTGATTTCTGTACAGAGTTATTTTGTCAGCTACCATTAGAAACATAAATCAAATTACATCATGCAAGTAAAGCTTATTTAGGACTTCCTTCTACCAGAGTTATTGCACAGAATCAAGAGAACAAGGATAACAAGCACAATACCAAAAAAACCTACTGTAAGGACTGAAAAAAAAAATACTATCTTTGGTTTTAAAAAGAGATAATTATGGCAAAACACACTTCACAGAGGAAAAAGTTCTCTTCATGAAGAAAATTAAAAAGTTGTCCATGGGATATAGCACAAATAATCAATTTCATTTGCTTGCCAGAAACTTAGCTTAGACATGAGGGACTTAAAACATTACAAAATTAAAGAGTCATGTAAAAGAAAGACAGTTGAAATAGTATCAGATTGCCCATGAATATCATGAAACCTCTACTAACATAGGTTTAAAACCAAGTAATCTTTTCAAGGCTGAACTAAATGTTCTTTCTAATTCAATTTTCTACAGTGCTTTGACTTTGCTCCCTAGAACCGCATGTTCAGATACTAAAACAGATTACATTACAAATGTCAGAATTGCCATCACAATATAGTTTTAATGAGCTAGAAATTAAAATACTGGGCTTTGTGAAGCAAAAAAAGTCACACCAGCTGAGCTTTCACTGAAGTCTGATAAAGACAGCCCCTGTTAAGTATTGTAGAGAAGGGTTTGAGAATAGGAATTCCTATCTGTTCAGCACAATAAAAGAATGATGGCTGATACAAGCCAAACTTCAGACAACCAGGATAAAAGATGCATTGTCACAGTACAGAAGGATATTGAAGGAACAACAAAGTGGAAGACAGAATTGACACTTGCATACATCTCATGAGAATGAAAAATTTGATTGAATACTTCACTAAATGTAACAGATTTTTCAAACCACAAAGCTTGCAATTTAATTAGTCCTATCTCAAACAAGCAAATGAGAAAGATTTATAACCATACAGAAGAATTATAACACTGACAGCTGATGGCTTACAAGAAAAACAAATGCACCGGTCAAGAAACCAAAATGTATCAAGTGTTGTCATGTGTGGCCATGTATGTACATATGTGCTATACATAAGATGCCTAACACATTAAGGATTTTTCATATTACAAATTTTATATAGTATTATAATAGCATGTTGTCTACATAAATATATTCGTTGTATTAGTAACAGTATTATAATAGTATATTGTCTATATAATATAGTTATTGTATTCGTAATATATAAAAATAGTAATGTGTTATATATATAGTATGCTAATATTGACGGTATATAACGAATTCTGAATATGTTATTTCTATGCATACATATATATATATACACATATTTTTGTAATGTGCATCAGAAAGTTCTCAGATCCAGAGAAAAACATTTCACGAGATACCTGAAACTTGCTTAGATCAGCCACAGGTTGTAATGAGAGTGAATCCTTGGTTTTCAACTCACAAGGCTACAGTAGGTAAAGCAGGTAAGGCAGGGACTTGAGCACAGATTTGCCACATTTCCAATACACTCTACACATCTGAGGTCAAATCATACTTCAAATATTTATACTCCTTATTTTTATTTATTATGTCCACATTTAATGGTGAAGTTGATTTTTTCCTTTACTAACATATTGCTGATGTAAAAGTAGTCCTGTTTTGCTACCTATAAATGGGGAATCTGCTTACCTTCTTCTAGTTTGCAGTTGAGGAGATTTGTCATAGTGCTAAAATAGTACTTAGGATTCTTGAAGATGATGAGAGACCAGCAAATTTGGAATAAAGCTGGTTACAGCCAATTAGAAATAAAATCTAACAGCAAAACCTTAACCTCTGCACTGGAGTACAATGCAACTTGCAGTCATACATTTTTTAATCATAAATTCACACACACACACCCCAATACATAAAGTTATATAGCACTTATCTACAGAGGATAAACCGGAATAAAGCTGGTTACAGCCAATTAGAAATAAAATCTAACAGCAAAACCTTAGCCTCTGCACTGGAGTACAATGCAACTTGCAGTCATACATTTTTTAATCATAAATTCACACACACACCCCAATACATAAAGTTATATAGCACTTACCTACAGAGGATACATAAACTATGTTTGTCTTCTTTAAAATCAGTTTTAAATCAGCAGTTAATTGACTATGGACTTAAGGAGGACTTTGTGGTTGACAATTGTGATGTTTTTCTAATCATACTTTCTCAGCTATAGTAAACTGATTTTTGAGCATTCTTACACTAGTTTGAAAAAGCATCTTTCTAAATTACAAAATATGAGCTACTGCAGATACAGTTATTTTTGCTATTCTCTGAATTTCAACATTGAAATAAAACAACAGAAACTCCTTGAAAATAGGGAAAGGGTTACACTTCAATTAAGTGTATTCATTTTTTTCCAAGGCAATCCTTTGGAGCTACACCAAATCTCATTCAACAAGCACTCAGTTTTTCATTGAAAAGCATCAGAAACCAAAGCACAAATTAACTAACAGCAAATAGACTTTTCTGAATTTTCCTATGGACATATTTTTTGCAAGAAACACAGATATGCAGTGTGTAGCAAAAAAAAATATTCAGGCATTAAGGAAGGTTCTCACTGAGGAGATGCTCCAGACCCTTAATCATCTTAATCATCAGAGCTGGACACAACACTCCAGAAGAGACCTCACTGGTGCTGAGTAAAGGGGAAGGGCCCCCTCTTCAACATCTCAGGGCACTACTGACCTCCTCATGCATCTCAGGGCACTACTGACCACCTTTGTCACAGGGCACACTGCTGGCTCGTGTTCAGTTTGGCACCACCAGGAACCCCAGCTCCTTTTCTGCCGAGCTGCTTTGCAGCTGGGTAGCCTCAGCAAATACTGGTGCCTGGGTTTGTTCCTCCCCAGATGCAGACATTCCACTTGCCCTTGCTGAACTTCAGGAGGCTCTTGGCAGCACATTTCTCCAGGCTGTCAAGGTCCTCTGGATGACAGTGTGACTCTCTGGCATCCCAGTCACTCTTCCACGTTAGGTGTAATCAGCAAAGCTGGTGAGAGTGCAACCTGACCCATCACTCAGATGATTAATGAGTAAGACTGGACCCAGTGTTATCCCTGTGGTACACTGCTAATTACTGGCCTCCAACTACAGGCCAAAAGTTGTAATTAGGATACAAGTTTCAGGGTCTTCTTTTGCATTATCTTGGTAGTTGTATCACAGAATGCTATAGATGTCATCACACGCCAACAGTGCTACTCCTGTATTTCATGACAACATGAAGAAAATTAATTTATCCATACTACAGTACAATAAGGCATAATTTATGTGTCACCTTAAGAGTCACCTAATTCAAGTCAGCATCTCCAGGAAGAGGGCTTAAAAGAATTTGCCTCACACAGTACCCACATCAAAAATCCAACACGTGACTGAGAATTTATCCCTTTTTCTGTACCTATCAGAGCAAAGCAACTCTAGCAGCCTGAGGGATCAATAGACTGAACAGTAAATTTTTCATTAGATTTTTTTAACCCTCTTCATTCTATTTTTGCTCTTCTTTTTGTGTCTCCAAATTCCTGTTTTCCTTTGTATCTACAATTTATCTTTAATTAATCAAATCTTTCTTTTGTCCCATTTCTGATTGTCTCTCATTGTGCTCCCATATTTCCTATCTCCTAGATCTGCACATATGTTAAAAGTCTTACTTGCTTCATGTTACATTCAAGTATTTGGATACCTGATTAAGGTCATCCTGTGAATAAAATCTGTAATTAAATAGATACATTTTGAAGCCAAGAACATTGCATTAAATAACATATTCAGTATTAAGCAGTATTTTATACATTACTCAGGATGGAAAGCAAAATGTCTTCTCATCTCTCTTTCTCTCTTCTACATGTTTCATTACCATGACCAGTTTTTGACAGAATTTTTCTCACATTCTGTGCATTGCTGGGTATTTGTAGAAACGTAGGATGCCAAAACCTTCTGTTTATAGTCAATGAATTGTATCTTAAAATCAGAAAGGAAGACAAAACTTGTTCAAACGTCCCAAATGTCTGACAAAGCAGATCACTTGACACTGCTGTCACCAGTCCCCTTCACTACCTGTGGTCCCCCAAGTAGTGTTTAGATTTTGGGAAGATGTGTCAGAGGAAGATGTCATGCCACTGCTGCCACAAGTCTCGTAGCAGTTACTTGCCATGACTCAACAAAACCCATGATTTCTGTAAGCTGGTATTGGAGTTGGGGACAACAACTCAAGCACTGAGGAAGCTTTTCTTCCAGAGCAGCAGCAATTTACCAGTCATGTCAAAGCATACAATATGGCCTGACAGGGCTCTCCCACTCTGTTCACACATTGCTGAGTGCCCACTATAACTATTTAAAAGCTTGGCTTGCACTAGATTCTTAACAGAGCCTGAAAATCTAGCAGAAAATAATATAATGGCTCAGGGAAGGAGGAAGAGGGATGCTCTGCCCAATGCTGCCAGCACAGGCCCAACAGCCACTGACAGAATTTCTTTTGAGTAATTTCTTAGCCCAAATGACACTGATGCACTGGAGTTCATGGTGTCATGTTCACTCAAGAGCTGGCACTACTCATCAGCATGGGCACATGGCAAGAAGAGCAAGACTCCTCTCTGAATTGCTGTTTTGCATCACAGATTGAGGGTCAGGAATTAACACTGGGTTAATTTTGGATCAGGTCATACACTGAGAAGAAATATTAAAAAATACTAGATATAAGCTATGAATTTACGGTAGATCTTTTATTCCAGCTGTAGGATGGAATTTAGAAACTGATAATTAAACTTTAGAGAAGTTAGATTGGTTTTGAGTGAAAAATGCAGAAGAACTGATATACAACTGAAAGAGAATGTTGAAGTGTGGCCAGTATATGAAGGATATATTTTCCTGATTACCCTCAGTGGGTAGTGGGGACAGTAGCTTTCCTTTTCATTCTATTTCCTCCAGTACCATTCATTATTGGAGTAATCTAACACCAAACTCCTGGTAAAGCCTGCCTGTAAGAAGAAGAGCGGTTCCAAATATTTGTGTTTTTACAAGGACTGGATGCAGACTGGTATGTTAGGAGTCCTGTAGTTCTATTCTGCATCACTAATACACAGACATTTCTTATTTACTACATTATTTCAGTCATACAATAAGCAATTAGGTGAATGTGAGGAAGACAACTAAGATACAGTTACTAAAAATAATTCCAGAAGGCTTTGGACACATGGCACAAAACTTTGCCTTTTAAGAGACCTTGGCTTCATTGCTAGCACTAACAGGTGAAAAAAACCCAATATATATCAAAGGAATTATACCCATTTCCCATTCAGCCCTAAGCTGCTCCCCAAAAAACTAACAAAGCCTTAAACAGTGGAAAGAAAGCGCCAGCAGCACAGGACCTTGAAGGTGAAAGCTGCAGAGTGCACCTTCAGCACTGTGATAAGGGTGACAAAGACAAGCAAGGTCAAGAAGGAGGATAGCACCAGCCTGTGTCAGAGAGCAGATCATGCCAGCTCAAAGAGAATGGGACCATATAAGCATAAGACATTAGGACTAGAAGGCAAAGTCTCCTAAATAGTGCATTAATATACTCCAGACCAGTCAAGGAAAACATCTGTACAGCAATTAAGGAAATACAATCTCAAATAAAACCATTCCAATTTAGATGCTGCTAATGTTACACTGAATGTTGCTAATACTGCTGCAGGACTGTGGCAAATTTGTGACAAATGGGGAAGCAAAAAATCCCTTGAGTGTTAGAATTGTACATTGGGACTAGAAAACCATCAGGAATTATAACATTTAAGAGATTTAGATAACTGGGTAAAATAACAATGTGTGAATATCTAAATATATTTGTTTCTTTCTCCTTGTTTTTAAAAGCTATAAACATGTTCTGAGAAAAAAACATGAGAATATAGCACTGTCATTGAAACATTTGCCTTCAAATTGCAAAAGCAATTCAAAGAGCACCAAAACAATCATTATTTTTCCATTATTTTTAATGTGACTTTTTAAGCCTTATAAAAAAATACTACTTATGAATGCAAACTGAAAACAAAGTACACAAAGACTGCTGGCTGATGCAGTAAAAAGGACAAAGAAAAGTGTTTTCTGAAGAACATTTATTTATAACAAAGAAAAAAATGTGCATGAAATTGAACAGCTAACAGTAAGGACAAAGAAAAGTGTTTTCTGAAGAACATTTATTTATAACAAAGAGAAAATGTGCATGCAATTGAACAGCTAACAGCACACTTTTCTGTTTAAACACTGTCTTATGGGGGTTCATCACCTATAAAGTTTAACTTATTATAAACCAACCTCAAATGTTTGAATGTGAATCCATGCTTAATTACAACAGGGTTTATGATTTTTCAAAAGATGTTCTACTTAATCTTTTAAAAAATCCTAATATGCCAAACAGTTCCAAATTGCCACATTGCTCTGCTATTAATAGATCAAAATGAAACTTCCATTGATATTGCCCTGGAAAACAGTACCAATTGATTTGTCTTATTCACCTACTTTCTAAGAAAATTATGAAAAAAACCCTAAAATCTGAACTGTATGTAATTGTATTCAAAGTGTCATAAAACAAAGAACAGAGTGATAAAATATACATAAATATTATTCTTCTGAATTGATTAAAAGTAAAAAAATTCCTCAGTTTTCAGACAAAACAGTGATATTTTGCACTGATATACAGGCATTGGAACCTCTCCACTGGCAGCAGCAAAAGTATGATTGTTGAAACATCTTGAAATTTCTAGTCTACAGTAATAAATCAAAGTAAGATATAGGAAGACAGGTTCATAGGAAGAATATTGGCATAAATATTTTGATAGCATTATTTTAAACTTCGGAAAAAATAGTGATAATTTTTTCTAATGAATAGGAAGAATCAAAGTAAAAAATAGTGTATTTTCATCAGGAAAGTATTTTTTTGAATTATCCATTTGCACCTACCATATGTTTTGCTTTCCACAAAACTATCATCAACAATATTTTCTGGCATGCAACTTGGCCCATTTTTTTTTTCCCTCCTGGAAACACAACCATACCTTTATGTTTCAGTTTATTACAGAGGATGCCCAAATGTTCTCCTGTGAGTACACATGGAATTCTCAGAAAGAAAACAACCTTGATGGAAACAATGTATTATGTATGACAGTGGTTCTGCTTTGGAGCTGAGCTGGATATTTTTCCCACAGTTCTGGGGGAATTATTGGCAGAATTTCTTTGCAGATGGAGCAATACTACAGCTGTACTTTACAAAATAGGAAAGCTTTTGATCCACTTCTAAGATACCAACTGTCCCCATTCTCATTTCCCTTCTGTCCTATTACTCTTAGGTAAACTGCATAAACAGACATTTTAAAGACATATCAGTAGGATTGTTTCTCAGCTTTGTCAGCTTTCTTCACCAAACACACTTCAGCATTAAAGACACCCTGTACAGGTTCAGAACTGAGAGGTAACCTGTAAAATAATAGATTATTTCCATTTAAATTTAATATGAAGAAAAACTTAAGAGCAAATTCAGACAGATTAGCTAATTGAAGAGCAACTTCTAATATTTTGACTGTTAACTCCTACTTTCTGTGATAGAATCCTTATTAGAGCTATATTTTCATAGAAAAAACATCCCAATTCACACATCTCCTATGGTGGTGATTCATCATGCAAGCTGCTGCCTCATGCTTGAACATTGACAGCGGCTGATATTCCAGAGTGTCAGCAAAAACAGTTGAAAAAAAAAGCCACAGCTAACGTTCAGCACGTAATGCTCTCAGTGCTGAGGAGCAGCTCCCCACCCCGGGCTTGGCAGTACCACTGCCTCTGACCCTGCTCCCTCCAGGCCCAAGCGATCGCAGCTTTGTGATCGGATTGGTCTCTGACCCAGATACTGCACTGATTATTGAAGCTCTCGCTTGGCGGGAGTAACTCTGACCTACTGTGCTAATAATTTTGCTGATGGGAACTAATTAAATCCCAGACAGTCTACACACTCTCTTTAACCTAGCTGTTAACAAGCTTGTAATGAAACTTCTATCAAGTCACACTGTGCCGTGGGTAAATAAGCTTGTTCACACACATGCACGTGTGTCTACAGTCCCACGGAATGAGTGAAAGTAAAATAAAAACATGGTAAAACAGACTGAAGCCCCGTGTTTACCTACATCTCATCAGTGGCCAAGATAAGGATGAGAAATGAAAGTGGCTCTGTTTCTACCTCTAGGGCACTTCATACAGGTCAAGTTAGGACAATCCCAAGGAGACCTGAATCTCACAGCTGTGTAAGTATAGCCCTCTGCATTATCAGTCCTATGGAAACACATACTGAAATTTACCTAATTAAATACAAAAAAAAAAAGTGTATTATAAAATCTCAATGATTTGAAGTAATTTGATACACATAGTTACTGTTCAAACAGACTAACTTCCAAAGATATTAGAAAATTTGGTGCCTAGAGTGAAGAGTTGCAGACACATTCGTGTTAGAATAGACTTGGTCACTTAGATGATCCTGAAACAGAGTTTGCATCTACTTAAATGGTGTCACTCTGCTAACCTCCAGGATTCCCAACAGCCATGGTTAAGATATATAACAGAATTCAATCTAACAAAAAAATTATCTCCAAATGCTTCAGGTTGAAACACAAAAATAAAATCAGAAACAGAGGAGGTGAGGGGGCATTATCATACATGGCAAAAAGTCCCAACATACAATACAATATTCTAAGTAGGAAGGAAATTCCTGTGCACTCTGTATGCACACATCACAAGTAAAGGACTAATGTGATCAGGTTAACAGAGAAAGCAGGAGATAACAACATCACTTCTCCTGCTAAATCGCTCCAGAATTCATAATAATCAAACAGAAAATAATATTTGTGGATTAGAACAATATATGCTGAAGAAAAGCATGCAGATTGATTGTTCTTAATTTCTCTTCACCAATTTCAAGCTTCAGCATAGAAGTGGTAGCTAGTGCCATTAGAATGAGGCAAGTTCTGAAACAGCAGAAACTCTGCAGAAAATAGCCTGTTAAATTAACCAAAATATCACATTTTAACAGATTAATATCTAACAGATTTCCCTAAAGGTTTGTGTCTGGTTCTATGAAATATTACCTACATGTACACAAATTTTACAACATAACTAAAAAATTAGATGCCTTCTGTGAAAATTGAAGACAAGTATAAGTCCATAACTTGTATTTTGTTCTTCTAATACCTATGAACTGACAGCCTGGGTGACACTCTTTAAAATCTTCTATGCTACTGGTTTGCCTCCACCAGACTCACCTGCACCAGACATAGACAGTTGGTTACATCACATATTTTTACCTCTGAAAAAGAGCACTAAAATTAAACAATCTTAAATCAGGCTCTTTGACCTTTTCTGATTACTAGTGTCCACTCAACCTTTCCAGGATGAATGGTAGATATCTTTGTCCAAGACAGTTTATGCAGCAATCACAGTACTTCCTCTAAGTTAGATAAATTAGGTGGTCACTTAACAGGGAGAAAGGGCAACATCAATTGCAGCAAAGGTCACTCAGTTCAGTTATCATGTACTGTATTAAATTGTCATCAGATCTGAACAGCAATTTCATCAATAACCCATCCAGCCAGAATGACTGTGAATGTTTGAAAGCATAAACCCACGCTGGGGGGACAGAGAGCATCAGAACACTCACACGTATCTGCAAGGCAGGGATACGAAAGGCCACAAACACTACACCTGAAGGGAACAAAGGTTCTCATCCACCAGTTTGGTGCAAAAGAAGATGGAACACACACTAATAAGCTAATGATATACAGTCTTTCCCACAGGACTATGAATACCGCCCTATCTGCTGCTACTTGAGAGTACAAACTCCTTCCTTGATTTGCCTCTCAAGTTTTTTTGGGTGTTCCAACAGTCACTCTGGGAATACCCTGCTCTTTCCAGCATTCCAAAGTACCTGCTTCGTTCTGCTGGGACATTTTCACCAGCAAAATGCAATAGAAGAAACACTGGAAACTTCAAATAAATAAATAAAAATTCTATCCAACCTCTGACACAGAAAATTGTTTTGTTGTTTTGATTCAGTTACTAAAAAACTCCTAAATGTTAATAAAAGTCTCTTAACTTTTACTCTAACCAAGTCTTTAAGTTGTTGAGAGAAGCATTTTTTCATCATTTTAATGAAATTATTTCATCATTTGAATGAAATACTTTAGTAACTCTAAAATCCTAATAAATATGAAGCATTCAAGCATGAAAATTTTATGCAATGTAACATTTATGCATTGTATGTGTTCATATTAGAAGGAAATGTAATACATGTAGTCTGACTCCATACAGAAGTTTGTTTTTTGGTTTACTTTTTTTAAAGAGATGCAATTGATTACTTGTACAACTTTACAAAAAACAAAAACAAAAAAAGAAGAAAAAAAAGCAAAGTTTATGCCAGAAAATGCCATGCTTTCATTTTGCAGATTCTCAGATTGCTAACTGAAAATACTCCTACATTTAAACAATATTCATACTTGGATGTCTCATATTTTCAAATAAATCTCAATCTAATTTTCAGACAATCCATCCTGAAAACAAATATGAAAGTGAATGCCTGAGCACTTGCAGATGAAATCTATACAGTCTACTCAGGAATCTGCAAAGTAACAGCTGGTGCTACAGCTGTTACATTCAATCAGGGAAGACAAGCAATACCATATGGCATGTTTTTCTAATGCAGTTCTCAACACTGAATATCCAGGATGCTGTACTTAAGGGGAAGAAAGAGGGTGTTTAAATGCAACCATTACTAATAATTAGTCCAATCCATCACAAATAATTACCAAAATGATTTACCATTAATAATTCCTTACTGAGGGAAACAAAAAAGAAAGTCTCATGTAAGCCTTGTATTTTTCATTTAAGAATCACTTAATTGCTTTTCACTAGGTAAAACAGTGCTATTTCCAAACACCAGGAATAAATCTAGAAAGTATAATTTCAGGTTGCACTTTCAAGCAGGGATAGCGTCAACAGCTTTGAAGAAAAATAGATTAGTTCAGGAATCAAAATTTATGATGATGAACTTAAGGCTCATACTTGAAGACATCAAGGTAGCAAAAAGGAAACACACCTAAAAATACACATTTAATCGGGAAAATGTTTCTTTTCTTCATGCTACCTAGAAACTTTGTTTTAACAAAGAACAAAATACAAACTTTTAAAAAACTGTCAGGAAGAAAACTTTCTCTACACTTTGAGAATAGAAGCTAGTTCTGGTTGACAGAGATATGTATTTATATAGATCATGATTTTATCTCTATATTCTGAAATGCAGTTATAACAGCCTGTCACCAAATCCACTGAACTAATGGCAGAATACTCTCACACAAAGAGAACACATTGTATGAAAACAACATGCTGAGAAAGTAGTATTAATAGTGCTGTGAGTTTCACTTATAACCAACCATTGTATTGACAGCTTTAACATATGTGCTTCTCAAAAAACAAAAAAAACCCCAAAACCAAACAATCAAAACCCCCACAAATCTCTTCTTTTGCTGTTACGAGCTTGGCTGATATAATCAAATAATTTTTAAAATATACTTTTGTGACAATGTAAACTCTTCAAAAATATACTTTCAGACAGTGTGTTTCAAATGTTCAGAAAAGGTTTAATACAAGCAATAAAAATATTACATAATATGTAATTAAGTTGAAAACCCACATCAAAGAACTCTCTTATTTAATACATTTATTGCAAAATATCTGTTTCTTTATTTGGGCTCAGGTGTTCATTTTTTCTTAAACAAGGTTAGGTGACCTCCCTTTGAAAACTGTAAAGGGCTTTTGTGGAAAAAAATGGAATAAAATTGTCTTTTTCACAAATGACGATTTTAAAGACATCAAAAGTCAAGTACAACAATCCAAAATGTCAGCAGCACTAGTTGCATTTCACAGCAACATGTGCTGCTCCAGAGCGCACTCTTCATGGCAGCTCCACTGAACAGGGTGAACCCATCTGCCCCACTATTAGTCCACAGCTAAGAATGAAGCAGATAAACGCCAAACTTTCACTCTGAGTTCACTGATTAAAGATCAAGTCTGAGACCATCTGCTGAGTTACAATAATCTGTCAGGATGTCAGAAATCCTGACACTGAGAATTAGACAGCAAAGATCTTTCTGAAGAAAACTACATTAAGCAATTCTGTGGCATCACTACAATAACAGTCATTTCCAAGAGGTTACTTAGAATCACCACAAAGTATTAGGAATATTCTAAAAACACAGAAGCACCAGGTTATACTTGTGAAATATGTTCTTACAAGCACATGAGTAATAATGAAATAGTCTAATAAAAGAAACTCTTAATTACACTAGGCAGAGCATAAATATTGCATTTCAAAATGCCTTATCCAATTTCCTGTTTGTAAACAAACTGCCAGTGTGAATAGTTGGATGGCACTGAAACTGCAGGCAATCTTAGGGCTACAAGAATGCTTATACATTAGTTACATCCCTGCAGTTAAAGGACTGTTTACCTTTCCAAATTGTACTGAAAAGCTACGTAAGAATACTAAACTGGAAAAGTAAAATCATCTTAATACTTCACAAAAACAAAGGCTAACCAAAATTATCAAAAAATAATGACTTAATTACTAATTCATCAAAAGGCATTGCACAAGCATGACCTTTAAAATCAAAATGGGCGTTGCTTCCATGCTGCTGGGATCAATTTCTGTATCTTTACCAGCATAGCAGATGGATGCATTATTATCAAGGCAGATAAAAGCAGGAGCTTGGAATCATTCTGAACTGCCTGACTCATAGATGGCTACCATGAAGTAAATTTCAATTTGAAAGCTTTTCCATTATGAAGGTTTTTAAACAAATTGTTCTCATTTTGAAACTCTTCTTGAAACCAGTTATTTTTAAACACACATAGCATTCTCTGCTTTGGAAACAGAATAGCTGTGAAAAGCTTATTTAGACACAAAATCATTGCCAACAGCCAAGCCATGGGTACTTATTTACCAGATTTTAAAATTATGGGTATTATACTTGAAAAATTTAATTCACAGGGACTTCTTTGTTATTACAAGGAGTAAACTCATTTTCACCCACACTGCATTGAAATTTGATTTTTTTTTTCCTACAAATCCAAAGCACCTCAGAGGTGGTAAGAACCATGCGAGCAAGTAGCATTTTTCATTACTTCAATTCCATACAATATTTTTCTTGGTAGAAGAAAAAACGAGACAGAAATGGGCTGTACAGGTAAATCAGAAGAACTAAGTAAGATCTTGAACCATTAACTACAAATGTACAGTAGCTATGAGAATTATCAAAAATCTACATTAAACTTCCCCCTCACCTAAAAAATACATCCTTCATTACAACTAAAATTTAAAGGATGCTAGAATAGCTTATGTCAATCTAAAACTCATATATTTGTTTTCTTACCAGGTCTGCTTGATAAAGCTACATTGGCATTAAGCTCAGAATAGATTCTAACAGGCACACATATTCCTGAAAGATAAGGGAGTTACTTTTTCTAAAAATTATTCTAAACCAAGAGGAAAAACTGCCTCTTAAATCAATTTCATCTGCTTCCAGCTCCTTCTGATTCAAGGATTAGGTGTTATTCCTTAACTAAGGCATATAGGCTAAGCTACCTAATAGCCAAGAATCTTCTGAAAAGGGAATAAGATCAAGACACCCCACAGCTTTTGGGTTTTTTAATAGACTTTAAACACAAGAAAATTGGCACTGAGCATTTCGTTTGAATGGATATTTTGTCAACAACAACAACTAAGACATATTCCTTTAAATAAAATTTTAAAAAAAGAAAAGTGCTTGAGCTTCTGAAAAGTCAGGTGTAATTCCAACAAGACAGAAAAAAGTTTAAGCATGCCTCCATGATGGGGAAAGTCCCATCATTGTGATCTATATTAAAATTTAAAGAATGTAACAAAGGAAGTCTTCTGCATGAAGAAAGTGAGACTACAAAATACATATTACAAAAGATTATTTTTTATTTCAAAAATATAAATTAAAATACAAAAAGAAAACATCTAGGAATGTCTCATGGAGACTATTTCCTCCTTTACTATCCCATAAAAATGATGAGCACTTGCACTGTTACCTTGAGACATGACATTAAATTCACAGGAGATAAATGCATATTAAGTTGGACCAAGAAATTTCATCTTCCCAATGGAAAAATCAAACATATGCACATTGTTATTACAACAGTTAGCTGAATTAAACTCGGTCCTAGAAAGATTCAAATTTACTTCTCTCTTGACTGTGATGAAAAGAAAAAAATTCATGCAGTTGTTGAATGAAATGGAACTAGGTAAAAAGCAAAAATCCCTCTTAAGAGATGGTATAGATATGTGTCATATTTTGTTTATTAAGCTTTACACTGAAAGTTTCTCACTTGCTTAGGAGGTGAGAAAGAAGTTGTGATCTCTCAATGTCATATACTGGATGATATCATGAGTATCACGTGTGACAAGGTGGCTCATAGCGTGGGAAATAGAGCACAGCAAACCACTGACAGCTTTATCAATTTCCTTATCTGGCATTCCAGGTTATCTCTGAGGCCGGAGGCTCTAGAGAACAGCAGCCTTCTGAAGCACCAAATGTCTCTACAGAGAGTAGCTGAATATTAAAATCCACTTTTGCATTGCCATTGTGATGTGCCTGATATTCAGGGCTTGTAACTTATACAGATCTAGAATATCATTAACAAAAGCACCCAACTGGTTCAAGCTTTGTCTTCTAATTTCAATTCATCTTTGATAAAAATTTTTAGATGCTGACTGCACAAGATAAATAAGAGAACCATCATCATGGTTCATCTTTCTCTTTGGAAGTACATTAACACAACGTGACAAAAAGGATGAACCACTATTTCTTGATGCAGGTAGAGGCCTGTGGCAGTAAAAACACATTTCTTCTCCAGAACACTGAGCAGTTATTGAACAAGCAGCTGGAACAGACCCAGGTCACAGCAACAAACCTCTCATAAAGCATCCATTAGCCCACTGAAACAAAAGAAGGGGAGGATATGGAAGTGCTAATACAAGCCATGTGAGAAACTGGGCTGAGGACCTAAAAACTATCATATGTACCAAAAATAAAAGGAAAAACAATAGTCATAGATGATAGATCTGAAAAATTAGTAAAACCTCTGTCTTGTACAAAAACCTGTGTTTTAAAGAATTATTCAAAATGTTTCATTTCTCATCTATCTGTACTTGATATAGAGTTCAATATATTTAAGAAAACAATGCATATCATATCAAACTGATGACAACTCAGATATCAGAGGAAGATGTCCACATTGCAGTTTGACTTTTCTCTTTGTGTGCATTGTTTTATTCTTCTTGGTTGTTATGTTGCTTTTTTTCTATGAATAGGTTCTTTATGAAAAAAAACTTCCATGCGCTTCATAACTTTATTAAATAAGTGATTAGGAGACAACTCAGTGAGTGGAAAGTGTATGTATTTGGGCAATTATCACATTTCAGAAGGAAGTCATTCTCAGCCTGAGGTTGGAAGTCACATTAAACCAATTAGAATAACCATTATGTAAATGGTAGTTCCTGTGCTGCTTGGCACAGCACTAGTCAGTGGATTTATCAGGAGAGATTAGACTTCACGGAGCACAGTTCAGCTAAGTCATAGCTGAGGGGCATGACAACTGACAAACACTCCACTTGAGTAATCTAGCCATGAAGGTAAAAAGGATTTTAAAAAAAAAGCAAACTTGCTATAGTGCCACATACAGACAATAGTGGCAATAGTGTAGCCTTTCTATTACAGTGATAGAAACTCTACTGCTTAAAATATTTAGAATAAATGTAAAGCAAAAATTAGGAAAGACATGGCAGTTTGGGAAGAAAGAAGAGAAAAGGGGTTAATTATTCAGCCTCATTAAATTTTTCATCAGAAGCAGCAAACTATCATAGCTTGAGCATTTTCTTTTTCATTAGAGTGCTTTTTAATATTGACATCCAACCAATTATGTTCAAACTAATTCCCAGAATGCTGTGAGACTGCAGCTACTTTCAGAAGTTTTTCCACATTAATGAACTGTATTATTTTTTCATTAGAAGCTCCAGTGTGCTCTGAGACATACAAAGTGGGGAACAGAAAACCACCCTGAACAGAACATATTCTGCAAAAAGTCTTTGACTTTCTTAATGAATTTCTCTCTTCAGGGAGCCTTTTTCATCTTTACTTTAAAAATTCAAAACCAAAAGCAGCAGTTCTACGTCAAGTGGACTCCTCCTTTATAACCAATTGCAGCAAAATATGTGAACTCTGTGCCTCAGCTCCAGACACAGGTGAAGTTATAGAACACAAAAGATTTACAGAGATATTTTATTTGTCATAATATCTTTTATGGTCTACACTCCAATTTATATATTTGGGGTTGTTTCATTGTTTTCTTCAAATATGCCTGACTAGATTAAACTGCTTTAATAACATTCTGAAGATTTAATAAGCCTTAGCTAATGATAGCTTTTTTCTTTTCTACATGCTCTCAATGAAAAAAAAATCAAAAAAAACAGTTAACAAAAAGGCATTGTATTATCTGATTCATTATACAGCAAACAGGGCATCTTTTTTATGGTTTCTTAATATATTTTGTCTTTTCTTTCCAAAATAACTCTCTCTGGTAATATTTGCATAAAATGTGATGAATGTCTTTCCTAAAGGGGAGTGAAATTGCAACACAGAATTGCATTAGCAACTAATATAGGCATGACAAGACTGAAAACTAATTATTTATTCTTCCTTTTAAGATGTTCTCTTTAATTAAATGGCACCTTTTCTTCATCTCACCTCTTCCTTAAACCCATATTTTGTTAATAAACACCTGCCTCTAGTTGTGCTACTTATCACTGTCATGGGATTATATACAGAATGTATTCCATATATGGATTAATAATAATAATTAATAATAATAATACACAAGTTGCTGGACTGCAGTGTGTTATACTGTCTGTGAAACAACATACTTAGAAAGACATGGGCTTATGTACTGAAGAGTGCCTTCAATTAACTAAACCTGCAAATTCACGAGGCCCATACACAACCTCTGTAAAAGATACATACGTTACTTTGCAAGCAAATTATCATTCTTAAAATGGCTTACACCAAGTAATAGCATCTACATGTGAACAGCAACAAGGCGTCATTTCCTCTGAGACACAGGTTCACTGGTTTGTCTTTCTAGTCTCAAAATAATACTCTTATCAGTATGAGAAAACCTATTTCTTAAATGAGAATGATGAAGACATTATGTAAGCAACAGATTGTTATTTAAAGAGACTTTTTTCTGCATGCATGGCAGTAATTTTTAGTTCACTGAATTGTCACTCCATTTCTATCCACCAATTTCCTTTTATATGTGAAGCTTCAGCAAAATACACCTATTTTAAATACCTACTTCTGCATCCAAAAAGTAAAATCTTTACTGCCCAATTTTGGCTTCTGTGGACCCTGACCCTTAAACACTTTCCTGTTAAGAGAGAAACTAAGCAGCATACTGTTTAGAAGAAACTATGAAGCACATAATCTAGAAAACTCTGATATTTCAAGAGATGGCATTCACTACATAATATGCTCAGAGCAATAAAATTAACTTCTTGCACAGTTAAGATAAGAAAAAAGGCAAAAAAGTGATACTACCTCAAAATACAAGTTGTCCCATAGTTTTACAACAAACTCACAATTTTGAATTTATTTTCATCACATTTAATTGGCAGTACACCTGGTAGAATAGCTCAAATCTGTACTGTGACACAAGAAACAAGACTCAGTTATAATCAGTACCTGTACTCATCACCTGGATTTCCTCCATAAAGCTCTTAAAGTATATTGAACACAGAGGGGAAGAAAATAAAGTGCTTATCACTAGTAAATATATAAATCACCTATACAAATCTGTCATGAAATGCACTTTGTGAAGTTTCAGAGAACTCAGCACAGACAGTAACATTCTCCTGCAGCTCCCTTCAAAGATGTGAAGTACAGCATAGAAAATAACCTGAATTTCCCAGCTTTGTGGTTCAGGTACCCAAACTACTCCCAAGGTGTTGACATCCATATATCAAGCTGAAATATGGAGAGCCATAAGTCATTCATCCATGTCAAGTTAAAGACCACAAATCTTCCCTGAATGCTCTGTCACTTTATCACTCTTCCTCCCCTTCTTTTCATTATCTCCTGCATGACACCAAGCACATTTTAAGGAACAAGTCAGTCTTTCCAATGCTGCCATCTAAAAAGCAATGCTGACGTGAACTTCATTTAGGATTACAAAAACAAACAAATAAGAAAAAAAAATCATTTCAATGACAGCCTTCCAAATACACCTCTTAAAAATAGCAAGCTCAGCAGCCACCAAGGTGGAATTTCTAAAAAGGAATTAGTCGTATAGAATAAATATACTTCTTATTAGATTTGAGCACTAATTCAAGCTGTGCCACTGTTCAGGAAGAAGATGACTTAGATTATCTAATTTTTTTAAGTAGTATATTGGACCCACACAGCATTGTTCAACAGTGCCTTTAGACCATCACACACATATCACGTATGCAAGATGCATATAGAGCTATATATGGCATGAAAATAGCTTCCAGACTGATTCATTAGAAAAATCATGTTAGTTTAAAACATCTGTATCTGTTCATACAAGAATTTGCCTCTTCACTCAGCCCCCTTGAGTTTTTCAATCTCGCAATCTATTTTAAATATTTGATTTCTTCCTTCCTTTCTCTCACGTGTTCTGGTCTTCTCCACTACATCCATTTTTGCTTGCATATGCCACGTATTGAGTGTGCTAAAGCACTGGTATCTTGAGTACTGCCTAATAACTGTATCAAAAACCTCAAGACTCAAAGGTTCTTCCGTTCTGTTTTTGCACAGACCTACAGAAAACTATATTCATGTAAACAGCACTTTACAGACAAGCAGATTTGCAGTGTCACCACTGCAAACCATGTGCAGAGCTAAGACTGGATTCAAGATCCAGCCTCTTTACTAGCTTATAATGCAACTTTTGCAAATAAGGTTTACATTCCCTGTTGCAAGATGTAGCAATGTTTATGGCTACTTTAATGGTTTTGTTCCCTTCTTGCTTCACCCTCTTCCCTAATCCAGGAATTGTTTTGACTGAAAACCACAGGAAAATTAAATCAAGCAAAAAATTCCTCACAACTTGTATTTGATTAAACCACCAGTAGAACACTGCAAAACAAGCAAAATTTTACACAGCACAAGTGATCTTTTAGGATAATCAAGCACATTAAAACAAAATTCAAAATAAGTGTTTGCTACTTGGAAGAAGAAGGCATGACTGCTACATCTGTGAATGCAGAAGCACTAATTAACTTTTACAAAGAGTCCTCCTCTCCCAGTATCTTCTCCCAACAATGCATTTTGGAACTATCACACAGAGAATTAGCTTTCCAAGGTTTTTTGTAATGTTATTTTCTTATGAAAACAATTCTCTCCTCCAGTAAGGCATCTTGATATCAGATATTTGAACTACTTTTGCCACTTGATGTTATTTGGGTGCTCCTTTAGAATGTTAATAAATTATCTTTGGATCTTTGTAAAAGCGTCTTTAACAAGTCGTAATTACGTTGTTTTGTATAAAGCTGTGGAACATAGCAACACCAACAAATGAATATAATTCAATTGCGTTTGGCATTGTACAAACACAAGTCATTATAAAACAATCTCTCTCTGTTCTATTCTCTATTTCTCTAATGGCTCGGTGGTAAAATAGCTATTCCCCAGCACACATAAGGAGAGTTATACTATTGTTCACCAATAAAACATTTCATTTTGCATAATACAGGAGGTAGAATGTAATAATGTCTCTCATTAAGAAATTTCTTATTGGATTAGTGGATGTCATCAATCTTAAAAATGTTTGTCTCAGTACATCAGAAACCCTTTCCAGTTAGTACCCTCAAACTCACTTTATATAATACACACTGCAAGGAATGGTCACATAATCTCTTTCCCCATCAGAATACCTATGGGAATCTTTTACTGGTATTTGGACATTGGAAAGCTCGCTTTCTAACAACATCATTCACAAGGGATCACACAAGAATCTTCCACCTGAGCCACTCACTGAAGCCTGCATCTAATGGCACTCCTCCCCTGAATCCATGCAAATCCTCCAGATTTTCCTTCTCTATTCCACAGACCTGAAATCACCAAAACAATCTTGGCAATGCTCACAAAGTATTTAAAAACCTCCAGCTACTGTGGTCTACTGATGCACCATCAGCAGCACCAAAAATCAGAGTGCTAATTAATGTTGGGAACGTGCTGATCGCTAAAATAAATGGCTGTTGGATTTTGTTTGAAATCCCAGACACTGAAAAGTTTAACACTGTACAACAGTGTTAAAACAATCATATGAAAATAGTAAGCAATGGGATTTCCTAGGGGAGAATAATTTGTGCTAGCAGTAACAAAAGTGCTTGCATTAACTTTCATTTGACTAAGTTTTAATATCTACATAGCACAGTTATTTAAATTATGATTATTTGGGAAAAAATTTACCTGATAATATGAATTTTTAGGATTTCGCTATATGGTTCTCTCTTCTAATTGTTCCATTACTTTAGTGACTCCATATATTTTTTCTGCCTTACTAGACAGAAACAGACATAAGAAGAAAGAAGAATCCATAAATAGAACCCAAGCCAATGTTACTGCTGCCTCCCACTGTGGGCTCTGTCAGTCCATCGCCTTCTCTGAGGTGCTACATAAACCCACCAGATCTTAGAAACTTCTGTTACCAAGAAATTTAACATATCTCTACCCACCTAAGGAACCCACCACTTTTTTCAGTTTCATTAGTCTATGAAAGAGAAACAGATTTTGACTGGACATGCATCCAGAAAAAGGGTCTTTCTGCCCTGTTACAAAGAGAGGACTTGTTTTTGAAGAAGCCACAGAAGAATAGAAGAAAAAAAGACATTTTTATCCATAAATCCAGGACATTTCAATAAACAGGATAAATATATGTATTTTCCTTTACCCCAGAAATTACTTACAATAAAAAGTTCAATGCACAATTTAATTTATACCATAGAAAAATTTAACTCAAAATATTGATTCTTACTTGTCTTTGATAATATTGTATTTTCTATTATGAGAAATGGGCTTTCTGTTAAATCTGGAGTTATTGTGTTAAAAGATACACACTTCTGTTATCTAAAGAACTCAGTGGACATGCAGGATAAAAAATGACATCAAGTGAAATAGGGAACTGTAAAGTTAAACCCTGGTCTATAAGGTATTAAAAAACCTGAATTAATTCAACACTGCATCCCAGCCTGCAGAATAAAACCCATAGCTTTTGAGGCATTCTTCTATTCCAGCATCCCTATGAGCTGAGGGATTGAGCTGATCCAGTTAGCATAAGCACTTCAGGGCACTTGCTAAAAACAATCCAGACATCCTCTGCTACCAGTACATTACCAACTACCATTTTTGACTTTTCTGACAGCATAAAAATGTCATCCTCCAAGTGAAATCAACCATTACCCTAGCATATAGTACTTGTTTATCTTAACTAGAGGTTTATAATATCAGCCACACTTTTCTACTTTCCTACTTCAAATATGGCAAAGTAGATGCATAAGAAAAAGAATTTCACAGCACAACATTTTTATCCAAACATTTAAATATTTACTTTGATTTTGTTAAATAAGGACAGAATACTAAACAACATTTATAAATAATTTCCTTAAAGAAACCATTTCTGCATCTCTGCCAAATATTCTGTTGCCAGGCTGCACTACAAGTCTTTTGCATTAATCAAAGACTTAATACATGCTTTGCAAAATTTCTTTTTAATAAAATATCTGAAAGGATATTTTATAAATGAGGGCAAAGAGCAACAGTGATGAACGTGCCTAATGAAAATGAATATGTCCTTATTCAAGACCCAGATAGACAAGCCCCATTTGACTACATAAAATCCGATTTAACTGGGAGATGACAGCAAAGAGTGTGGTTGCTTAGATGCACATAACAGAATGTAATAAAAGTGATAAATTCTAATTAATATGAATTTATGCAGTGTATGTGTAACCAACACTTAATCAGATTCTATCCTGGAGGATCATTTATATTTAGCAGTAATGTTTCTTTAGCACATTTTGCTTGAATAATTTTTATTCTTTGAAAAGGTGATGAAATACAGTTTTTCTTAATATGTAACTGAAGACCAGAGAATAAAAAAGATGAATTCCCAAAAACACCTTTTACAATCAATGACAGTTTAAAAATCTTGACAGACCTCTCTCCTCAAGGATATGCAGGCACCAGCTGAAGTTCACCATGCCATAAGTAGGGCTTTATTTTCCCTTGAAGAGGTCCTCACTGCCCTCTTTCATCATCATATGTGAATTCCCTTCCTGACAGTTAGCCCCCAAGATAAAACATCTTTTTCTCATTTAGCATTTTCCCTAGCATCTAATCCTCCACTTCAGATCATTTCTTCATAATCTCTTTAAAATCAGGAGCTTCCTAGATACTGACACAAGCTTATCTGTCTTCAGTCTCAAGGCGCAATTACTGCAAGGAGTCTTTACTCAGGTTTTAAAAACAACAAAAAAAAAGAAAAAAAAGAAAAAACAACAACAAAAAAACCCTAACCAAACAAACAAACCAAAAAAATAAATACTGGAACAAATGGGGGAGTTTCACCTATGTAATGGACCAGCTCCAACAAAAAAGATGACACAGCCCTTGAAAGGCCTTATTTTAATGACAGGTTTGGTTAGGTAATTTTTCTCTCTCCCTCCCTCCTCCCTTCTGATAATTCCTGTCAGTGTGTATTTAGGTGCAATTTGAAATGCCTGCTGTGTTGCCAGTCCTAGGAAGGACTTCTGTCCTCCGCAGGCATTAATATGAGATAGGAACACTCAGTGCAGTGAAAATAGGACAGTCCTAGGGTCACTCAGAGGGAAAATAAAATAGACTCTTTATTCTGTGATTTTATGGGTTTTAGGCACCAAATATGTTAGAAGAGGAATTTCAGAACTGTTGAAAATTCCACTTGTGGAACTGAACTATTCTTAGACTAATTTGGCCCTTAGAACGTAAAACCTGACAGGGGTGTAACGGTACAGATTTTGTATTTGTTGCTCTCTGTGGGTAAGTAGGAAACCAAGAGGTTGAAAATCAGAAGCGCACTGAGATCCAAGTTCGCATCAAGCAGCGAAGTGTGATTTGGTTACAAGATCCCAATGTAGCACCTTGAAATAGAAAATATTTCTTTATAGGCTCTGGAACTACGAGGCCTTTGTGTAGCCCTCTTGCCAAGGCAATAGAACAAGAATAAATCACATACTGATGCTGTTGCCTGAAAAAGATCAAAAAGTGATTAAAAAGAGATCTTGCCTGCAGAGTTTGCAACACCCCTCTGGCCCCAGTGGAAATCACCTGGGCCCCTGGTTTCACTCCAGGCCTCCACTATCCCAAAAGTATCAATGATATTCTGTATATTGCCTACACACATATTATTGCCTTTCCTCTAATTCTTGACTGCATCAAAGGTTGAGCAAGTTATCATCTAAGGACCAATTCTCATCTAGGAGACACAACATAAGCAGGAGAATATAAATACCTAATTGTCCTCTTCAGGAAACAATGCCTTTTTCCTCCTTCCACGTTCATTTTAAAACTTTCTGTTATCCCCAGAAAGCCCATTTCAAGTTCTACCCTTGTAAAAAAGAATGGAAAATGTCCAACTGCAATTGTTATACCAATAACCAAGTCTCAGTATCAACAGCTGCAGATATCTCACATCTGTAGAGCTACATCTATCTGTATTATCTGAGATCTGATCAAGTCTTTAAAACAAATAATAATGGAAAAGGCACTGCCGCCTGGA
This sequence comes from Passer montanus, assembly GCF_014805655.1. NCBI lineage: Eukaryota > Metazoa > Chordata > Aves > Passeriformes > Passeridae > Passer > Passer montanus. The sequence continues at coordinate 17,283,430 of NW_024356505.1, read as the reverse complement.
TTTTTGTCTTATGACTGCTTTTGTTGCAGAGATACTAATCCAATGCTGCATCTTCCACTTCAAAGGTGTCATGTGCACTACTTCAAGCTACTAGAAGATGCAATTTTAATATGATCAAGCCTTGCTGATTTTGTGCATTCTTCAGTAATTAATTGGAATATATATATTATATATAAGATATATATAATATATCTTAGTAACTGTAGGTAGGCATTACACCCAATATTGACAGCACATCACAGATCAGCATGTGAATTCATTTAACAAAAACATATGAAGGAGAGGGTAGAAAGAAGTAAAAGAGACTTCTGATGGGGCAAGAACCACCTATGCTTAGTCAGTTGTGTAAAGGAATGGTAAATATATGTCCTGCATGATGACATGACAGACTAAGAAAAATACGCATCTTCGTGAAAAGGGAAAAAAGTGAAAAATGGGTGCCTTCATTTAGGAATCAGCAGGCATCACATGGTTCACTGCAAAACTTACAGATACATCAACATCTTAGCCCATGGTGGGAAGTATCACCAGATCATAAGGTGTCTTTGAACATGAAAACCCCAGAATGGGTGAGGTTGGAAGGGACCACAGTGGGTCATCTGGTCCAACCTCCCCACCTAAACAGGGTCATCCCAGAGCACACAGGACAGGATTGCATCCAGACAGTTCTTGAATATCTCCAGTGAGGGAGACTTCACAGCCTTTCTGGACAGTCTGTTCCAGTGTAAGGTCACCTGCACAGTAAAGAAGTTCCTCCTCATATTCAGGTGGAACTCCCTGTGCATCAGTTTCTGCCCATTGCCTCTTGTTTTATTGCTTGGCAATGCTGGGAAGAGCCTGACCCAATTCTTGACAACTTTCCTTCAGATTAAATTCAATGACATCCAGCAAAATTCTGGAGCAAATTGTGAAAGTTAAGGTACAAGAAAAATGGCATTTGAGAGACTCACAGAGGTTCAATGAAGCAGTGTAGAACCTGAAGCAAACAACTGGTCATTTCAAATGAAATCAGTTAAATCAGAGAAAGGAAATTACTCATGAACAAAACACATCATTAAACATCTTTTCAACATAAATAGTTCAACACTTGGCAGTCCGTGTCAGCCCCACACCAATATAATCACCTGTCTCCAGTTCCAGAACTTCTCTTCCATGAGTGGTTAAAAGCTGCTGTTGTCTAGCTCAAACCATCAAGCAAATACGCACCATGACTCAACTCTGGGAATCTTGCTGTTTCATCACTTTGCTTTACTTTATGTTAAAAAACCGAGATGGCTTTCCCAGTGACCACACAAAATGAAGCAGCTGTGTATTTGTAACTGAATAAAATGTATACACCAGGTCTGCACAGAATGGAATGAGAAAGTTTGGTGAGAAACTTAGTTTAATCACTTGCAGCTATAGTCAGCTGAGCTCATTTAAACGCCATTCAAAACTCTGAAGGTCCATTAAGCCCACCAGAACACCAAATAACCATTCTCTCAAGAAATCAAAAAAAATCAAAAGCAAAAGCCAAAATTTCAAAGCAGTTTCAGCTGGAGTAGTAAAAATGACTCAGTGATGGCACCCATATCACAGGATGGGTGGAGATTAGAATGGACCTCTGGAGATAACTTTTAGCTCAACCTCCCCGCTCAAAGCAGATTATTCACAACATTCTATATGGTGAATCAAAGATAAGTAAACCCCCAAATGGTTAAACTGAGTATTGCAATAACCTCAGATTTTTATGGTAGTAGACAGGAGGATGGTAGTAAACAGGAAATGAGGTCCTCTGAGAGCTTTTCATACATTGAAAGCAAACACTTGAAATTTGAATTAGAACACTCCTCCCCTCCTTCCCACAAAACAACAACAAAAAAATCTCTTCAAACCCCATAAACATAAGAAAACTAAAAAATGAAAAAATGAAACTATTATTATATAAAGCATGTCTCAACTCAAACCTCATAATCATTGCAGATTATTGTCAAGGGCATCCTTAAGAAAACACAATGCAGTAAAGCAGTATAGAAGACACAGAGTAGGCATTATTTCAAAAACCTTTTGAAATAAAAACAAGACAGATGCAAGTCATGAACAGCACTTAGAAAAGCTGATGACAGACTAAATTCAATACAAAAATAGCATGGTTCTCAAAAAATGGACATAAGAGGTCCCAAAAGACCTATAATCAAGCTAATTGCTTTGACAAAGTCTCAGTCACATTCTCCTGACCTCTCTCATTCACAGAAGGAAAAGAAAAATACCATCTGAAGTGCATGAGCTCACTACTGCTCAGTTTTGTTTTTCTCTCTGATATTTCAGCTGAACTCTGTACTACATGTCACTTCAGACCACTGACCAGCAATTCTTCCAGTTCACTTTCTAGGTCCTCCTACGACTGGAGAGGGGAAAACAAAAGAATACACAGCTAAGAAAAAGAGTGCAAAAATTTAATTTGGAGCCAAACACAGATGCAGTGTCTTATTCACTGCATCTTGCCTTTCATCATCTGAAAAGAGCCACTCTTGTTTTTCATTACTTGCTTTTCATCATGTTTCCATTTCATCACTGATGTCATGGCTGCAATATTTCTTACTGTAGGCAAAACAGGAGAGAGATGTCACAGAAGTAAAGATGAAGGGAAGAGCTAGCTCTTCATCAGGCAAAGTAATTGGATCATACCTGTCCTACACAAAGTTTCTTAAGAGCAGTCTTTGCCAGGAACGGAGAAAAGGGAAGAAGACAAAAGCCAAGACAGTTTCCTTGGTGCTGGTTTAGCTGACATGACTTCAGAGCACGTGTACAATGTGCAAAGTAAGTGGAGTTAAGTCCATAGCAAACTGATTGCACGTGTTCTTAAGTAGTAGTTCACTAGAATTATTACTATCCTCAAATTATGTTACTGTTTTAACATTTTTAACTACAATCCATTACACTGTTAAATGGAGACAAAATAAAATGCTGAAGAGTTTCTTCTGCTGATGCCTAGCAACTTAGGGTAGATGCAAAATGCTTTATGAAAATGTTACATTGTTACTGTGCTTTTCCATAAACCTGTGCACATATATCATCTCTTCTTAAGTGTGTGTTGACATTTACATATCTGTAATGGAAGTGTAAATTGTTTTTAATTTATCAACAGTTTCAAAGGAAAAAAAGGTCACTGTCATTGTGTAACCCATCTTGCAGTCAGAAGTGAAAGTTGCAAAGGATTTTCCCTTCTTCAGATTTCTCTTTCTAGTGTTATTGGAAAGCCTGTCTTCTTGTTTAAATGAATTTCCTTTTAAGCTCCTCTCTGAGCTGCTGGATAGATGGAGCCTCTTAAAAAATTCAGGATATCACTGTAATTGTAAATTGATCTGCTTCTGTGGCAGAAAGCAGTGTCCCTCCATCTAGGAAAGAGACTGTCTTCTCAAAGTTATTTTTCAGACAAATGATTAATTTGCAATCTCTTATTATTGTATTATCCTTTAATGAAAAATCACTTTTAAAACAAATCTACTACTTTTTGGATTTTTTTTTTTCCTGGCAACATACAGGAAAGGAAGCTAACTGCCAAAGTCAATGTGAAATATTTCCCAGTCAGAAATTTTTAAATTTCCTAAACGAGAGTTTGATTCTACTTACACAGGAACTACAACTGTATCAAGACAACTAAAATGCACATATTCATCACTGCTTAAGTCCTGAATTAACTTAATATATTAATAGACACAGGAAAATTCCCCACTGATTTTTAATGCAGAGTTAAGGTTGAAACAGTGTTATGACTATGCAATCTTTAAAACAGACACGTAACTCATTAGGATCAAAGTAGGGGAAATTATCCATCTACTGTGGTGCTGAATCCACATAGCCTATTTGCCTTTGGCTCTTTGGTTATGAGATCTGGCATCACTTGGATTATTTCACTTAATCCATCATTAGCTTTCACGTGTCCTATATACCATGGAATAAACCTAAATTTAACAAACCCAACTCCCCATCAATTACCACACTGAATATATTACATGTCAGCACAGGACACAAAGATTAGATGTGCTGAATCACATCTTTCTTTGTGAAAATTCAGTATGTTTAGAGCACTTTTAATGATGCTGACTCCAATTGTAATGATTGTTTCTTCTCATTGACAACAGGCACTAATGCTCTGACCTTTATGTGCAACACAGAGCTGCTAAACAGAATTAAAAACCTCAGAAGACACAGCAAATATATGAGATCCCAGTAACAGTGCCACAGACTCACAAATGTGGAGTTTTTTAATTGCAATATTTGCCTGGATGGTGGAATCCTGTAAGATGACCTATTTTCCCCCTATAATCCTGCCAGTAAACATTAGTTATTTAGATTAACTTTCTCCCTCCACATACACAAAGCACACAAAAAGGTTATTACTTACAACAAAAACTCAACACACTGCTGTTGCGTTATCACAGCACCCTGACTTACCAGTCTTCCACAAATACACGGATGAAGTTTGAAATTCACTTTGTGCACGTGGATCCCAGATTGCCAGCAGCAGCAGCAGCAGCACGAGAACTCCCACGCAGCGAGCGGGCACGGCACAAACCCCTGGACCACGGCGGAGAGAAGCGCTGCCCTCGCTCAGCCCCATGCCTCCAGCAGCCTGCTGCCGCGGCCAAAACCCGCAGCACCACCGCCAAGCCTTCCTCAGACGATCCTCCCTTCTTCAGAACCTCTTCGCGGGGAGAAAAAGGCTGCAAAGCTCTCTCCCGCCGTTGTGCATGGCAGTTGGAAAGGAAAAACTGTTTAACACCAGGGAACAATAGAGTCCTCGCTGGCTCTGGCTGCCGCAGCAGCAGCTCCTCGTGCTGGTATGGTCGCTGCTCCACGCTCTTCCATTCAGCGGTTATAGCAGTTTTCCATCAGCTAAAAGCGAGACAGCTGTCCGCAGGGGGCTCCAGCTGACTGAGCAGGTTATCTTGCTCTGGGAGGCAGCAGCAGTCATTTACACCAGCTGGAGAGAGTGAGAGACAGAGAGAAACAGGGATGAGGAGAAACACAAATAGCCCCGCGCTGTAATCTCAGTGCAGAGTGACTGCAAAAGGCTGGCTTCCCAGACACGTCTCTCCCTGGAATATCCCAAACGATACACACTAAGAAGAAAAGAAGAAATCATCATCAGACATGCTTCAGAAACACAAGTCATTCAACCAGAACAGATATAAACAGAACAATATATAACAATTAAGAGAGCATCAGACATTAGTCCTGGTAATACTATGTATGCTGCATTAACCATTTTGTAAACAACAAAAAAATAAGGTATTACACATGCACTGAACAGACAATTAGGACCATATGAAGGGAAATTGAAGAAAATGTAGAAAAAAAAATTTTAAAACACTACCTTGTCTTGCATATATTTATCAAATCTATTTCAGCTAATGGCATACAGCTATCTGCTTTGAGGGAAGATGAATATGTGTGTTTGATAATGTGTATGTATGTGTAAGCCCATCACCTCCGTGGTAGATGAAGTGTGCATATAATATATAACACAAGATAACATCCTTTCTTATCCAGCGAGTATGTACACATATATACATGCATAAACGTCAACTGTGTAATTTAAAATAATTTGAAGATCAAGTTATCAATCATTTTACATATGAAAGTATTCAGGATACATTAGGCTGTCAAGATGGTACAAAAACGTGGAGAGAGACAAAGCTCTTTAAATAGGGATCTTTATCTCTCCCACCCACTAAGCAGTGAACAGACACTATAACAAGCCTAAAGATTGGGCTTCTGACACCTATAAACTGGGAAGCAAATGAGGAATTTTCAAGAAACCAGTATCATATTCAGAAAGTTTCATTAAAAATGCAAACAAAAATACACAGTAAGAGCACAGGACCCAGAGCTGAAAAATGATGGAGCTATTGTTGTTTAAAGAAGAAACCTTCAGTCAGCCTCTCTTGGGACGCCTGTCATTTTGCACAACCTTCCCAGACTCAGCCTTTTCACATGCATTAGATTAAAATCAGTTGTGATCAAATAATTCCCAAGTCCTTGCCTGTTTAAATATTCTGACATCAGAGCAAATTAGCAATGTTGAAGGTTGCAAATTCGTCTTTGTTTACTTTCCACTCTGTTACGCCTCTAAGAGGGAATTAAAGGCTCAGGGAGCTATAGCACCATGAGGCTGTGATTAAGAGAGATAAGCAAGTGTGGATTACTGTTCCTCAGCTGTTGAAAAACAGGCAACAATCAGGAGATTATAGGTTGATAAGGGATACATAAAAAGCCATGATCTTAACAAATTTATAGCATCCTGATCCAGAACTTGTACCCTCAGCTAAAAGCACTTCAGGAGATGTGTTTTATTCACTTCTACATCATGCTGTATTTGCTTTAGAAAGCATGGTTTCCTCTTTAGCCTTTGCCTTGTACTAGAGAGAACACTGATGTAAGCCAATTTTTTTTCTGAGTTCATTGATTTAGATCAATTTTAAAGCTACATATGTGTTTAAGTTAATCACATGCACATTATTTAACAGGCTGTGCAGAGGGACTTGAGACTATTTGACATAATAAAAATAATGCCAGCTTCACAATTCATGAAAAATAGGATTAAGAATCTAAGGGTTTAAACAAGTTTTAAGAACCTCAGGAAATGTATGACAATAGCTGTATTGACTTGCATACTTAAAACATATGAATCTTATATATTCCTTTGTAAAATTAAGAGTAAACATTGGCTTTTTAGCCAGAGCTATGCACAAGAGGAAGACTCAAGTTTATAGAGAGACTAGGGGAAAAGGCACCCTTTTCAGAGTTATTAAATACAATGGATTCTACCCAGAATTTTTAATGAATGTATAAAGAAAGCCTCTGAGAATATTTTGTACGTGACTCAGATCATCTGGAAACATCATCAGGGAACAGATCATCCATGTAGTTGGCACAATGAATCAAAGTGGGTTTTGACAGCAGAACAAAGCAGCATCATGAGAGAGGGTAAGCACATGTACACAAACACTCAAATATTTTCTTATATTTATACAACTATAGAACTGTATACTTCAAACCCACTAAAATATAGATTATCAAAGTGAAATATTTTCACACTACTTTATATGGTTTTACTGTTTTATCAGTCACAAAATCAATGGACCACAAAAGAATAATTCCATATTATATTTTTTTTGTCATAAGATATAATGAATTAAAACTGTTCAGAAATAGGTTACAGAGACAAAATGGAAAGAATATTTATTATGCAAAAGTACTTGTGTGTCTAGAAAAAAAAAAGGATTTCTGAAGAGCTGGTTTTGGGACCCACTCAGTCAGCTATGCCGTACATGCACTCATCTATTACTCGGGACAGGGAAAGGCCAGTGATTCCCCAGGCCCAAGAGTAGGCTGGTGCCTGAAGACACAAACACCATGAATAACTAACTGCAGGAATCAGACTTCTCAAACAAGAGGGAATATATCCTGATTTTAAGTTTCAGTGGCTGTCAGCATGCCTTTCTGAGAATGCTGTTGTTAACCATTTCCAGTGGATCTGATGCCCTATTATCCTCCCCCATTTGCTACAGTGAACACGGGACCTCCCTCCAGTAAACAATGCACTATTTCCAGTCTACTGTCAATCTTCTAATATATACTTAACAATCATAATTTATCAGTTGTTTATGGCTTAGACATTCCCAAATAAATGGTTAAGTATTTCTGAGAAGAAGGCTCTAGACAAAGCACAGAAGTTAACCACAATTGACATTAGTATGCATATCACAAACGTAATAGTGCAATTGTTGCTCCTTAGAGCACCAACATATGAACATCAAGAGATACAATTATATATTTAGATGCAGAGGTGGCACTTGGGGGAATGGTTTAGTGGTGGACGAGGCAGAGATAGGTCAGTGGCTGAACTCCATGATCTTAAACATCTTTTCCAGCCTAAATAATCCTATTGTTTTATTTGAGGCACGACAGCTACAAGATGCCTGGAAACTACTCAAACAAATCATTCACAACTTATCACCTTTTCATTTTTCTGCAAAAAGTATGACTAACCTCAAAAACCTTTATCAAAATGACAAAGTGTTAGTCATGAAATATTGGAATAACTTTGCTCACATTTCCTAGCATTAAAGAGTTAGAGGATGACAAGTAAGCATGAAACACCTTTTATTTTTTGGAGAGGAAAATGATAAGATACGTATTTCAATATAGAAACAAGCTGGCAGTATTCCTCTGCTAACAAGCAGTCCCGTGCTAACATCCTTCTCATTATGAAAAGCCATGAATCAAAGCGTCAGAATCATATTACCTTATATCCTGATGAGGTTATACTTCTACACACAGTAAGACCAAAAAGCATGCAAAGATTACTAAATAGATACACACATTTGTTTCTAGAGTAAGCAATACACAACAAAGAGCAGTGCTTGGCATCATTTTGTTCTGCCTTCAATTTCAGACTGGTCAAGCCAGAAACATTTAGAGAAGTTTCAGTCAATTTTTGTAGATCTATAGATGTTTTACTAACTCTACAACTGCACCCCACTAAACCATCTCTGCTGCATGAGTACTAGACTAGTACAAAAAAGCCTCCAGAATGAGTGTTAGAATAGCCCAAATTCTGTAGAGTGAAAAATGTTTTGGTTCTTGTGTAGAAAAGTGGAAGTCCTCTTCATCTGAACTGTGCTAGTTTTGAATGATCTCCAAGACCTTTCCCCTCTCTTAGGTATGAAAATAACAAATATTGCCAAAAACAACTAAGTCACCTATCTCCTACTCATTTAGCTCTACAGTTAAAACGAGTTTGTTATAGCAAATCCCCTTGGAAAATAAAGCAGCAAATATTTCTGGTAAGTATTCTAAATTTGTAACATGCTGATCTGGTTCTGCTGCCATATGAGGTAGGATGTCCTTGGATATATCCATCTCATGGAATGCAGTGACATGGTTGCCCCACTAACTTTTGAGAAGTTAGTAGTGTGTTCATATATATATTTCTTTGTAATATCCATGATCTAAATAATTCACATAACAGTTAAAAGAAGCTTTTGTTCTCTTCATTCCCTGACAAACTCATGGGCCTAAATTCTAGTTCTGCATTGTGTGAGAGCCTGACATCCGTGAAGATATTTTACTAGGATCACAGGCATATTGTAATACTTCTTTTTAGATGGGACCTGCAAGAATTTTGTTAGATACTGGTACTTCATGCTGGAATAAGATGCACAGGGCTCTTTTAATCTTTGCTGCATAGCATGAAGAACTCTTTACCAGATTCAGAAGAAGTCTCTTATTTTTCTTCATGTCAATGTTAGGGATCCTCGTCAGGGAAGCCACAAAAATAAGCTAAACACGAAAAATCTGAAAAAAAATTATGTTAATTTTCCAAAATATGCCTACTCCAGGCTTTAAGTCCAAAATTGCATGTGCTATGCAAAACTTGCAGCTGAAGTTAGGAATTCTTTAGGAATCCTAAACATATGGCCTCTAGGTGTCCCACTCGACCATGTCATAATATGCTATTAGAAATTTCTATTTTGCTTTCACAGTAGGTAAGAGGTTTTGATTTTACCCTTTCAGGGTTTTTATGCCCTATCCCCTTTGTAAACCTGCAATTTTTAAAACAACAAACAAAAGCAACCCAGCCTCTTTCACACAATTAGTACAATTATTTATGGTTTTCCCAGAATAACTGTTTTCGCAAACATTAGAGGTATCACAATGCCTGTCTGTTAAATTTGTTTCATTCTTTCAGATCATGGATTTGGATAACAAATTATGAACTTTAAGAGTTATATGTGTAAGCTGTAGAGAAGTCAGAAAGTATTACATGTACAAAGTGACTCGAGTACATTAATAATGCACAATTAAACTCTTCAGTGTTTCCTGATTATTACAAAAATTGCCACAAAAAAAGTTACTTTTGAAAAATTATTGAAAATTCTACTTACAGGAATTATTAGAAACATATCATCTAGTTCTGATTTTATACATTCTTTGCTTTTATTAAGTTAAGATAGCAATGCTTGAACTGATTTATCTTTTTTTAAGGTTTTCATTTTACTGTTTCATTATACTGGGGGAGGAAGGGTGGTGTTTTTCTAGTTTTTAATTTATTTCATACCTAGATATTTTCCTAGCTATTCTTTCATTAGTATAGGGTGGGGTTTTCAATTGAAAAAAAAAGAAAATGTAGGCAACAAAATCAACTTCCTTGGCATGAAATACTCACAGAAAACAAGTATTCTTTGTAAGGAGAGCATGCTGAGGTACAGCCAGGAAATATGTCTAGAACTGCTTGGTGGAAGATCAAGCTAGAAGAATTCAAGTATGAAATCAATGAATTTATCAAGGAGGGTACCCAACTTTGGATCAAGATACATGATGAAAAACTGTATTTAACATCTTTGTTTTCAAGAAAAAATTACATTTGGTAATGTAACCAAATCAAAAAAAAAGGCTACTGGGCTAAATAGATCAATATCACGGTGAAATGCAATGGTCCAAGAACTGAAGAAGGTCAGATTAAACTGCCTAATTTTACTTCCTGGCTTTAGACTGTGAATAAACATTGTCCTTTCTGCCTAGATTACATTGGCTTCAATGCCAACCACATGAAGAAGATCCTATCCAAAGATGAGAACTGGCTGGAAAATCAAAACTGGCTCCATGACTTTTTCTGCCTTAATAAAAAAGGGAAGAGGAAAAGAGAAGAGAAGAGAAGAGAAGAGAAGAGAAGAGAAGAGAAGAGAAGAGAAGAGAAGAGAAGAGAAGAGAAGAGAAGAGAAGAGAAGAGAAGAGAAGAGGAAAATTGTGAAAATTTCACTTAAAAACTTTTCGTAACACCTCTTTTAGGGAAAAAACTTAACTTCATTTGTGCAGGGAATGATCAGTGTGGAACGCAATGGCAGCCTCTAGGTCACTAGGATAGAAAGCTTGGAAAATAGTGATAGGAAGTGCCAAGAAAACAGGCTGAAATCAGGATAAGAAACCTAACAGGAGGAAAAAAAAAGACTTCAAGGAAGTAGTGACAACCAGAATTTGTGTGGGTGTGCTATGTACTGTTTACTCTTTTAATGCATTAGATGTGGATCTACAGTTTGTATAGGTATGTGAATAAGACTGCACACAGAGTGGAGCCTTTTTAATCTAATTTTAGCTACATCAGTTTCGGAAGGCCCAATAGGGACTTCACTAATGGACAAAGCAAGCCAACACAGTTGACCATAATTGCCATTTAGTTTTTAGCTCCAAGCCCATTATACTAGATTTTCCAAGAGGCAACCAAAATACAGTATTTTAATGGATCTTTCCAAGTAAAATCTGTTCCTCTAGTGCGTGCATGCACTTTTGAAATTTGTGTTCCTAAAATCAATGGGAACAGCTAGCCACCATGTCTAGCATGAGCTTAGACTGAAAATAAATGTTTATCTAGACAACAGGCTCACTGGAGAAAAATAGTAGTTAAAACTCATAGTTTTAAATGCAAATAAGTAAAATTATTCACAGGCAGGGAGATTTTAAAGACACAATGGAGAAGTAAGTACTGAAATCCCTGGCAAAAGGGGAACGGAAAGAGAATGAAATAAACAAAGAAAATCAGTGCCCATTATTGTCTTTGAAAATCCTCTCCAGGGAGAGCTTAGTAATATGCACATACCAATTCGCCTTAAACAAAAGCCACCTTCAGTCAATTTTAAAGCTTTTCCTTATTAAAATCCTATTGATTGATCATTCTTCATCTAAATGTCTGACAAGCCAATTTCCATTTTCAAGGAGGGAAACATTGGTCTTCTTTTTCAGGCCATAAATCACTCAAACATTCTGTTATCAATTCTCAAATTAGTTAAGTAACACAAATTAATAAGAAAATTAAACAAGGCTGATTTCTTTAGTGAGTTGTTTCATTGGCGCAGCTTTAGCTTAACCAATCCATTCAGCGGTTTCCAGAAATGCACAGACTCAGTAGTAGTGACAAACACAATAGAGGTGGAAATAGCTTTTAATAACTTGTTAACTTCTTAGGAGTCCTAATTTAGCTGGCCAAAAGTACAGCTGTATGTTTTATGCTGGCTTCAATAGATCAATAAACAAGAGGAGTCTAACTTCAGTAAACTGATTAATGTATCTCACACCATTCAGACACAGGGTAAGTTGAGGTGAGATTTAAACCATTCTAAATTAATAAATTGGATTTGCTTACTTAATGAACCCTAAGATAGAACCCCATTTTATCATTAGTAATAGTACTTTGCAGAATTGTAGGTTATAATTAAAATTACAGCCCTAAATATAGTATCTCAAAATAAAGTCTTCCCTCTGCAATACTATATAAAACTTCACAAATCTGTTCCATCTGTCATACTTCCATTATATGGTAGTTGATTTAACTGAGAGATGGAAAGCAAATCTGTTCCTACCGATCAATCTTACTATTGAAAATAATCAGTCACTCATTAAAGTCAACTCAAGCAAACTACAATGCAAAAAGTAAATCTAAATAAGGAAGGTCACAAAGTTAGCAAATTCTAAGTGCAAATGATAACTTGCTTCGATTCTAAATCAAAGCAAGTTATCATTTCAGAACACACAGACAGCAAAATGCTGAGCTGTGTTAACAAAAACTCCCATTCTCCAAAGTGCTGCCTTTTCTTCCTCCTCTGCTGCTGAGCACCACCCTCACCTCCATTTCATTACACCAACATTTCTATGGCAAAATAAAGCAAGTAGCCAAACCTGTGCACCAAGATACCTGATATCATGACCACATATAATTTAATTTTCTGCATATACATCACAATGCATTTAATATATTCTGTGTGCTGCTGAAAAATGTATCCTAAATTATTAGCATTAACATTACAACTAAAGATCATTAAAAGAGATCAAACCAAGCTTAAGGTGATGTGACATTTTCAAGATGGGAAAAACATTCATAAAATTGGCATCATTGCTTTTCCTTGTGATGGTAAAAGACAATATAGTGAGTTTTCTCCAATCATTATTATATGTATATCTGAAAATAGCACTAAAAGTTTTCCAATTAACTGTTAGTGTCAGCTCTGGTACTTCCACAGGTTTTTCCCGTGAGACTCAAAACTAACCTTGGTCTAAATTACCAACAGTGGCATCTATACACTCTGCAGAATATAAGACAGCTTCATTTGATATACTGCTCACTGAAGGAAGAAATGCTGTGGGGGAGATTCTCAGTGACTGAACTATTATTGAAATGTTATACAAACCTACAAAGCAGTTGTCTCTAGATCAGCATGCAGTTCAGTTGTTACCATCCAGTTAGATGAACAGAGCATGATTTCCTTGGGACAAGGAAATTTAATTTACACAGATAAAGTGAGGTGGAGAGCATTAAAAATTTGAAGTGTGACTTTGAAATCACAATAGCAATGCTTGAATGATGCTGAGTACAGGTAAAACAACAACCTGAGTTCAGATAAATAGGCATGATTTACCAGTGTAAAAAAAAAAAAAGACACATCATATATGAAGCAGAAGTCAAACTTTACATAAAACACCTGTTTTCTAAATGCATCAATAGGAAAAAATAAGTTATTATGCTTTCAAATGAATTATTTAAATACACATAATAAAATTATTATGTTAATTAGATACTAACACAATTTATGTCAGCTTAAATTCTCTTAGTCCCCATATATAAATACAGATACAATAAACAACTTCAGTTGTCTGGCTGATATATCAGTGCCTAAGTATAAGGTTACTTTTCCAAGACATCCCACACAGTGAAAGGAAAATAGCAAATTTTGCAATATGTTGCTAAAATACTCTCACCACCAGGTCCACCTCCACCCACTTCCTGAAGACACTTCTACATATGCTCAAGTATTAATTTCTCCATCAGACAGATTCGCCCAGAGGTATTTTCAATCCTTAAATATGTACAAAAGCTATTTCTAGTATATAACTGCTTAGTATTTTTCTTTATCAATTCCCAAACCAAATAATTCAGACTTTCACACAAAGAAATATGAAGAAAACAAAAATATATTCTGCTTCCTCCAAACGCTGTTAGAAATTCATTATAAGCAACCTGCTTTGGAAACCTTGGTGGATAACTGAATGTTAAATCCCCAGATTATTTTAGTCCTTCCTTCTTTCTACAGATATACAAGCAAAACCATAAGATATATAGAAGTTTGCTCAAATCTGATTATTGTACATAGTCTTATCTTAAGGAAGTTAAATATCTTATGGTCTTTGATTATATCTTAAATACTGAAACTCACTGAATAGCAGGACACACTGTACCTCAGTAATGCTTAAGGAGGGTGCAATTCAATAAATTCATCTCCTGTAAAGCTACAGGGTTGCCATAGCAAAGTAATATACTGACAGGATCCAGGAAAGAACTATTATGTCAAACACTTCAAACATGCATATGCCTACACCAAATCCCCTCTCTGTCAGTAACTGGTTGACTGGCAGTCAACAAAATGCTTGATTTCCAACCTTGTGAATCAAGATTTTTTTTTAAAATATAAAACATAACTGTATTGAGTTATTTGATTGCAGTGATCCCTGAGAAAAATTAATCTTGATTTGCAGATAGGCAATTTGACAGGGCTTCCTCTAAACTCCCAATACTTAATTTTCATATCTGAAGGGACTGGTGAAATACAATAAAGGTTCCCTGCATCTCTTAAGAGTTCAGGCTTCTGACTTCATATCCTAAGTTTTCTAAGTGCATACATAGTTTTGACACAGGGAAGAACCACGCACCTTGAATCTTTGGTGGAAAGGAACAAAAATCTTCCAATCTCTCTTACACATATGCACAATGAAAATTGCTATTATCTTTGGTCAGGACAAAATATCTTGTTTCCACCAAACATTTAAAATTTTCAAGGAGCTCTATTACAAGGAGGTTTTCACAGTGCTGTCTTTGTAAGGAATTCTACAGAAAGAAAAATAATTGAAATGTTAATAGGGGATGGCATTTTCACTACATTCACGGTTGGTACATAATTCAGAAATCCACTCTCATTTTTTTCCATTAAAAAAAAATGCACTAATTCTCTTTCTCTTCTATGTTTCATATTCTGTTTCAGGTTCCCATGCATATGCTAATCTATAATTTCAAGTAGTGATCTTCACACAATATCACAATGAAACAACCAAAAATTAGTTTCTTTGGCTTTGTATAATGGAATGCAAAAGACTCTATTCATTTGATTTCAGAATGGATCATTAGCCACTGTATTCTTAAACCATTTAAGAGAAATAATTTGAAATCAAACAATAAATAAACCTAATGCATACCTCTAAGCAGAAAGTAATTAAAACAGATAGCAAACATTTGCTTTATTGTTTCTTTTCCCCCCTAAATTATGATTTTTGCAACAGTTCTTAAAAGGCTTTCACTTAAACTGCACTGCAAAAAATGAGATCATATTCATTGTATGCTGTTCATTAACTCAACTGATGGTGTTTTAATTCCTACAAGATCCAGAGTCTGATGTTCTTTTTGCAATTTGACATAGCTAGTGTGTGCTGAGAATAATTAGCTTCACTATCACAGAACAAATGGTTTCTTTGCAAAGTACATACACCATTTTTTAACAAAGACTATTGGAAAACTTTGAAGGTGTTGCTGGTCTTACACAGAAACAATTCTTTCATTATTAATTAACTTTTCTGTATCCTGATTTTCCCTAATGAACTAATAATCCATGTTTTATTTTGCTGGTAAACACTAAGAACTAAAAGATGAGAAATGACACTTAGCACAAATATTATGTCTGCTCTACTGAAACATGTTGGATTATAAACAGTAAATGCAATTTAAAAGACTAAGGATTAATCAGAGAGACAACAGCAAGGAAATTCATTACAATTTACCAATTCATTACAATGTCATTACAGATTATTAAACTATGATGGCATATTGCCCAAGACTCCCCATAGAAAGCCAAACACCACACCTATAGTTTGGAGAACATATTATGTTAACATATGTGGGTATATAAATGAAGTTAAACAGTTATAATATTCAAAAATATTGTTCTACTCAATCTATTCTCAGAACTACAACATGGTATCCATGATGTGACATCTGGAAATGTGTTTTATGTTAAAATGTTATGAACATCATCAAAGGCCAGAAAAACACCCGAAAGTCAGTGAAGGTGCAACCCGATGCCACTGTGGGCTGATTTCACTGGTGGTCTGTGGCTGCCTGGCTAACCCACACAAACACACACAGAGATTGTGGGGAAGTACAGGTTAGACACAGACCCAGTAGCTTGCAGATGCAGAGTGCCCAAATTTAGAGAAGTGCAATCCATCACTAATCCACTGCCCCAAGCCTGATTTTGGGACCAGCCAGAGAGAACACTGCCTTCTCTCCTCTCCCCAGCTGAGCTGTGCCAATCGCTGCAGCACTAAGTGGGGCATGTGTCAGGTAACTTTCAAGACATGCATGTTTGTGTTTGCACAAGTGACATTTCCTGCACAGAGCCCCTCCTTCCTTGTTTAGCCCACTAACAAATTGAGCACAACAGCTTTCTATTGTCTACAGTTCAACTCCTCCTCTCCCCATCACAACATAGTCAGAATCTTCACCCCAAATGCTGGTATTTTTTGTTCCCCATGCCAGAAATAACATTTAGACCATATTGTATTCCTTAAAAGCCCAAAGCAAGAGAACTAATCCTAGAGTCCAAGAACAACCACTGGTATGTCTCTTATTTCTCATTCCCCAAACCAATGATATCCAAGGTGTTTTTGCAGAAGTAGTATCATTAATCCCTTACTGTGATAGCATAACTGTGTAGGCTCCATGAGTTAGACATAATCATTGGCATTTAGTCCAATCACACCTCCTTGAATATCACTCAGATGGGAAAAGGCAGTTACTGTGATCTTCAAAAAAACATGCAATGCTAATATTGCATCCAGAAACAGTAATTAGAGTGGAGTTTTTCTCTGACTAGCATATGAGTATCATCATCATGGGATACAGCAGTAATCCTAGCCTATTCTCATAAAGTTTCACATTACTTGGGAAAGAACAATAGAAACAAACTTCAACAATACATAAATGAGAACTATTTATACAACTGAATAGTCTTCAGACCTCCTATGTAAAGAGACAGGAACACCAACCTGAACTAGGGACAGTAGATAAACTGAGAGAGTTGATAATGCTGAGATTTAGCTACCTGTACATAAATCTGATTTTTCTATAACACTGACATTCTACATAGACCAGGTAAGAAGTTTAGAAACAAAACCAAAACATAAACAAAACAACAGCAACAATAAAAATAGAAACAAAATTTGAAAACCCAACGCAAACCTAAACCAAAGGCCTCTAAACCCCAAACCCACCCAGAATACAACCTTGAGACAAGCACAATGGTGGCAGGTGAGCACAGTCACCCAGCTAAACCAGTTCCTCAGCACACAAGGTACTGTCCCACAGTGCTGAGATGAACACTAACCCTCAGCACCTTGGACAGAGGCTTTGGGAAGCTCTGTTGATGTGAAACCCTTTTCTGCTTCTATTTGTTCATTAATGGAGCCCAAGCACCATCTTGACAGCTTACTCCTTATTCTTACATCAACATTTGGCAGTTAATACACATGCACAGCTAGTAAAACAGATGAACTGGGATAAGCTTTAGGTCACCCATTCCTTGGTGCAGAAACCATAAAAGCCTAAGATTTTGCTACAAATTTATTCATACATCAGAGAGACACTGTAAAGATATTACCCTTAAAACTTCCTAACTCTTTTACAGAAAGTGAAATATTTTCTTTGAGCTGTAGCCCAGTTGTCCACAGAAGTTAAATTATTTTGTTTGCTATTTCTCCTTGATATGTCAGAAGAAGTCATACTACCAAATAAACACAAAATAAATTGAGCAGCAGGATGAAATTAATTATAATAACAGAATAATAGAATATTCAAAGTTTGAAGGCACCCACAAGGAGAACACAGTCCAACTCCTGGTGCAGAAATTACACCATGTGCATAAAAGCATTGCCTGAAAGCTTCATTAACTCTTCCAGGCTTGGTGCTGTGATCACTTTCCCGGGGAGCCTGATCCAGTGCCCACCCTCTTAGATAAGAACATTTTTCTAATATTCAGCTTAAGAACCCCCCTTACAAAGTATCCTACTATTCCCTTGGCTCCTGCCATTGCTAACCAGAGAGAAGAGATCAGTGACTGCCCCTGCACTTTCCCTCATGAGGATGCTGCAGACCATGATGAGGTACTCATACTTAATAAAAATCTATTAAGAATACAATTGTTTTAGAAGAGGTGAAAATAATATATACACTTCCATCCTGATTAATGTAATAAAATATTGTCAAAGTTGTGAGAGTTTATGGAAAGGGAGAACAGAAATCCAAATCAGTACAGTATCAGTGACTCTACCTTTAAAAAACAGAAGAAAAGCCCAGCATTGTAGAACAAGATTGTTTGCAGGGTCTTCCCTTGGCTAGCAAAATTTGTCACATTTATAATAAAACATTACACTACTTCCAAGATGAAAGGAAAAGGGGAAAGGGTAGAGAACAGGAAAGTGAAAGTTATTATTTTAACAATATGAAACAATTGTGATTTTATTGACCCAGTTCAAATTGTAATTCTTAAAGCTAGTGTAAGCACAGCTAAATTTAAACCTCTAATTATCATGTAGATTATACTTAGAGGAGACATAGGAGACATTTTGCTGATGCTCATTGCAAGAAATTAATATAAAACTAAAAGAAAAAAATATTTCAAAGATGCACTTAAAAATTACTATTTGGATCCACCTGCAGGCCATTTCAGAAAGACTGTAGCTGAGGGGATGAGACAGCAGGGAAACCCATTCAAGCTGATCCAATTTAGATATGCAAATTTTATCTTGTGTGTTTGAAAAGAACATTATGGCACAGGATAATTTGCACCTTGAGTTCCAAAGAATAATATTTCTAATCTAATGAAAACATGCCTCCATTGTTCACTTTCCCACTCTCCAGGTTCAGGCCAATCTACTGCTCTCCTACCCACTTGAAACTGCCCATAAATTTTTTTTCATAAATATTTGAAATAATTAATTAACACTAAAACAAAACAACAACAAACCCACAAAACAGAAAAGGAGGAGAAAAAGGAAAATAGGCATTAGTTTTTGCAGTTACCAAAAAAAAAGCAATGTTACAAGTGGCTGACTGATGAATGATACAACCTACAAAAGTAATGGGCTTAATGTAATTTCCACTCTAGGGATGAAATGCTAAATGAAACAATTGCAATTTAAGATCACATGTTTGACACAGTGCACTGATATCTGGGTTTTTTTGTCTATTTTTCCAAATAGTGATTTTAGCGTACTGGTAAACTTTTGTAAAAGCTGCACATGGTTTGGGATGTTTCAGTGGGAACACCTTTTCTAAATCACAGCTTTAATAGACACATCAATTCATACTGGAGCAAATTAAAATATGTGAACTACAGTACCAGAAGTGTAACTTGTACCTAAGTAATATTTATCTGTATAATACAATTTTCTATAATTCTATAATTTTAAACCCAAAAAGAAATATTATTTAAATCACTCAATTCATAAAAAATTAAAGTGTAAATTAAAATGTTGAAATCATTGAAATAAACCTTGATTTTTGTGAAATTCACATTTCAGATGCGCCTTTAATTTAAGAGAGGAACAATGCAGTTACACTATGTTAAGAAGCACATTTTGAGGTAAATTGAACATCTTTGTGGAACCTCTCCCACTTCAAACAGGTACAAGACTTATCTCACATTGATCCATTCTTGCTCACAGTGGTAATAAAACAACTAAGTATTACTGAAGATAACAGTTACAAGTCCTTTAGCTACTAACCCAACTAAACCTGACAGTCCGTTAAAAAAGGTTAAAAAAGAAAAACAAATACTTTAGAAAGAAGTTACTTCCAGACATTCACTACACACAGCTGGTCGGACTGACAGTTTATTAAGAACATAGCTCTCCAACTACAAAACCCAAACAGGAGAGATTGGTAGCAACAGAGATCTGGAAGCTTAAATTTCCAGGAGTATGTCTGCCTCCATCACAATGCCTCTTAGTTTTTTAGTAAAGATCAAAGTAATTTTGTAATATGTAATCTTTATAGATATATTGTAATGACATCACAACTACAGGTCATGTAAACAAAAATGCAATTAGAAGAGAGACCAGCAAATAAAAGGTTAATCTGCTGAAAATGAGCTTAATCCAGGACTCCTTCTCTGCTCTCTGTCCAAAACAATTACTGGAATGGCCCCAGTACTGATATTAGTGGGAGCTGGCACAGATTGTGAATCAGGAAACCAGCACAGGAAAAATGCAAGACCTACGCTTGTGCTGTCCAAAACAGAAGAGCCACAAAAATAACTTGGTAACAGTAAGTTTGAAGCACCCCGTTAAATAGTGCACAAGAATGAGAGTTCTGAGGGTGCTGTGCTGCCATGACTTGTGGGACAGTGAATGAGCTGAAGGGGCTCAGCAGCAGGCAGGACTGTGGGCTGTGCTAAAAGAGCTCTCTGTGGGAGGGGTCTGGAAATGGAAATGCATCAGGAAACCTCCCACTCTCCATCAGATGACAGCTAAACCTGCAGTGTGTTAGAGAGGGTGGATCTTGGCTTTAGAGGAGATGCTGCTCTACCACAAAGTTTTTTATTAATAATACCTTCATAAAACATCTCTTTGTTTTGTGCCTCATTCCAAATTGCAAGCTTAACCATAGCGGAAATCTAATAAACATGTAAGGAAAACTAAGGAAATTAAAATACTTCAAAATTGATGAAGTAATTCAGAAATTTTCACACTTTGAAAGGGCACTCCATTTGTATGGGTTAAAGAATTCACTTGACATCCCTTTGAGTCAAAAGCACTTAGCCACATGTTGCAATAAGAACTACCTTCATCATTCTAGCATCCCTCAGCTGCTGTCTTCCTCACCTCTGCCATTAGATTGCTTTCAGCTGGGCCTTCTGTGGCTGTGATGTAGGATTTTGAATACAGAAAATGCTTTACCTAAATTAATAATTTCAAAAATAAAAAATAAATGTCTTTTCTGTGCATGTTAAACTTTATGAAAGATGAAGGTTTCCAGATATTTCAGTCAGCACCAGGATTCACAAACTACTGAAATAACACAACATATTTACACAACCTATGAGCTGTACTAGCAAAACATGAATCTTACTACACATCACAATTTGCTTTTCTTCTATTTAGACACCTCCTTCATATAATTTTGTTTATACAATAGTATAAATGTATACCGTATAGTATTTATGTATGGTAATTATGTTTTTCAAAATACTATTACAATTAACACCTTCCTTTCCTACTTTAAAAATAGCCCTCCCTTTCCTGTTAAATGTGCCTTCCAAGTAGATTGGAACACTAATTTCCTCTATATATTTGTCATAGGGCAAGGGAAGAGTACGACCCAAGATTTAAAAACAAATCCTTTGACAGGAAACAAACTCCTCAACTGAATTAATAGGTTACTTAAACTTTATTATACCAACTTATGTAAGTAGCAAAACATCAAACCACAGTTAATGGGGAGGAAAATTGCTCTGGGGGAAAAAAAAAAGTGAGGAAAAAAATAATCTTTCAAACAGACTTCATAGATCCATCTATTATATATTTGTTTGTGGTAAAAATAAAAGAAGGCAGGTGGATGTAGAAGCAGACAGATTTTCATGAATTCCAACCGTATTCTGTGTTTCAACATACATCATAAACAAAAAAGGAAATTCAACACATTCAAAGTGTTTCTAAACAAAGCTTTCATTCACTTCAATCCTCTCTCCTGTCATTTAAAAATGATCCTTCTAAGAATAAACCCTGAAATCTTTCCTTGAACTCCAGGGAGAGACTTATTCCAAACTGAAAGACAAGAATTTGAATTAGATAAGTAAAAACTCTTGTTATAGCTACTACTTTGGTATTTTATGTGGTCCCTAATTCAGAATAGCTGTTCACCAATTCACAATAGCTGCTCACCATTGCCTTTCAAATCTACCAGATTATCCAGCCATAAGAACACTTGCAGCCCGGTAAATATTTGCAGTATAGCCTCTGTTTTGGTGATTAACAATCCATAAAGAGATTTTAAGCAAAGCTGTCAGTTTAATCTAGAAGGGCTTTACATGCAGTATGCCAGACTGAGTCGGACAGTTTTAGTAGCAAGGCAATGATGCAGCTACAGCATCTGAACGAAGGCAGTGCATTTTTAAGAACCCAGGGGAGTTACAGCCCCATTTACTCCATCTGTGATACACCATGGGGGAAAGAGAAGCAAGGTTTACTATGTACTTATCTACAAAATATGTTGTCAAGCAGTTATTTTCAGTACACATAAGTAAGTATAATGTTTGGAATGTGTATAAAACATCTGGAATATGATTATTTTCAGCACAAATAAGCAATATTTTCATATTCTGACATCAAGTGTTTTTATTACAGTCATTCCGTGTAATTTCTGAGAGCAATAGTTTTCATTAGAGCTGACAGTACATTTCTTCGTATTGAAGCCACAAACGTTTGCCCCTTTAAAAATAAGCAGACCACGATGGCCAAACCAAGGTAAGCCCTCCAAGATCATTCAGACCAATTTCCGGGTGATTCTTGCCCTTCTCTAGCTTCTACCTTCTGTTTTCCATTCACTATTGCACCAATACAGAAAGAGAATAATAATAAGAGAAGTTGTTCCTGGCTTTATAAAGCAGAACTTCACAACACTCACACATGTACCTTACAGTACTCCCCAGCTAAGGACATCTTTTCACCTTACCTATGCCTCTGGTGAAGGGTTATATTATCCCGGCAGCAATCTGACCCCAAAAGACAAAACTCAGCTCCTAGAGTGATAAACAGAACTTGATATGCACAATACATTTTCTAAAGTAAAGCAAAGCAAATCCCTTTTTTCATTTAATGTAATGTAACTAGAGAAATGCACAAAACACAATTCCTACCTTTTACAATAAGCTTGAAACTGAAGCTGCTGTCCCAACATTAGCAAAGGTGATGAACCCTAAATATTTTCAAGTTAAATTTGTCATTAATCTGTTGGCAGCAGAAAGACAGAATTCTAATTTAATGAAGTCACAGAATATGTCAGAATTTGACCTATTTTCTCCAGACTGAGGTGAACATGCTATGTTTAAGTAGACGGCTTAGATATTGGCTCTAATACCCAGCAAGCTCAAGTAAATATGCACAAATAAATCTGCAACAGAAAAGCTGTGTTATAGTAAAGTGAACTGATCTACTATTATATCTCAATGTGCCCAGTTTGATAAGACCCTAGAATTTACTTTTACCAAAAAATAATAGATCACCTGAAAAGAAAGTGACAATGAGGAAAAATTAACCAAAACAATGGTTGAAATAACCTTACTTTTGTGGAATACCTCATAAGTTGTCATATTACTGGTTATTTTCTGATATTATGACTAAAGAGGCTGACCACTTCCTACTTGCCATCACACCATTTTAAAATTTGCTAAATTTTACGGTGTACTCTGAAGACTAAAAGTATGTAAATAATGTTCAATTACTGGCATGATTAGTCTGAGTACACTTCAGATATTTTCTCACTGAAATCTAATACTGAGAAGATTTACTTTTTGGACCTGTAGTTGATTTATTTTCAGCAGGTATAACCTATGCAAAATCAACATTGTTGATTCCAAACTGTGTTGTGGAAGTTCAAGTTTCTAACATCTTCTGTAGCAATAAATAAATAAATAAAAAGGTTGTCCAAAGCTTGCCTTTTTAATGTATTTATTTAATTAATTTTAGAAGAGAGCACTGGCCTGGTTATTAAAATGCTGTCTTGAGCTAAAAAATAGAACAATCAGTGTTGTGGTAAGAAAAGACCGAAAGATGCTAAGCAGTGCTGGTAGTTGCTCAGGAATGGGATTTCACAGAAAGGACAAATGTTTTGCATCAGTCAGTATTGCTGCTCAGAACCCAAGATTTCTCACTGCAATAAAGTTTATGTTTACTGGGGAGATCTGTATAAAGATACATTGTTTGTAAATCCATGCTTTCTAACTATTCTAAGAAAGAATCTCAAGAATTCTGATCACAGTAAAATTATATTAGTAATGTTTCATTCTTAAGTAATTCAAAACTATAGGTTACTGTTTAAGAAATTCATATATGAGAAGCTTCTAGTGTTTAAAAAATAATAGAACTTGGAATCAATCAAAATGCACTGTTGCTAAATCTCCCAGTTAAGGTCACTAAAGGTACCTTAGGCAAATTTTGTTATACAAAATGTGAGAAGCTATAGATGACTGCAAAATTGACTCCATTAAGTGCTTGAAACTCTTATTAACTCATAATTATAATTTGTGATATTATGTCTTAAGTCTTCTCTATAAAACTTCTAAACACTTTCATTAATATATGAGGTTCTAAGCTATAGATGACTGCAAAATTGACTCCATTAAGTGCTTGAAACTCTTATTAACTCATAATTATAATTTGTGATGTTATGTCTTATGTCTTCTCTATAAAACTTCTAAACACTTTCATTAATATGTGAGAGCACATATAAATTAAAATGGATTCATATAACTCCACCATTCTACCAAGAGTTTGTTGTTGTTTTTTGGGGTTTCTTTTTAGTTTACAGCGTAAGAAAAATATCAGACAGTTCAAATATGGCATTATTTTAGTACAATGTGTTCCTGGAGAGTTCTCATACTTATCTCTCCTTGTTATTTCAACATCTATCATTTCATTATCAAAACTGCCAGGGAGGCATGAAAGTTAATGGAACACATGTCCTAATCCTGAAAAGACAGACTGACACTTCAAATTACAGATAAAGCAAAAGAGAAACATATTATCAGAGTATTTATTGTAAGAGGTGCTGGGGAAAAAAAAAAAACAAAAAAAAAAAAAAAAACCACACACTAAAAAGAAATCAAAATCCAAATAGATTTCTTGATGGAATGTCTATTTGTAGTCCTGACTTCTATGATTTTACTGAAAAAAGGAAGTCAAGGAATCACGGTAACACAGAAGACAGATAAAAAAATACTGAGATGGATTTATTATCCATAAACCAGAAGCCCTACAGAATTACATACTACTTTAATTAATTTATAGTCCAAGCAAACTATACACTGAAAGTGATAAAGATGTAATTTCATTACTAGTACCCATGGAAATGCTTCTCCTTAAGATTCAGTTATCAAACTGTGTGCAGGATCTTGTTTCATGCAGAAAAACAGAAAAAGAATGAAGCTAACACGAACTACAAAGAGAAACCAGCAAATATTACCAAAGGAAGCAAAAATAAGATAACCCAATGCCTAACTTAAATACACATATTTCTATTCACATAGTAGACCTTGCAACAGAAAATATTTAGCTGTACAAGAGAGGTCTGAGATTAATTACTGAATGAATATGTATAACAAATACCTCTAAAGCTATTTTGTAATTCACCTTGTATTTCACCTTGTATTGCAAGAAGATTTATTTATTTCATTTTCCTGATCATTTCCCTGTATTTGTATATAAATTCATATTTCCTATATGTAGGCTCCTCAGAGAGGCTATTTGGCAGACATGGAAGGTAAGACTAATCACTGAAAAACCAATAAAAAGAAATATTATCCAAATGGGATACTTCTATAAGGTGGAAGCTTCTATAAAGCTACTTAGAAGTAGCATTCTCAATCACTGTGTGAAGGCAGATAAAACCTGGAAATTACTATTTCCTTGTCCTTTCCTTTCCTTGTCCTGTGTACCAGCCTTATTTCTAAAACCAGCAAAACAAAACCAAAAAAAAAGCTTGCAAGAATAAATTCAAACATATAACATGAAGACAGTAATTTGGATTATACAATAAAATATCAACAGAACTATCTTCCTTTTTTGTTTACACTTCCTTGTATCTTTCAGTTAAAAGTTTTTAGTTTAATCCTTGCAAAAATATATGCTCCACCTCTATTAGGTCTTCATTCTACTTGAGTGTAATTATTTATCAAATTCCAGTTATTTACCAAAAAACAACTTACTTTATGCATATTCAACAACTTTACACTTGTTTTTAAATACAGGGCTTGAAAGCACAGTTTTCTGATGGACATTTGTGAGGAAGGGTTGTGGCATGGTAGGCGCTGTGGTTGCCTGGCCACTGAGGAAGATGCTGGGGAGGAAGGCACTTGTGATGGCTTTTAGGGCATGTGACACCACCAGGCAGCACGCCTTGGTCAGCACTGCACCAGGAGCAGATCTCTACAGCAAAATATCCAAAATATCCCCAGAAGGGCAAGAACACACCTGCAGGCTGAGCATGGGCCACCTCAGCCACGTGCCTCAAAGCTGCCAGGTGCACTCATGTCCTAGGAGGCACAAAGCTCTTGGCAGCTCTGCTTGTTCTCTAAACTCCTCAACTCTTCCAAACTTCCTTACACAGACAGGATGAATATTTGTGCCAAAGTACATAACAGGACACCTCCCTTTTAATGACTAAACATCTATTCATTTGTAAAGGGAGGTTAAATACTTGAGAGCTATCGAGGGAGATAATGGTGCAACATTTCAGTATGCAAATCTAGTCCCAAATCCCCTTCTGTGCAAATACATGTGTTACCAGTACGTGCAGCAAGCAAAGTTTCAGGACTAAGCACTCCTGCAGAACACTAAACATCTATTCATTTGTAAAGGGAGGTTAAATACTTGAGAGCTATCGAGGGAGATAATGGTGCAACATTTCAGTATGCAAATCTAGCCCCAAATCCCCTTCTGTGCAAATACATGTGTTACCAGTACATGCAGCAAGCAGTTTCAGGACTCGGCACTCCTGTAGGATCTGGAATAAGTGCTTGTCCTTGCAAATTCCAAGAGGAACTGTATAAAAGCAGGAATACAATAACTAAGAAATCGCATCAAACGACAGCATTTGAACACTTTTAATTACCAAAAAGGATACCTTTTCCACTCCTAGTTACAGTTCTGAATACAAACATCAACTGATTCACCAACAAGATGCATTATCAAATCTCTTGAGCTTTCAAATCAGTATTTCCACAGAATTTCCATGAGGAGGATACATACCACAACACTTAAGAAGTTTCCTTTACTCTCTGACATAACAGTAAACATATCTAAATTGGTAAATTAATTAGCTCAATTAGCTAATCCAATTAGCTCAAGCTGTTAAAATTAATAGTTCAGATCAGTAGAAGAAACCCAAATGGTCAATATATGTCTGATCACTTGGGGTTCACATCCTTTTATTCTATTCAACAAAAGAGTAGAAATCAACAGAAATTATTATTCTTGAAATCTAAAATTCTCTGTTTCACCTCCTACCATGAACATTTTAAAGCTACACAACCTGTCCATTGATACTATATCTTGTATTTTTCATGAATAAATATTCTTTCAACTGCTTCAGTCCCGCATTTTGAACTTCACTGACAGTTACATTTTTCACAAAATTGGAAAGGACACAGATGCTTCAATACTTCATTAGCATAAAGAAGAAAACATTCCTTTCCTTGTTTCAAGGCTGACCAGCAAGGCCATTGTAAGATTTTCCTCCATACATTTTAATAATTTCTCTTAAATTTGAAATGTGTTGACTAAAAACTTTAGGTGATATGGAAGCCTACTTGCCAGCTGATGCAAAAACACAGTGTTCCTGGCAGCATCCCATTGCTTATTTTCACTAAGTCACCAAAGCTCTATTATTGTAATATATTGTATATTCATGGTCTTAACACTTCAACTCATACAAAAGAGCTCAATATTCTTATTAAAAAGTATAAACTCATTAAATTTCAATACCCAAGTTACATTAAAAGTGAAAAACAATGAAAGGCTTTTAGAAGTTCACTATTTAAACAACTTTAACAAATATTAAAAGAACAATGTCTAGTTTAACCTGGGTATGTTGGCAGTCACTTTAAAATATTGTGCTTCCTGTAAAATTATTTCTTTTAAGTATATAAATAAACCTCAACATCTGTGTGGAAAGGTACATGAACAAATACAAAAAAGGAGGATTAGGCAAAATACTTCTGAAAGGGAGAAAGTTCAGGAAGACGGGTCAGAACCACTCCTCAGAATTTATCTCCCTTCCCTCCAAAATACCAGCTAAAAGCTTACTGCAATTTATTAGGACTGGGGTTGCTTCTCAAGCCTCCATTAATTGTCTCCAGGACAGACAATAGCTAAAGAAATCTGCTCAGCTTTTGTTTGAAAAAACTCTTTTCTTCACATATCTGTGCAATCCCATCTGCACAGAATGTTCTGAAACAGAAGTTACACAATCCAGTCTGACCTGCAATCTGAGAGTTCAAAGATAAAGAGCCTTTTTCAGCATAAATCAGTCAACCATACAATCCATTTGATTTCTTTTTCTCTATTAATCAAGTGCATGAACTTTCATACTGCTAGGCTAGGAAGAATGGGTATAATTTGCTCACAACTATTTCAGAAGTACATGCATTTTTGATGGAAATGTGCAATATTGCACTGCCTGTGGTGTTCTGAATACATATCTTGAATAGGATTCATCAGTGTCCATTGTTATTAACTACTTTTCAGCTATATTTCATTAGAGTCAATAAAGACCTAGTCAATAAGATGCAATTTATCTTGCCTGGGAGTATATTTCTAAAACCAGTCAGAAGAATCTTACCTTAAAATATCAAAATAGACTCTGAATATAGAAGGGCCATATTACAAACTCAGCTACAGACACCTAAATTAGATTACGCCCATGTTATCTGGCTTTCAGATTTGGAGTATGTTCCTTCCTTCTGTAACAATAAAAAAAATTCTATTTATATGGTAATTACAGTTCTTCAGCACCTCCATTCATAAAGCACTCTATTCCCTGTTCTCATGCTTTTCATAAGCTTCCCTTCCAGCCAATCACTCTTTTGGATTGAGAAACATTTACAAAATTTGGACCATAAACATGTAATAGTTTCCAGGTCATCCTGAAGCTTTCTTACACTTCCAGGATGATACACAACTGTAGAGATCCGGCGAGGCAGAGACAAGAACAGCCTCTGCAGCCTGCCAACAATAATCAAATGCAGAAAAACACAGCTGCCACAGCCAAGCAAAAATGCTCTGAAGTCAGGCTGGAATGTGGGTTTGAGAGCTTAAGGTTGGGCTCTATGGGATAATATGTGTACACTATCACCCAGCAAGGCACGGATTTTTATTATATTAATTGAAGTTATTGTCATCATACCTAAAGTTCCCCTCTTTGATCATAACTAAAGTGCATAATGCAAGATATTTGTCAGGGATGGAACTTTCCTTACCACCAAAAGCTGGCCTATAGCTTTTATACAGCACTCCCCTCCCAAAAAAAACCCCATCAACTATTTCAAAAGGAAACAAACTAAAATAATTATTACTTAAATAATTTAAAAATCAAACTTTTCACTGAAAGAAGAGATTATGGAGTTGCAGAATCTCAGCTCAGCCTTGGAATTATCAAAATCCAACCAAGCTTATCTGTGTCCACTACTACACAGAGGGACTTGTGCTCCTCACACCACATCTCTGGCTACCTGCAAAATATGTTGCCTCAGAGTTTCACTTGTTCCTAGGATTTACTGGACCAGATTTTGCTTGGCTATTACCAAACTTACACTCCCCCAGGTATTTCCAGATCACTACATGTGATCCATTCCAGTTTTCAAAAACACATTTATTTTAATTGAATACTTTTAGCCCCCAATATTTATTCCCCATCTGAAGGAATTTATGCCTCTTATACCAAGTAATACTAAAGATTGCTATCAATGAAATAAACAGGGGGTTTTGCAGTTTCCTCAAGCAATATTTATGATATTTTTCTACATCTTCTCCTGCTCTTCTGCAAGCTTTTAAACTATCAACATCAATCACCGAGAACACTTCCAGTATTGATTTCACAGATTAAAACATGTCTTTTAGTCTTTCTACTAAATGCTGACTTTTAGCCTTCCCTGCACTATTTCACAGTCAGAGACTGAACTAATATTTGTCAAACTGGTTGCTCTTGAGGAGTTACTTTTTCTTCTCTGACTCCCTAAGCCCTCTCTAGAGTCACTGTTTTCCTCAGTCAAGAATTCAGGAGCTCTCTGAAAACAAGGTCTACATTTCTTCTTTCTAGAGGCATCATTTTGACTTTGTTAGACCAAATCATGCTTTACCTGCATAAATCCATATTACCAGCCAGTACAGATTACTCTGCAACTCTAAAAAAGAAGTTATAGTTATCAACCACAAATTTCATGGGCACTGATTTTAAAAATTAGTCAGTCTATTATGTAAAATATAAAATATCACTGTTTCCTGAAACAAGTCTGTACAACATAAACAACATAATTCAACAATGATCCCAGGTTTGGATTTTTTTGCAGTGTGACCAATAACAGATTTTTCAATCCGGTTGATACATATTCCTTCATAGTTTTTTTTTGTTTGGGGTTTTTTTGTTTTTGTTTTTTTTTTTATTTCTCACTTCTAGACAGATAGTAAATTTCTATTTAGAATTCCACTAGGCACTTTCCAAGTCTTATCAAAGCCTGGCTACTCATCTTTGTTAGATAACATTAAAATGCCTTAGAGGGTATATACAACACATGTAAAATAGGGTATAAAATACATAAAATTGAGGCTTAACTAGACCAAATGTAAGGTTCAGCATCTGGGTGGGGGTAGCCCCCAGTATCAACACAGGCTGGGAGATGAGCAGGTTGAGAGCAGCCCTGATGAGAAGGACTTGGGGGTGCTGCTGGATGAGAGGCTGGGCTTGACCCAGCTATTTGCACTCACAGCCCAGAAAGCCAAAGCCTGCAGGGCTGCATCCAGCTCTGGGCTCCCAGCACAAGGACAGGGACCTGGTGGAGAGAGTCCAGAGGACACCACCAAGATGATTAAAGGGATGGAGCACCTCTGCTGCAAGGAAGGACTGAGAGAATTAGGATTTCTGAGCCTGGAAAAGACAAAGTTTTGGGGTGATCTAATCTCAGACTTCCAGTACCTGAAGAGAGTCCACAGGGAAGTTGGAGAGAGGCTATTTACATGAGCAAAATGTGATAGGACAAGGGGGAATTGTTTCAAAAAGAGTAGGTTTAGATTAGATATTAGGGAAAAAAAATTTTCAGGGTGGTAAGACACTGGAACAGATTGTCCAGAGAAGTTGTGGACACCCATCCCTGGGAGTGTTCAAGCGTGGGATGGATGGGGCTCTAAGCAACTTGGTCTAGTGGAAGGTGTGCCTGCCACATGGCAGGGGGCTGGAACTGGATGATCTTTAACGTCCTGTCCTGGTTTGGGACACCCCAGGACAGGTCCCTTCCAACCCAAACCATTCTATGATTCTATGAAAATACAGAATTAAAGACAAGGTATAAAGAAGTGTCAGTCAATGTATTTCAAGGGAAAATATGTCCCATCAAGCACTTTTTAAAAATCATTATTCTTATTGCAAGCATTCAACTCTTTCTACACAACACTTGGCTCATGTGTTCAGTTGTGATGGTGAGGAAACGTTAAAAACATTGGAGATATTTCAGCTCTAGGAAGGGAGGGTGGGGAAAGGCACCGTATTCTGAGTTAATTTGAAGGCTGATAGAGTTGAAATTGTCAGCTGTCAATCCTGTGGAGAAGCGTGCAGATTTCAGAGATGAAGTGCAAAGACAAAAAGAATTAAAAAACCTTAAACTCTCAATATGGTAGACTCAAACTCACAATAATCTTGTGTAATTTTTTTCACCGTGAGATTCACAAGGGTCTTAGGAAAAGTGCTACAAAGAGCAGCCAGCACAGAAGCAGGTGCTGCTAAGGGGCCCCAGTGCTCAATATTCAATATACACTGGTGGCCAACAACAGCATCCACAGACCAGAGGGGAACCTGTCCCTGGCTGCAGGCAGGGACAACTCCAGGGACACAGTAACCCCACCTCCACACTGTCAAAGAGGAACTCGGCTCTGTAAAGGCCTAAAGATGAAAAATGAAAAAGAAAGAAAGACAAGAAAAAAACCCCATTCCACTGGTGGAATATTTCAATTGTACATGATGAAAAATGGTCACAACTGAATACACATTAAATATCTATACATTAAACAAAAGCATTTATACCAATCAGATTTTTGACATTCATGCAAAATCACATAATTTTAATATAATCACAGTGTGACATAATTTTAAGAGAGTCCAGCTGAAATAATACCAGACAAGGTGTATATGCAGTCCATTATTGTGGATTAATGACAGCACGTGTCTTTCTGAGTCACTACTGTTAGACTCTTATCTTACAGACTCTAAAAGACTCTATCGTGCAGTCTTATAGGAGATGAGATTTTAGACTTCAGAAATAATATCTTTATAACAGATTTTCAAAACAACTTTATTTCAACTCTAGCAGAAGCCCTCATCCAAACTCCAGAAGATAAATGCTGAAAAAAATAAGTAAACAAGCAAATCTAGCAAAATTATCAAGTGGAAACAGTGAACCACAGGTTTTAATATCAATGTAACATCTTAATTAATAGTCCTATTGGAATAAAGGAATCAGATCAATAAATAAGCTTAGGTAAGCAGGAAATACTTCCAAAATTAAAAATTTACAGAAATACTTTTTTAATGAAATAAATATTTACCTTCTGCATTCATGAAGGAGAACAGACAAAAGCAATGTTAAATTTCCCATGATAGGTAAGAAAAATTCATGAAACAGAAGAGTAAGAGATGCATCAGCACTAAAATCCACCAACTGATTGCACCCTCCCACCAACCACATCCTCCAAGAGAAAGAGAAAACAATAATCCTATTTTTCCTACAGTAAAAAAAAAAAAAAATTATTAGAGATTCCATAAAAATAAAATTATGTCCTTTGGAATGTTTCTGTAACGTATATAACAAGCTTTGCGGTTAAAATGTTAGTCTTAAACATATAGCTAATGAGAGTTATGCCTATACTTGATATTAACTATTTCCATTGAAAAACTATATTTTAGTTAATCATTACTAATTTAATCTAGCTATTTTGCAACCACAAATTCCCCTTAGGGTGATTCTTGGGGTCATGACTTGGGTTTGTTTTCCCTGGGTTCTATTTATGGAGAGGGGAATAAGAAGTTAGTTCAAACAAACAAACAAAAAACCAGAACAACCACAATTTAACAAATAAATATCTGGTAATGAATTCCCTAAAAATTACTATTGTAATACTTTTTCAAGATAGAAGAGTTTGAAGTTTAGCAAGCAGAGAGTGTCTGGCACCAGAGATATACCTTTTGATTTACTCAAAACAAGAAAAGAACTCTTAGAATTCTAATAAAAGTTTAAGAATCACAAGTCATGGAATTCCTAACAGAGGCAGTAATAGCAGAACATCAGCCAAAGATTTCATTACACCAACATTCTGTATGAACCTCATTACACAGGTGCAATCCTGGCAGCATGAGAAGCATTGCTGCAGCAGCCAAGCATGGACCTTCCTGGCACTTAATTTTGTCACTGTGAGGCAGACCTGGAGCAGATTCCCTTTGTTCCCACACTGTCTCCAGTGGTAAGGAATTAAACACTAGGTAAGGAATGAAACACTAGGTAAGGAATTAGAAAAGATAAACTTGGACAGAAGTGTGGTTTGAGGACAGGGAGGAGGGGGGAAACTGTGGCTGATACTGATAATGTTAGTTCAGGATTAAAACATTTCAAACTGGATCTTACCTAAAGCAAAAAGACCAAGTTTCATACAGCATGGGAGCACCCATTCCAAGGCTTCTGGTACCATAATCTAACACTTCATAAGAGAATCAGGGAATTATTTAGGCTGAAGAAATCTTTGCAACCATGGAGTCAAACTGTTACCATGGCACTGCTAAGTCCACCACCAAGCCATATCCCTAAATGCCACAACTGCACATCTCTTGAACACTTCAGGGATGGTAACTCATCCACTTCCCTGGTCAGCCTCTCCCAATGCTTGACAACCTTCTCCATGAAAAATGTTTTTCCTAATATCCAATCTAAGCTTCTCTTGGTTCAATTTGAGGCCATACTATATATTTTGCCCAAACTTTTATTCAATTCATTTGAAATATGTTGTAGTTCCATATACATTCATTTTAATAGCAGATCCAGTTTATGCTTTGTTCTTTAAAATGTAGAAAATCTCCTTTTAGATGTACATTGAATTCTATATATTTAAACTTTATCACTATGGTTACACTGTGAATTACACTTCATTTTTACACTTTGCTACTAAAGGAAACAATTCTAGTGAGTAATCCAAATACTATGTGTTTGGAAAGATTTGTGAAGTCCAGTGTACTGGAAGCTGTCTCAAAATATCGAACAGTAGTTTTAAAACCACAAAGTCCAGTTTCAAAACATGGTAGTCTTGAAAACAAAAGTCTTCAATTATCTAATCACAGATTTCTGAACATGTTAAACAGCTTTTATTTCCCCTGCTAAACTACACAATGCTCTGTGTCCTTGGAGTCTGTCCTCAGTTGCATTCAGTTACACAAAGACGAGCAGAGCAATGATTGACATAATCTGAAGACAAAGCATTTTTCCTGAAAACTGGTTTTCCATAATGGTCTTCCTAATAATGCAGCTGCTAGCCAGGATTACAATACACCGTTTTTTAACTATATTGGGAAGCTGGGTTAATAATGGGAAAAAATGTCAAATTACTCAAGTAAAATTAACAAAAATAATTTAGTTTCTGCTGAATTAAGGAAGAACCTTTTACTTTTTTTACATCCAATTTCAGAAAAAAATAACTATTCCACAAGCGATATTCAATGCCTTTGCAACCTCAGGAGACAATTCCACTGTTTAAAATATCATATGGTATGGCTTGAATATGTTTTACACTTAGTGAGTATCTATTACATAACTTTCCTCCACTGCCTTTAATTACCCCATTAAGCAAGTTGGTATTTGCAATTGCACTTACAGCAGCTGCACTAGAGCTGCAGGGCACAAGAATATAAAACCGAGAAGAAAAATTAATAAAACATTATCTTTTCCATTTAGCAAGTTCACTTTCTTTTTAAATGGAAACATTTGTATTAGTAGACTACTTCAGCACTGTAAGATAATAAATCACATAAACCTTGTATTATTCAAGCCAACTGAACCACCAGATAGAAGAATCATCATTCACTAACAGCACAATTTGCCCTTAGGCTTTTCTCATTTTATGGTATTTCTGAGGAGTCACTTTGTATCTGAAATTGTTATTCAAAACATAAAAAGTGGTGCAAATAATCCAAGAGAAATCTTTCTTGTTCTAAACCTTTTATATAGAAAATAATTTAGAAATTCATTTTAATATGTTGCACATCTTTACTAATCTAGACACACTTCTGAGTAACCAAATATGAAGGTTCCAATTAATTAAAAAATCTGCAAGTCATCACGCATTCTTAGAAACAGCTTCCAAGTTTCAAGACCAGTTATTTTTCAGCTAGCCTATGTAGCTTACAACACACTTATTAAATACTGCAGTAGTCATTACTATATAATATTTTAATAATTATATATAATTATTAATAACTATGTTACTTATTACATCCACATATTCTCTAAACATTATGTATATAATAAACACTAATAAACAGAGCAATGAGAAGTATCAATTTCTTCATTAAGAGCCATTGATCTTGAAAAGCCAATTCCAGAGTGCTACTTTGCTACTTCCAGGCACATGGAAGCCCTTATCCTCAGCAAATAGGGAATCATACTTCTACCATACATTAGAATACTGACAACCTGGGCATGCAGATGAAGGAAGCAAAGCAGCTGTTTTGATTTTGCCCATATCCTTCATTTTTGAAGTCTTAATTTTGTAGCTGCTACAAAATATCTTATTTCTATAAAAGCATTATCCATGAGAATCTCACTAGAATACTTTCTTGTATCTGGCAGGAATGACCCTATACTGGGCTTGCTGCTGTCCCCAAACTTTTTTCTTACTGAAAATTACTCCACTTGAGATCATTTTCAACCATCTCTATCTCACATTTTCAAGCAACACTAAAGCACCTACTATTAATAAGCAGAAAAAACCACTATTTTACAAACATGAGAAGCATGTTGCAGCATGGAATAACTGTCAATACCAGTTCTGATGCCAAAATTCAAATATTAACACAATGTGAGCATGCTTAATATCCTAGAAGTTTCCCTCTTACATAAAGAGGTCTGTATATAGGGAAAAAGTTCTTAAGGGCTGTAAGGGAACCATATGATTACGTATGTTACAGCAGCTCTATACCTGTAATAATGCCATTTTCTCTATGAGCTTTTTATGTCAACACAGGATAGACCTAAGATACACTGGTTTAAGTGCTATAAACACTGGCCTAAATCAAATCCTACTAGTATACCATTTTTCATGAGCTGTTTAATTGCATTGCTCGTTGAGAATTGTAAGGGCAAAGGAAATGTGATTCAGCCCAAGCAGCATATTTATGCAAACCCACATAAAAGTACAGAGCAAAGAATCAGAGGAGCTGCGTAACAGACATGTCACACCAATAAGAAAGAAACTAAATTATCATGCAACTTTCACAAGCCTTAATCTGACTCTCCATTTCAGTTAAAGACCTGACTTAGCAATATCAAGACTTTGGGCACAGCTGCCAATTCCTCCCAGTTGGATGAGAAATACGTCTTCCTTTCTTTCTGAAAAATTTGACATCTAATTCCCATGAAGCATCTCACGACAGTGGTTAATTAGGGAACATTTTGCAAGAAGAACTAAAAATTGTCAGCAACACAGCAGGCAAATATTGACATTTTTTACAAGCACAGCCATTCCACAGCTTAATTTCTCTTTCCAGAGCTCTTGCAGGCAGGCAGCTGCTGCCCAGACAAGCTGAGAACCTGTACACTTACAGCAAATCCCAGATTTCAGACACTTATTCAAACTGGCAAGAAACATTCCTCCCACATCACTTTCAAACATTTGACAGCCTGGCCATTCATTAAATGTATCTTGTAGCAATGTCCATGGATGACTATATAATTCTTCCTGCCAGCAACTGGAAAGTAATGTGATAGGAAGCTGGGAGGACTCCCAGGTCTCAGAATACCTGACAGGCAGGGGGAAAGCAGGAATAAAAGCAGGGAGAATGTGGTGAAGGCACGGGGCTGATGTGAGAAGGCAAAACAACATATTACACTGATTAATGGCTGGATAGGAGATATCCTTCTTCACTGAGCAGCTGGAGAGCAGGGTTAGCTGCTGGTCAGGAGGTAATCAGATATTTGCTGTGAGACTTGATGCAGCCTATGGCCAAAAGTCATGTCACTCAGATCTGTGTAAATGCAACACCAACTGCCACAGGCTCCCAGAGAACAAGAAAAATATGGAAAAATACAAAAATAATGAAAAACAAATCAGGCAAAACCAAAATAAATCAACAGAACAACAAAACCCCGAGATGTCCTTTCTTCTCCTTTTCCATACATCCTACTACATTTAAGGAAAATCCCACTTTCACTCAAAATTTGAGATCCTTGTGCCAGGTGTGGCAGATGTGATTCAGTAATGCCATCTTCCTGAGGTGGAAGATGGGGCCACAACCACTGCAGTGGGTACAGACATACACATCCAATTACAGGAGCAATTAGAGAGGATAAAAGACAGATTAGGTCCTCCCTGCAGAATACATACCCTGCCAGAGGAGCTGAGGCCAGGGAAAAAGTGGTAGGGGTTAATTACCAGCTGGAACCCGAATGCTTTCTTTTTAATGGTTCAAAATGTAAATCTGTTTAAGTGCCATAATTTTAGCCAAGAACTGACACATTTTAACAGAAACATCCAGCTATTTCAGTTATTTTCCAACTTTTCTTGGGTGATCTGAGAAAAACATTTGTTTTTCTTTCATTTACACACCACGCACAAGATTAAAACAAATTTAAAAAAAACCCTCTCAATATCAAAGACCATATACTTAGCATACCCATATTCAGTATCACAAATCTGCCACTGATACACTCTGTTGAAGACATTGTGCTCTGTAGCACAAAGAAAAAACTGAAAACTTCCATAACACAGGAAAACCATTGTTTTACTATCACTGTAACACGTGCAATTCATTTTCAGACAAAAGGTCACCTTCAGCAAACACTGCTTCATCTCTTAAGGGCTAAGACTAGAGCATTTAGTCACATTGTTATGACCTTAGTTCCAGCAGCCCAAAATGCCCAGCGCCCAGCCCTGCATGGCTGCTGGGGCTGTGAGGGACACCCAGGGTAGCTGCGTGTCCCCTGGACCTCTCTTGTGGTGCTCCCTTTCTCGTTAGAGAGATCAGCTGAGGTCAGATGTATCAAGGAATGAGCCAGAAGTTTCTCTAATTAAGCAAAAAATGTTCCCATTCGGAGATCTTCCTAAACACATATGTGCATTTGACAAATTATCAGATGATGTTTTCCAGCTCCATATGTCCATCAAGATGATATTTTTGCAAAGCTTTAGCTAAACCAGATCA
Organism: Passer montanus; assembly: GCF_014805655.1. Lineage (NCBI taxonomy): Eukaryota > Metazoa > Chordata > Aves > Passeriformes > Passeridae > Passer > Passer montanus. The sequence continues at coordinate 17,244,909 of NW_024356505.1, read as the reverse complement.
GCCAGTTGGACTCAGAAAATAATCATTGCTTTTTTACTTTAAGACACACACACTGTTTGATTTTCTAACTTAACTGTCAATTCAAACTTACATCCAATATTTATTTAACATGTAGAAAATTTAATTAAAGCAAAATCAGATATTGGAGAACTTAGGAAGCAGTATCTTATAATTATCACAACAACAGTTTTATATAAAACCCAAACAAAATGTTCCTGTCTTGATTCAGCTGGTAAAGTTTTGACTTTATACTTCATAAGCTGTTGCATTGCCAGGGACTGCATAAAAGAGCAGCACTGCTTAATCAACATAGTTCTTTTAACACATTTATCACCATGCCTCCCCTATTAGGAAGTTGAGCTGATTGCATGAAATAATCAAAATGCCTTTGAACATCCATTAATACTGCTCAGTTAAATATCTATTGGGTTTAGAACCAATGTGAAGCTCATTTAATACTCTCCATGTTCTGCTGGCATAAATCTTTTAAATTACTTCTTTTTTTACCACTAAAAGGGCAAAGTAAATGGTTCCTCTTATTACAAAAGATTTCAGAGACAAGAGAGAGAAACAGCCAACACTCATTGCTGAAACTATTAATGATTTTCATTAATGACCAAGAAAATACTATTTGAACCAGAATAAATAATGAAGAGTTTAGCGCTTCAAAATATAAACACTTAATAGAAAACATGTTTCTGTTACAAAAATCCAAACTTCTAAGTTCAAATTAAGAATATACACATTCCATCATAATATTAACTTGAAAGCAGCACTTTTAAAAAAGTGAAATGAAAAACAAGGAGATGAACATTTCATTCTTTCCCAGTCCATGGCTGAATACAGAATTCCCGAAACAGATAGTAAAGAATATGCAAAATAGTGAAGGTCCTCTGGGTTTGATATTCACCTGTCTCTTTTCAGCACCACCAAATTCTCATAACCTCAATTAATATCTGCCTGAATCAGTAAAATGACATCACTCTATTGTTACTATTATTTTGTTTGACCTGGATACCATGAACACCAATGTAATTATGATAATGAGCCAACTATTTTCTACAATATAGAACCAAAAAGACTAGTACTCCATCCCTTTCTCATGATAATACCTGAACATTCTGGCTTTATTTCATCTTCAATTTCTGACACGCAATCACTAGCATTTTGTTATTTTTTATTTCTTATTTCTAACAAGAAAAAAAGCCCAAAACAAAACAAAACCAACCAGCGAAGTTTTGGAATATTCATAAGAGCACATTATATGTACGATTTATGTGGGATAATAAACAACTATCTTAATGTTTGCACTATTTTACTGGTTTTGCTGTCATAAATTTTGAATGACAGCACATCTGTCTGTTAGGACAACTAACTGTCAATAATGCATCAGCTACACCATACGCTCTGCATATTTTATGTAGTTAATATAAAAAGATTGTTGATGATTTTTGAGAGGATTTAAGCTTTTTTAGTACTTTTAGACAATCAAGTCATATCTGCCTACCACAGGATTTTTGCCCCACAATTTCCCCATGTTTCATAGAATTTTGTCCAAAATTTTTTGAACAAAACCCACTAATTTGGAAAAAATACAGTGGCTTGCAAATTATGAAAGTAATGTGCCCACTTTACCATGAGGTCAGATCTGTCACAGCGGAAAAGCAAATAAATTAGAAGACACTATGTAAAAGTGACTTAAATAGGTTTGGACAGACTGAAATATAATTAGCAGAAAACTGTTATCCTAGTCAGCCTATTGACTGTTAAAATAGTGACTCCTCAAAAAAAGTCCTGGCTTTGTTTATAAAGGTCATGAAATGACTAAAAATCGGACTATTTCAGAGGAAAGATTCTTTCATATCCTAGTCAGAAACGAATCTTTGCAACTTTAATCACTAGGGGATGTATGGTCAAACTATACAGACAAATAAGTTGCAGATGAAAAGAACAACATTATTTTGTTACCTACAATCACATTTTAAGTCAAACAAATTACCCAAAGATAGGTTCATTTGTGAAGAATTGTACAATTTCACAATCAATTTTTGACTTGTGAGACAACCGAAGTGCACAATAGCAAGCTAGCTATTATTTCCTAGAGACCTTCCTAGCTTTCTTTACTCAGACATATTTATAACTGGAACAAAAATATAAACCTTAAACTCTACACTTCATTTAGATAAACTGCAGATTTCTGTTATCCACATAGGAATCATGTCCATTTTAGCAGTTTGCTTGTGGAACTGCTTCATGCAGATTGCAGCTCTATCTGTAAATTACATCTTAGTTAGGCAAAGATAATTGCTATAGATTTGAGATATTTGAAATTTTCTGTAAGAAGAATCAAAGGGGTTTCAGGAAAGAAGCAAGCTCCACGTGGAAAGTAGTGAGTAGCACAAATTAAATGCACCTTTCTGCCACACCAAACATGAATTCTCCACTGCCAGCCAGGGACTTCACAACCATCATGATTCCAGAGCACGTTAAATCAATACCACAGTGATGGAAAACGTCCATGTAATTAATTCAGAAGCAACCTATAAACAAGCAGACAAAAGAAGGCAAAAATTGAACAAATTACCCATATGAGTTCCCATGAGGATTCACTAAAGGAGAGGCAGTGATGATGTAAACCATGTAAAACTATTGTTAATTCACTGTCAGTATCTCTGTATAGCCAAGAAAATCTGAAGATATTTGAAGCATATAATAGCATTAATAGCTCTCTACATTTCAAAGTTTACTGTGTCCCACATGCCCCCAGATAATTTTGAATTTCCCTCAGTAGCCCAATGTTTACCTCTCAGTTGTATAATCGTGTCTTGGACATTCCACACATTTTTTGTTTCTGTGAAAAACTACTGCCAGGCATCTGTTTGGGACCTTTTCTACTCCCATTTTTTTCCTATTTATGCTATCTGAGCACATTACTTACATCCATCTCAAAGTTCTAATTTAAAAGGACATTCCTCTGAATCATGGCTTAGACTTGCCCATTCCTTTCCAAGTCTATTGAAAAACATTTTTATTTTCAATCTGAATCTATTTTTAAAAATAAAAAATATACATCATCTTTTGCCTGTCAGAGCTTAAAGCCCCAAACAATGTAGATTAAATTTTTACAGAGGCTTACTAAAATCAAAAACAGTCCAACCTTCTGACAAATTAATTGACCCAGCAACGAAGCAATAAAAATGTAATCCAGCAAACTAAGTGCAGGACATTGGCACCAACAGGCAGAATGATTCTGTATTTATGCAATCACAGTTCCAAATTTCCTTAAATATAAGAAATATGCCAGCTAAACAGAAAAAACAGCAACTGTTAGCCATTCTCATCTGTTCCATTTGCTCTATGTCCCAATTCCTTTTTTTTGGATTTCAGTGAAATCCTCAGCCCTACAACTAACAACCTATTCTATCTTAAGGACACAGAAAAATAGAACAAGTTGAAGACCACAATCAGGACTTGTCCCCTAGCTGCACATATTGAGAAAATTCTGTGATTATACCTAATCTCATTTGAGAGCTTCCAACCCTATTTTAGCTTCTTCTCTTAAAAATCAATAAAGATAAATCAGGTTCAGGAAATGTATATGTAGACAAAACTTTAGGCAAAGAAATTTTAACATAAGTCAGATCTTATTGAATAAGGTGCTTCTCTTCACATTTAAGCTGTAATATAATGGTTGTATATTGGTTACTGTGAAAGAACAGCAGCAAAAGGAGATTATTTTGTCTTTTGCACGATCATGATTTTGAATAAGAACACATTATTGACATCCCACATTCCAAAAATTGTTTCCCTTTTCTTCATGAAGAAATTTTAACATAAGGAGTTGTCTAATATTATCCAAAAGCAGTGCTGGTCTGTATATCAGTATGCCACCTCCTAGTTGAGGACTTGAAGCAAGAAGCCCATTAGAAAACAGAATTAAATATCCTTTGTGGTTTATTTCACATCAGTGGCAGTATGATTAAGATATCTTCATTCAGCAGCAAATCTCTGTCAGTAATCAAAGTGAAAATTCATCTTACTGGGCTTTTAGTCTTCCTTGAATTAACACAGTGTACAGGTTTGGGCTGGGATAGAGCTAATTTTCTTCACAGTAGTTCATATGGGACTATGTTTTGGATTTTTGCTGAAAAGTGTTGATAACACATGACAGGTTCAGTTACTGCTGAGCAGTCTCCTGCTCATACAGCAGGAAGAAGAGGTTCAGTTACTGCTGAGCAGTGCTTACACAGAGTCAAGGCCTTTTCTCCTGCTCATACAGCAGGAAGAAACACAAGAAACTGGGAGGGGAGACAGCTGGGACAGATGACACCAACTGAACAAGAGGATATTCTGTACCATGTTGTACCATGCTCATGAAGGAAGAAGGATGAAGGGACTTTTGGAGTGATGGCATTTTTCTTCTCAAGGAAAGGTTAAACGTAATGGAGCCCTGCTCTCCTGGATGAACACCTGCCTGCCAGGGGAAGGGGTGAAAGCATTCCTTGTTTTGCTTTGCTTCTGCACAATGCTTTTGCTTTACCTATTACACTGTCTTTATTTTCAATCCACATGTTCTCATTTTTACCCTTCTGATTCCTTCTCCCATGCCACTGGAGAAGGAGTGAGCAGCTCACCAGGTTTCAACCTTAACACGCATTTACTCTGTTTCAGGGACTTTTAGACCAAGCCCAGTTGGAGCAACAAGGAAGTCTAACTGAGATGAGTCAGTTTGGAAGATATCTCATCCATATATTAGTGTTTATTTTCCATCCAGAAAAATGGCAGCCATGTAAAGTAAACACTCCAAGAGTTCCACATAAGCAGCACGAGACAGCCAGTTACACACAAGCTGCAATTTGAGTAAAGCACACAGCAGAATGGTCAAAAGAAACAAATTTCTTTTTGGTTGAACCTCTGAACTATTCAAAATGAAGCCAAATTTGGCCAAATTTGATAAATCAAGTTTATCACAAGGTTAATATTTCATATCCAGCTTTTGGCTTAAAGCAAATTTTTATAGCCTGGAGAATGGAATTATAATGCTGACAAGCCCATACCACACAAACAAGTTTCTGCTAGAGGGTGGTTTCTCTATTCTTGAGGTTTCAAAATAAATGAATCTACATTTGAGAAATAAGATACAACTCCTATTCAGTAACTGTAACTCTTTATGGTTTTTTTTTTCTATTTGATACATGGGAAATAATTATCAACAAGATAAAGTTCAGATTCTTTTCCCTTCCTAAGTTCAAAGTTGAAATTCTTCAGAGTTCATCCGTAAGGCCAATTAGGTCTATTAAATCTCAGATGACAGCAGTACTTAAAAATGAGACATATCATTTGCAAAAGCAGAAGGACACATGTTCCTGTGGCTCAATTCCAACCCTTGTGACTTCAATACAGCTCCAATGATTTAATGCAATGAACACTTGATGTAGATTTCTCCCTCCTTCTGACACATAATTGAGTTTTAACTTCTTTTTTTATAAAAAAAAAGGAGTTCTGAGCCTTCTATTAATAAAAAGTAGTGGCATTAACAGCATTCAGAAGAAATGCATAACCAGTGGAGGGCTGTCATTTGCTGTCATTTATGATAAGAATCTGCAACTGATTGCACAATGAAAAGCCATGACACCAATACAGCATCCAAAACTTATAAATATGAATCCTGTTGATTTACAAACAGATATATGACTATAAAAATTAGAATGCCAGAATATCCCATTTTACTATTCTAACACACTGAAGTTTTTCAGTTAATATGAATGTTTTAGACTTTAAAAAGAAACAGTTGTTTTGATTACTATGATAGTTGCAATTACTAAAATATATAAACTCAGGAAACAGGGATCTTCCACAAACCTTTTTAAAGCAGCCTTGATTTGATGACCTTCTGTTCACAAGAGGATACATTCCTTTGCAAAAGGTATAGCTTTTCATAAGTTGCAGTTTTGTTTTAGTTGTGCTTGCTAACCTTGCAAGCAGTTTAGAAGAAAATACCTGTAAACTACAAAGTAATTCCTTACAGAATTTTGCTGACATCTGATAGACTGTGAAACTATTTTCAACACTATTTTTACTCATTCTGGTTTGCTTTTTCTTTTTTTTCAATAATTTGATAAACCTAATTTTCAACCAGAACATAGTCTTTCAATGTTTGTTTGATTAATGTCCACCGATTTTCAAAAGAAATGGCCACTGCTGGGTAGCTTTTCCATACAGCTTTTTTCCACCAATGTACACTGCAGTTTTGAAAAGATTTATTTCCAAAATACTTTGTTCCATAACAACTGTTACATCAGCAATATTATCAATGGCATTGATAATATTGCATTCTGTAACTGTTAAGTAGATCCATTAAATAGTCCTAGATTACATCTAGTGTTTTCACCTTCCATAGAGTTGAGCTGTAGGAATACATACAGCTCATGCAATTCATTTTAACTAATCCCCCTTGAATGAAATCTTAATTCTCTGAGGTAAAATATGTCCAGAGCATGCCCACATGCACACAGAGCATTTTCAACAGCTCCCCTTCTCCTTTTCCTCTTCTGGGCGTAACAGAGTTGGTGATCTTTTTCATTACACTTGGGAATACTCTGTGAGAAGTTTCCAAGCCTCTGGGAAGCTCATCTCTCAGCTATATAGTATAGACCCGACCAGCTCATCAGAAGAATCATTTATGTAATTAAACCCAAGCTGAAGTATGAAGACAGCTCTTCAGCTCTTCGTCTCTTAATTTTGCATATGTTAATCTGTCTTGAAATTGTGTCTCAGACATGTAAGGAATCCAAATTCACTTTGGCTCTTTTCCTTTTGTATCTTTTCTGACATTTATTACGTGTATATACTATCTGATCCGATATTCCCATCTGCAAATGTACTTTACATTGTAACACACACTCATATATCAGAACAAAATAATAATAAGCTCAGAAATAGCAATTTTACAGCAAGGCTTACATTAAATAAATAAATTTAAATCACAGAATCCCCACCACAGCTACAAACACTTTGACACTGGAAGGTTTTCTTTAGATTTATTAACACCGTCTGTGTCTCCAAGCAGTCAAGCAGGCCTAATAGGGACATTACTGGTTGCTATACCTAAGCATCTTTAAATGACATCAAAATGAAAAATAATACAAATTCTTTTTAATCCATTAAAAAATATTCTATTTTTTAGAGAGATGAGTTCGTCTGAATAGAGAGAGATAACAGCATGGCAGATGAATGAAGGTATTAGATGAAAGAGTAAAAAGGTAATATAAAGTCAATGGTATGTTACAAGTATTTCAAGGTCCTGATGCAACTACTGGAAGAAACTTAAGGGAAGAAATTAAGTTTTAACCATGTTCTGTGTTCTTTATAAGAGAAAGATGGGAGAGGAATTTTTATTTCTAGCCTTCATTATTGGTATTATTTTATTCCTACCATTATGCAGAGAATTTAATTGCTATGATTTACCTTTGCCCTTTGCCTCATTTAAGGAAAATGAACAAAATATTCCCCCATATGAAAAGATCTGCCATCTTTTTTATTGCTTCAAGGCATTCATAGCAGGCAGAGATGCAAACAGTGAGTCACACCATACCAGTTACTCTAAGGGTCACCATACATAAAGGAAGAGGGCAATCATCCAACTCCTGCTTCAGTGTTTACACAGAGCATTTCATTGCAACTCTCCTTTTCCTCTTTCTTTCCTGAACTTAACAAGAATAATGCCACTAAATACTTAATTCTTGTACCTTTTCATTTCCTCATATCATTACATTTCCAGACCACTATCTTATCTACTTTGTATCTGGTTTTAATGCCACTGAATGCCTGGCTTCAGGAAATAGCAATACAATTCCCATGGATTTTACCTAATGGTTCTTTTACATTATGCTTCAGGGATTGACACAAACAGAAAAATCTTAGATATTGCCCTCTGAAAAATACACTCACAGCCGGGCAATTTTAATGTAATTTGGAATTCACTAAGGACTTTGATAGTAATTTATATTTGCCAAATATATGTTAATTAATTCTAATTACATTAAAATAATCTCCCATTTTGGTGCTATCACAGCGCAAACAGAAAATACTAGAAGGCAATTAATTCTTATTAGACTTTATTTCATAACATCTAAAAGAGGCTCTTACTTGATCAAATTTAACAATACTATTCCTCAAAAAGAAAAGACCACAAGAAACTCTTCAATAGACCATGAAAATCAATCACTTGATCAACCATTAAAAAAATAATCAATCATTTAAAAAAATAATTTGTTTTAAAACATAAAAAGTCATGTTCTCAATAGTTCCTAAATTAATTTGCTTTAGGATATGGTTATTAGTAGATAGGGTACCAATATTCAATTTAAATTTGGATTCTATTTCCATCTAGATTCAAGGGATTCAATAGATCACTAACTAACATTATATACAATTACTTTCATGTTGCTTGCTTTAACTCACAAGAAAATGAAGGGTTAAATGTTGACATGTGGCTATACTTACCATAAATGATGCAGGAGTACCCATACACACAGGTATGGTTTAATGAAGCTGATAACAGCAGTGTTATCAGACCAAGTGCAATCTCTGTTATTATGCAGCCATTGGGAGACTACTGCAAATTTATAACCTCAAAAGGTGTTTAAAAGTGAATAACAACATATTACAGTTGTGCCCACGTCACAAAAGTCCCAAACTTCATTGTTCACAATTTGTGATAGCATTTTAAACATAAAACAGTATCTACAAATCATCTTTAATTGAGCAACACCCTTACAAGTGCTTACTGTAACAAGCCCTTCTTATCATGCAGAAGAAAAATGCACAACATTTTGTTGTCATTTTTCTTAACTTACTTGACTGACATCTATAATGGTTTACTTGAGTACTGAACTGAAAGTATAAAACCTGTGTAAACCTAGAAAACATATGCTCATCAAGTGCTAAAATAAATATTCCTATCCACACTGCTCTGTGAACTGAGATTAGGGATTTTGCACATGGCACACAGGGATTTTACTGCAGAATTCACTGAGGTGAGTGGAAGGAATATAACTAAAATTTACTGCCACAGAAAGATTTATCTTTAGAATACATCTAATAAAATTTAAGTATGAGCTGCAGTACCTGAATACTTTAAAGAGTCATAGGAGAAAAAAATGGTTGTGAGGCTGCAACATAAAGCTGAAGGAAAAGAAGATTTATATTGTCTTGGTCCAGCAATTGTGGTAAAATATTATACACCTCTTGTAAGTATCTAATTACTAATGTCCTGACTTTTATTTCATTTATTTTGACAACCTAAACTGTCTCTAAAGTGCCTGTCTGCATTTGCATTTTAATGAATTATAATTGATATTTATTCAGCATATTATATTTGCATCTCAGAGGTTCATTTACAGATTAATATTCTTATTACCTAAAACAAACTATGCATAGATATTCTGGTTTGGGAATTACTAGCAAGCAAGCAAGACACTGTGGGTAGCATTATAATTTGATCAATCAGTTGGCCTCAGCTTTAGCTTTTGCATTGTATTAGGTGTCAGTGGTGGCTGGGAATGCCTGGACTCCTGCAAGGAGTTGCACTGCAGGTCCCAGGAGATAAAGAATTAGACTTATCACTGAGTTCCCTAAAGGTTTTCCATTTATGCCATTCCTGATAAGTACTGTAAACCACCAGGAAGAATTGAGTAGTACTCACTTTTTTCTACAATCACACTGATAGTAAAGAAAAAATTGGAATATATTAGTATATTGTGATCAAAAAGAAAACCAAAATATAAAAAAAAACCACAGATAATACCCAGGCTTGTGTAAGTTTATGAACCAGACTGCCACATATTCTGCCTTAACCATGCAAACCCAAATAAGAGCAATGAAAAGGTCCAGAATTGATTGCAGAAAGTGCATTCCACCTCTATTAATTTGATTCCTTATATTGACAGTCACTATTCAGTAGTCACTACAATGATTTCCTTTAACAAAAAATTAAGTAAATAAATAAATAAATCCCAAACTTTACTGCTGCATTAAATTTGATTACATATTTTACAGCTTTGGATATTCACAACAAAAAGAAACAAACCCACAAGCACAAAAGTGACATTTGGATTTCATATCCATGACTGGTTCTCTGCCAGATCAGGTTTAAATGTCAAACTTCTGTGAAAAGATTTAACCCCCAGCATTAATCTTTCTCACCCATACATTCTTATCAGGACATTTATATTCCAGCATCTTAGAAAGTACTTGGTATTCTTTGCTTTATATCTCCCTATTTCCTGGGATAATGCTGAACCTAATCTAAACCAAGCACTCATGCAAAGGGCTCCCCTAAATTTTAAAACTGTCAGGTGAAGGCTGCACTCTCTGAACACTCCTGTCTTCAGATGAACCTTTTATCATACTAAAAAAAAATCTATTTAAAAATAGATATAAGGTAGATACCTAAGACAGCCTCCTAGGCAATGCAGCTCATGAACAAGGCCAGTCACCTGGAAGCAGACATCTAGAAGAAATGAAAGACACCTTGAAGTGCCCCTTTGCCTCCTCCAGCTCTAAATGGTGCTTATGATAACTCAGTGATGCACACCAACACTGCAGGCAACAAAAACAGATCCCTCCTTATGAAAGAGAGTAAGGCACATTATCAATTCTGAAAGAATTAGCAATATTTACATACAGGCTTTGCAAAGGCATTCTGATTTAAGAAGGCTACAGGTATGGGACTGCACTTTAAAACTAAATTCAATAACAATCTAATCAAGAAGGACATCAAAAATATTTTTAAGAAACTTGTAGAAGATGAGGAAGACTACTACCATATGATGTCCAGTGGTATAACCTCTGGAAATAAGAATAATCAAAAAACAAAGCTCCAATCAAACCATGCTATCATTGGTTAGACAAAATAAACATTCTAAAACAGCCTCTTCTAGATTCTTTATATATGGAAACAGAGAAAGCATGGCTCTCAGAAAATTTCAGCTCACACTGACCAAACTCAAAGCTAATGTCTACCGCAGCTGGTAAGGACATCAATTACTGTTCAGTTAAGGCTAAAAAAACTAGAAATTCTAGTACTTTTATCACATAGCTATATATATATAGGTTTGTAAACAAGCATTCTTGTACCCAAACATCTCTCCTAGAGATGGTCCCCACACACCATTTCATCAGAACAAGCAAGACCCCAGGGAGGACCCCCAGTGCTCACCAATAAAGAGGTGGTGTGGAGCTTGCTTCCACCTGGAGATGCCTGCCTGAAATCCACTCCCCTGCAGCAAAGGCAAACAAGACTGATTGTGCTGAGTCTAACTTGGTAAGCACAAACCTACAGAATTTTGGCAAGAAGCAAAACACAAGGAAGAGAGCCCGTATCAGTCCTTTTTGCACTTGCTTGAGGTTTCTTTTTCTAGGTCTTCAAGCTCACACATTTTGCTGAAACCTTAAGTCTTAACTGTTGCAGTTCTTGCTCCTTTCTAAACTACAAAGAGGTTGAAAACTGAAGAGTTACAGAATTCTTTTTTTTTGTAATGTGTAAACATCACTGTCTTAGCAACATCTGACTTACCTAAAAGTCTTTTTCTTTTTTTTTTGTTATGTAAGCAGCTAAGGGAAAGAACGACTTCCATTCCAGTCTGTCTTAGCAACATCTGACTTACCTAAAAGTCTTTTTCTTTTTTTTTTTGTTATGTAAGCAGCATTCTTTTCAAAATCCCAGGCTATAAACATCATTAAGGTCTTTCCCACCTAATTATTTTAAATAAGGGAGAATAAGCAAGGGCTGGCCCATCATGTTTCAAGTATTTCCCATCACATGGCTGATAATGAAAGAGGAAATAAGATCAGACTACAGAGCAGATTTACAGAAAGCATACAATTATTGCATAGCATGAGATGGCCTCTGGGCTGCAATCAGTCAGGAGCCCTCAGTAAAATTATTACAGTGATACAATGTAGAGTTTCTGGCTCAAAAAGTAAGAGTATTAATACTGAGTGAAGTCCTTGCCCCATTTGATCTTAATAAAGGATTAAGGCAGGGAGATACACGGTTCCCTACAGGCAGATCCCTACGGCTTCACACAGTGCTTCTGGGAAACCAGTGTCATTGCTGTTTCAGGACGAGCCTGCAGCAACTTTTTTTTTATATGCTAACTCTGCTAAAATAAGAATGAAAGAATTTAAGATAAAGATCATGATGTCTGGAGACTTGAAGACAAATGGGACTTGAGATTAGTAAAGATAAGTCAAATATATCCTTGTAAGCTGACAAAAATGTTCTTTAGCTAGCTAAACTTGATAACCATGAATACAAATTAATCTGAACATTCAAATACAAAGGAAAATTAAGCCTAAAACTGTGATGAATAAAAAAAGTTTAAATCCCATTTTTAAGCTGTCTGGAGTTACTGACAAAGACTGATTTCAGATATGCAAGATCATTATATGGTTATTATTTTCCCCAGAAGTGATACACAATACTTATCTCCAGCAGAAGCATTTTAAAACATTAAAAATGAAATAACAAAGTAAATTTGCTAGGAAAGAGAATAACAAAAGCCTACAACATATCTGACAGAAGGTGTAAATAGAAATGAAGATAGAAAGAAAAATGGGCTCAGTTGGCAGGGAAATGTCAAGGTCATTTAAGGTTATTAAGTCTATTTAAACATCCTTTCCATGTAAATCACCCATTAAGAAGTAAAAAAAAAATCTGCAAAAGACCAAAGGTCTTTTACTGGAAATGGTAAAGATAGACAAGTTATACAATGACATTTAAGCCACACAGGAATGACCAAGAGCTCTAAATGCCCAGAAATCTGTCAGGAACTGGAGGAACTCTTTGGTCTGCAGAAGCAGATTAGGGATGTAGCACTGAAAAGATAAAAAAAGAATTAACCAATTCTAAGAGAGAGAAATTTGTGATCTGTAAGTATTCTCCTGAGCAGTTCCAATTAAATGCATTTGTGTCTAAAATATCAAGTACTGAAATCCATTCTAGAACAGTGCTGGGCAGAGAAGTTATCTTCATATACATCAAATTCCCAAGTTTTCTTGAAGGAAAGAAAATGCAGACACATTACTTTGAAATTACAGACACTGCAGAATAGTTCATGCTTTTAACTGATGGATGCATATTTTAAAAATAGAAGCAATTCCCTCTTCCTTTTCCCCAACTCATCTCCCTCCCATGCACAAAATAAATAGAAACCCCCAAAGCCTAAACTATGCATAAATAATTCCTAAAAAAAATCCCAACTTTGAAGTAAGTGGTCAAAGCCATATATATTGCTTTACTACAAACTGATTGTGGTTTCCCATATTCTTTCATCCTTTTTTCTATTACATGCTGTGATTGTTTTTTTCATTTGAAGGTCTGCATATTGTTATGTCTTGTTTATTAACTATTTATTTAATGATTAGTGCTGAAAAAAAAAAATCATGACATTGAAGAACTTTAAAGTAATCTCCAGTTAAGCATTCTTTGTTTGTGCTTCTTTGTGCTGGAAACATATTACCTTTTTGAAAAGCACAACTGCACTTAACCCAATAAAACACTGGAGAGAGTAGCAGAGATTACTACAGTGAAGCATTTTAAACAGTTTAAAGTCTCTCATTCAGCCAGACCCCAGGGAAACAGCATACAAAATAAATGAGCTATGTCTTCAATTAAAAAAATAAAATTAAATTTTAAAACTGCAAAGAAAAAAATCAACCTACAATCCCATTGATAGACAAGCATTTGAATCTAAGAATTTTTAAGTCTCTCAAATTATCTCATTATTATCACTCCTCATTTTTGGTGTATACTTTGGTACCTAAGTGAATGTAAATCCAAATGCTAGCTGAGCTTGCAGAAGCTCTATTTTTTAAAAATCATGAAACTTCATATAGTGTTATATTCTATTATCCAAAAGTAAGTAAAATATGAAACCCTTTATGAATGTTTGACTCAGCACAAGACCACAAGAATTTGATGCACATCTGGAAGCTGATTAGTGTGGGACATGCAAAATAAAACAATGACAAAAAATTGTGGGTCAAAGATCATTTGGTTCTATTCTTCTATTAAAAGAAAAAAAATTGTTGAAGTTAGTAGAAATTGTGACAGAACCATATAATCTGTGCAAATGCTCAGGCCAAGTAATAACACAGCAGTGTAAGTTTTCACTGACAAAAGCAAAATTATGTACAAAGACATTGCAAGGTCATTTCTTTTTTTAAGGTCTAAAATGGCCTTTCCTCATTTCTGGAGCTGAATGAAGCTAGAAAAAGTGTAGATAATGACAAAATCCTGCTTGCTTTATGTTCCTGTAATAGACTACTACTGAGAAAAAGAAAAACCAGAACAACTCTTCAGTAGAATTAGATTGTGTATTATCCAGGGTTCATAAGCCCTTCTGAAGCATAATTGCAACACACCCACCACAGAGAGAAACAAGTCCTACACCCGACACATTCCTCTCATTGCAGCATTCCTAGAGACAAAACAGTAATTTCTGCCTCACTGAAGAGAAATCTAGCAAACACTTTGGCATGCTCTGGACAGGCTGGAAATACTGAGCACATGAACTTCTTTGCAAAAGCAGAAGGACCTGGAATTCCAAACTACTTCTCCATCTAATGTGCCAAAATGCCACGAATTTCAGACAAAAATTTCATTACAGATGCAGAGAAACTAATGCTGGTACATATAGATGTGTACACACACAGAAAAAAACTGAATGTTTCACTCATATATAATTTTTACCTTTGCTTTGCTTATTTAAACAGGCCAAGCACTCAACCTCTATCTGGAAATGAGAATCCCACAATTCTACACAAGACTGGCCAAAGTGTCTTCCAAAAGTATCTCAGTCTCAGGGCCCTGTTTTTATCCTCTTTGAACATCTTTGCTCTCAATTTGATTTGAAACCAAAACTGTTTTGTTTGCCCGCTTTCTAGGGAAAGTTACATCACTCCAAGGGGCCACCTTGTGCTCCCAGTGCTATTAGGCATTCAGAGACAGCATTCAGCTGCACTTCAGAAGCAATGCACACTTCCAGACCCTCTGGAGTATGGCAGATATATCAGTGGGAAGGTATAATTTACACTTTCAGTGCAGACCCAATTCACAGCTCATGTTTGAATAGAATACACTACTTCAGCTGGAAGGGATCTGCAATGATAATCTGGTCCAACTGCCTGACCACTTCAGGGCTGATCAAGTAAAATACGGTTTTTAGGGCATTGTTCAAATGCCTCATACTGTCATGTGTCATGTTATCACCAATCTCTCTACAAAGCCTGTTCCAGTGTTTGACCACTGTCTCAGCAAAGAATTGCTTGATTAAATGCAAGAGTTAAAAAAAAAGATAAATTAATTATGTACAACACCTCTGGATACAATGAAAATATTCAGCTAATTCAAATAATAAAGCCTGAAGTAAGTTCTATGCATGACCAGTTCATTATATACCTTAGTTTTAATAATTGATACTGTTTCATGGCATTTGCATAAGCATTTCCTTCTGTATCATGTAGAACATGTTAAATATTTTAACTCATCTTCCATCCCAAGACCACCACTATTCTGGAAGGGAAACACAATTTAGGGCCTCCTACAGACAATATATTATTTCATTCTTCACTGTTTCCTTTAGAGGAAGGAAGCTCATATAGCGTTTTACTAATTACTGAAAAGATGATGCACAGTAAAACAAAGGACAACGTGGAACACATGCTGAAGCTCCTACCTATCATTTCCTAAAATAGGGCCATCTTCTGCAAAAGAAATTCCTGTCACAAAATATTAATGCTCCCTGGAAGCTTTTAATTCATTAAGATCTTGGCATTAACATTCAGAATCAACTGCACAAAAAACAACAGGTTGTGTTCTATAAGCTCCAGTAAGAGCAGTATTCCCCTGGAGCAACAGAGATCAAAATCCAGAGTCATTCACCTGAGACCTTGCTCAAGGAGATCTGGACAGTTTTGTAAGGCAATACTGAATGAATATTCACTAGAGGAAAGAGCAAGAATGACTATCCCAACTACAATCAGCTAACCTCTTTAACTTTAATATTTTATGCTGCAGAATGCTTCCACAAAGGCAGAAAATATTTTTCCTGCAGTCTATGCAATCAGAACTATGGATGCAAGTCCTCTGCACAAAAGTAAAAGGCTTATCACTAAAGAAAATGTTTGAATCACTGGTAAATTTGAAAACAAGGATGGATGTTCCTCTAGTTCTAAGTCTTTCATTTCCTGACATGCACAAGTGCATCAAGCTGAAAGAGAATGCCTCTTATTCTATGAAGAAATCTACAAAACAAAACCTTAAATTAAAAATGTTTTTGGCTGTCACAAAACATCACCTTGAACAAAACACACTAATAGCCATAAAAATAACTTCATGAGCTTTAAACAGGAAGTATAAATACTATTTCTTCAAAACTGCTTCTGAATCAAGACCTGAGTATGACGAAGCTTTCAACATCTATTGCCCATTTCAGAAAGTAATGTGGTCTTGTTCTCTGCAATAAAGACACACTGTCAAAACACTTGCAACACAGCTCAGTTCTCTTGTATGGAACCATCGGCCAAGGTCCCTGAAACCCACGGAGGGTTTCTTTCCACAACCATGGTGCACAGAGAAAAATCTGATATCAAATAGGTCTTGTTGACACTGGAATTATTCCTGCAGATTCTCTCCTTCAACAAATCTTCACTTGCTTTAACAGGAATTTTTTTAAGTCTCTCAATAATGACTTCATATATGCATTCTGTGTTCTAACAACAGTCATGGTAATTACCTCCCAGAAAGCAGGGAAACCACAAATCTCACACAACACACATTCAGATTTGGCTTCTGCATGCATAGTTTTAACACCCATTCTCATTTTCTCATTCTTCTTCTGTACAGAACAGTCACATTTTGTTTAACAAAATATGTTAGGATCTCATGTTAGGATCTTCTACAAGAAATTCTATATAAAAGCAAGGGTGTGGAACACCAGTAAACCATATAAAACCAGATGTTTACATCTAAACCCACATAGATCAAGTATTAGTACAAAAGAAGAGTGAGAGACTCAGATGAGTACTTTTAACTTTGCATGAGAGAATGCTACCATATCCAGTGCCTCTGCAGTGTTTACAGCTTCTTAACAAATTGCTAATTCCAAGAGCAGAGGTTCCAAACAGGTGTTGGAAAAGTTACATGAGATTTAATAGGAAGAAATTAAAATTTATTTTCTCTTTCTCAGAATGTAAATTTAGGCCAAACATCATCTTTTTCCTCTCCCTAGGGAAGGCTTAGAAAAGCTTATTGCCCCATTTTACCCTACATAATTTTGCCCCTAGCAATCTTCTCCAATTATGGTGGGTATCTGGTATTGCTCACATCTTCAGCCTAGTTACTTACTTTACTGGAATTCCTTTTAAAAATTAACTGATTAGTATGAGCATACAGTCTTACTCTGGCCTCAGAATCTCCATACTCACCCACATCAATTCTCCCAGTGAGAGGGTTTTTTGTTGGGTACACAAAGAACCTTATAAACAATTCACCAGGCACGAAAAAAAAAAAAAAAATCCCATAATGATCATTTTCGAAAAAAAAAACAAAAATCCCATAATGATCATTTCCATTACACACATCCTTGTGATTTCACGAAAGCAGTGGATAATATAATAGGCTACTGTTCTCAATGAAAGAATATATGCTAATAGAGCATACTAAACAAATTCTGATCTCTTCTGTACCCATGAAGTCCTGCTGAGTGCACTGGAGCTGACTGAATGACCATGGATATACAGTTTGGACCATGAAGGCTATTCACACTTCCTAGCTAAAATATATAACAAAAGTAAATCCTCTATCGTGCAAGCCAAAAATATCTTCATTAAAAGTTACATTCTTAATTTCAAGAAGCTAAAGTAAATATGAGGTGCAAGTGATGTGAATCGCTCCAAAAAATCACTGTGGAAAAATCTCCACCCTCTTACACGAAGCTGGTTCTAGTCAAAGACCACAATAAAATTTATTAACCAACTTTCACTTAGATATGCCTGCAAGATGACTTCAATAGTTCTGTGATGAAATTGAACACCAAATGAAATAATCTGCTTCAATGGCAGGCCAGAGTTCTTGGATTTTATCTATTTTTTCTTTTCGTTCATATGAATTATTTTAAGTTCTATCTGCTTTTGTCATCATAGTAATCTACAACCCCCATACCATGACATACATAACATTATCACAAACAGCTAAGAGGTATAGAAGATAAATTTTACTCACAGATTCATTATCTCTTAAATGACAGGTATCTCCTATTCACACAAAATATACAAAAGGAGAAAATGTATATTCTATCTTACCAAATGTAATACAAAATATGACATGAATTTGTAACAGAAACTGCCAAACAGAAAACACAAACAGCCCATGTCAAAATGCCTTGAGCTACTTAGAAAACTTGAGGCAATTTTCACATACTCTAGAGGAGGGCTGTATCTTTTTATTTCTTTTCCATTAGGAGGAATCATTAGTGAAGACAGTGGTAGTATGCATTTTAAAATAATTTTTAAAATAGTAACAAAAAATTACATAATACCATAATTTTCATTAAAAATCACAAATTACTTCCTTTTTCTTTTAGAGATCGCCTACCATTACAAATGTACACAGTCCTTTTCCACAAAGTGCTGCATTATTTTAATCTTTCAACGAGATTATTGACAAGTTTGATTGCTAACTATGAGAATCCAAGTTAACCTTTACACTATCCAAGAGGCAACTAGAGATAATGACAACAAAATGTTTTGTGTTATTGTACTCCACATGGCTCTTTGCATACCTTGCATTTAACCCAATTTCTTGACCAAGCAAGGAATAAATACCAAAGCTAGCTACATAATTCAGTTCCTTTGTATTACTTAGGGCTTAATGTATCTTGCATACAACCATGTTACCTGAAACACTTCCAGGGAAGGGAACACAATGCAACACATCAGTTTTATGCTTGATAGCCTAGTAAAGAAATTTTTATAAAGTTTCAACATGACACTTCAATTGTTTTAAAAAGGATATTATATCAGGATATTCAAATGCTCAGAATTCCTGTCTGCCATGAGGAAGTTGGACGGACTGAGGGGAAAATAAATCTGTTTTATGCAACTGTAACAATTAAGAAATTAATCTACCACAGAACAAATCTTACGCAATACTGATTTAAGTCACAGTTAGGATTCCATGTGGAAGATATTCAAGAAAGTCTTGACATCAAAGGTTTTTTCCAAGAGCTACCTCACAAGAACAGCCCAAATATAATCAAATTCTACTGAGTGACACACTTGATGTGAATTGTTGGAACATTCTCTTAGCAATTGTAAAGTTGTGAGAAATGTGAACGACACAAAAGATGGTGTTTAAAGAACAAATAGATAGCTGTGGTCCCTGTGAGCACTGCTGGCTGCCACGCTCAGACAGGGTTCTGTGCAGCTTCCTCACTTTCCACTGACTTTCAAGCTGCAACAAATGAACACCTATGAAAATTGAAAGCAAGGGCAGCATGAGCTGATGTGTACAATGTGTCCTTTGAATGTTCTACTACATGCAAATTTATCTTTTCAAACTTCCTCCAGGCCTTCCTATTGTTCCCGTGAATATGTGCAATCTTTGTCTAAAAGCTAGATACACTTAATCTTAAATTACAACATAGTAGTTGATGTTGCACCTTGCTCTCACTCTCACAGCAACAGGCCTGCTCAGTGAATTATTACTACCATATTAACAGATGTAAGAAAATAAGCTTTGCTTCTACCCAAGTTAAGCACTCTTTAATGAAGTTAAGCCAAATTGAAATAGGCCAGACTGCAATAAAATAAAAGTCAAGATGTACTATTACCTTTTTATGAAGAAAAAGAGACTATCATTAGGAATCCAATTAGATGGCTTTAACTGAATATAAGCATTTTATTGTACTAAGAGGTTAAAATAATCTATCCATATGGACACACGGAACATATCTTTTAAAAGAGCTGTTTGAAAGAGCCCTCAACTAGAGTAAGTTGAGGCTTACTCTAATTTTTGTGATTGATTTCAGAAGCTCAATTCATAAAGTAACTGACCACTAGCATTGGAAAGAAGCACCACTTCTGAAGAAAGCTATCCAGTACATGACACACAATCTCTTCAATCATCTTTGCCAGGGTGCTGAAGGTGATTTAAACTAGCACAGTTTTACACTGCTGCTCAGAATACAGTCCATGAAGGCAGAAGACTGTATTTAGGAACAAGCAAAATCATCAAGTCATAGAAAAGTTCTGGTATTTTTCCACCTCCAACAATACAACCATCAAGGCTTTGTTGCCTTACCTAGTCAAGAGACATTGCAAAGAGGGAGCCACTAAAGAGTTAGTTTCTCTTCAGCTCATGTAGCTTTTAGTACAAGAGCATCTCCTCAGAGAATGAGAGTCCCTTACAATTGCCCTGTCCTGGCAGGAGAAGCAGCAAGTCCCACTTTCCAGATTTTTCACCCTGCCCTGCTCAGATCTCCAGCCTTCCTTTGTCTGCAGCTGGCATGAAAAGGAAGGGTGCTGCCTCTCCTCTAAAGGCACCATCAGAGATTTACCCCACCACAGCAATACTTCACCTTACAAGTCTGGGATGTAAAACATAGATTGTAAAGCCTTGGCTCAGGGACAGCTATTTTAGTACTTGTTAATATCTCTTTTCAATAAAAATTCTAAGTTTCAAAAACACCTCAGTGATCAGAATAAGGAAGGAAAAAAGCATGAAGTCATTTTCCTGCTGGTGATCTATTTTGGACCTGCTATGCCAGGTAAGTGTTAAGACCTATAGAATAAATATGTAAGCTCAGGCCCAGACACAGCTGTGTGAGGTTCTGTTCAACCTGTGCCACATCCCTACATCTCTTCACTGGGCTACGCTGTCAGAAACTCATAGGGAAAACTGAATCCTCCACAAACCCCAAAGGTGATTAGTATGTCCTCCACACCTTTCAAGTTTTGTCACCATGTCATTTCTCCTTCAATGCTCCAACACCCATCTGCCTGCCACCTCTGCAGAGACTGGAAGTGGAATCACTCCACAGATGTTACACACAAGTCCTGCTCCTCTGAACTTCTGGATCAAAACTGGCATTTGGGTTTTCCTGGTAAGCACTTGAGAGTTTGAATAAGCTGCAACTAGACAGGCTACTTCTATTTCTATCCTCCCTTCACTTTTGCATTTACTCTTCTCCTGATTTTTTTCCATTATAAGTCTCTTATCTTCCAGCTGTTTGTTCTGAGCATACAGCCACAATGTCTTCAGTGTATGGGATGAGACAGAAAAAGTTTATTTAGCTACGAGATTATCTCCACTTGAAGTTGCAGAGAAGATGAAGGAACAAGACAGGTCCATTAATAAAAATAAAAAGGCAGACAGAACCCAAAAAACACAAAACAAAAATCAAGCTCTTATTTATCAACTTACATTGACTTGAGAATCAGACACTGGATATGCAACTCAGAGGTAGATATGACAAACAGTTTCTCCTAAAAGTCAGTGATTAACCTTAGGCTCTCATCAGGTGACTGCAGTGACACTAAACATTAAAAACACGAATGCAGAAATTATTCTTATTTTGTCAAAAAGAACTTCACTGCTACAGTATGGAAAGGGTAGATTTCAATAAAATCTAGTGAGCTACATCCAGTGGAAGTCACAGTGTCATCCATCTGTCCTCTGATCCAAAAGTGAATAAAAATCAGTATTTATAGTTAAATTGTATTGAAAAGTTTATGCCTACATTGAAATGTAGGGCATGAATGAAGACAGCACATTCTGATTAAACAACATTCAGGACAGCTTTTGTGCCATACAATAATTTTTCTTCAATTACATGTAATTAAATATTAAAATAGGATGGGGAAGAGGACAAAGTATTTAAACCTTAACATGCAATATTATTACTGCTTGTTGGTTCAGTGCTGCTAGTACTACATTCAATGACTGCCCCATTTTCCATCACTTTTAAAAAATTTTATTCATGCTGAACTGTGCTATACAGTGATATATCAACATGCAAGAGAAAAAAAAGTAAACATTGTGATTTAAATTTTTAAAAGCAAAACTCACAACCAAAAAATCTGCTCCCTCTTCTCTCCTGCAGCTGGCTGTTGTCTAATAACTACTTTTATTCCAGATCTTCAAAGTCAAGCAGGAATTTTTTCTAGGACAGCATGTCCTAATTAAATTTATGTGTGGTGGCCCATTTCTAAAGATTCAAATTAAACATTTTTTTGGTATCTGAATGACAGTTTCTAAATTCATTTATCAAACAAGGAGACTTCTCCGTGGACAATAACTGAAACTTCTGTAAAACAATATTGACAAACACTAACATGTAACTTATGCTTCCCAAATTTAGCTATAAATTAGGTGTGCAAAATCACCTTTCTCTTGAATGAAAACAGAAAAATGCCTCAGTTTCACATGAGAACTCACAGAACAAGACCCTTCCTCTAAAAACTTCCCTAGCTGAATTCCAATCACAGTCAGGAGTGAGCATATACAGCAGCAAAGCAAGTGTTGCAGAATATCATAACACAGAAAAACTTTTTTAACACTTTTTTTCCTCTTTCTGAACATCAGGAAAACCATAGCATGGTTTACTTGCTGACAGGAATGGAAGATGATTAAGTAAAACCCCTCTTTGTAAGCCCTTGGAATAAAAACTGCCTGTAAAAGGACACTGAAAAAAGTGAAAAACCTAAAAATTTAAATTCTGAGACCCTTGTGGAAAGGGTTAAAAGAGTTAAGGTACAAAAACAGGCTACAGCATAATTTCTGAAGAAACAGGAGTATTATTGTTAGTGATGTGCATTTAACAATTGTGAGTCTGAAAACAATGGGCTCAATATCCTGGTCCCAACCTGGGAATTCAAAATTTACAATGGGACATTTTATTTAGTTTTTAAGTACTCAAAATCAATTGTGCATTGCTTTAGGTTTTATGAAAAAGCTTGTACTTACAACAATCTTTCAACTTTTTGGCAATCATGGGAAGCCTCAGAACTCAGCAATATTAACTATAATAATTCATGTAAGGTTTCATAGCAATCCAGATTGTTACACCTTTGTTTTAAAGCAACAAAAGGAGAAAGATTAAACATATTAAAACATCAAATAATAAAACCTAAGTTAAACTAAAATTAAAAGTCTTTCAGTCACTACAAAAGTATCATTTCACACTGCTAATTACTAAGGAGACAACTTGAGAGGCAAATAGAATTTGGGCCTAAGGACAAATTCATACCAGTATGTATTAAATTGATAGCAGTACGGTGATAACATGAATTTTATACTCCAATTCATACTTCAGAAACAAACATGCACAGCTGAAATTGTTTATGATGTATGAATGATTTACAGTGGTGAAGATGAAAACAGCTGCGAAAGTAAGACTAAAAGCCTTTGAATGACAAGTATGTATCATTACATTCTCTCCCTGGTATATTGTCAGTCAAACACAAATAACATCCACAACTGCTCTGTGAATTTCTGATACAATTTTCAACTAACAGCTTTTATGATCAAATTATAATACTTGTCTAAAAATGCTCTATGGTAGCAAAGACCCTGAAGCAAGCCCACCTCTCCTGGCACTCACTTGTTACAACAGACTGCTCATGGGTTCTTAGCAACGTTCTTTTTCATGTTCCTCCACGAAAAACTGACAGGATTTATTTTTGTAACTTCTTTATTGAAGGACTACATGGAAGACAATCCCACATACAACCAACTGTTAACAGGCCTCCTGAGACCTTCAAAGATGTTATCAAACACCATGTAAGAGCTTTTATCTGTTTTGTTACCATTTGTTAGGGGAGGAAGCCTCACACATTTCGACAGCTGATGAACAAAACACATTTTTGAAAGCTCTGCCTCCATACCAACTTGTCACTTATACCTTGGAGAGAAAGGGCTTTTGTTTTCAAGTACAAAGCCCAAAACTCTGCCAAGCAGTTCCACCAGGGATCCAAAGGCAACTGAAGAGTAAATCACCTGAAAGCAGTCAGGTGTGAGAGATGTCATCTCTGGAGGAACTGCCTCCTGCATGGCCCCTGCCAGGAGCACCAGCAGGCAGCAAGGACCTCGCAGCCCAACCCACACTGACCCCAGCACCTCCTCTGGGGGATCCCTCCCAGGGTCCCCTCTCTCTGCTCTGAAAGGGCGCACCATAAAACACACAGTGCCACATCTCAGACTTGGCAAGCTTGGGGTGAAGCATTTCAATAGGTACTGCTGCATGAACAGCTCATTGTGGCTTCCCCATAAACTAAAACCCATTACAGACCAATATGATCACATAAATGTTTTCATGCCAACTCATCATCCCACAAGTAATGACAAAGTTTCTCAAAATGATGGTGATGTCTACGTATTTAAATATTTAACAATTTGTTACATCACATTATTCAAATAATTACATTACTCCCCAAACAAGAGAATTCATAAGATCTACTCTTGATGAGTAAACACTCTTGATGATGATATGATATTATCAGCACCCTGCTCTGACCAACTGACATGCTGTTTTTCATCAAGTTATTGGATTTATTTACCAGTGTTTTTTCTTTACTATGATTCAGCTCAGGAAAGAAAAACATTAAAAATTAAAATTAGACTGGGCTTGCACTAATTGTATCAATATTCAGTTGTAGTACCCAATCTCAGTTCCCTGAGTAAAAAAATACCACCCGAGAATGAGAGATTAAGAATAGCAGTGAACAGTATTTAAACAATAACAATTTCCTTAGAAGTTCACGATAGAGTACTTGAAATCATGAGGCATACTTTAAAGAAGTTAAGATAAGAAGTTAAAATATTGTAATGCATTAAAACATTACAGAGACATAAAAAGAATGCGCTAAAATAATCCAAAATATTTGAAACAATCCTAAAGATTCCCAAATGTTTAGATCATGTGATGAAAATATCCACAGAGTCTTGATCATAATATACATTACCCCTTTTAAAACAAATTATATGTTTTAAAGAAATTCTCCTCTTAACTTAGAAGAGCCGATTTGTTTTCTAAAGGAAACATTTCTACTGCTGTGACATTTCTCAGTAACCAAAATCCCTTCTCTAGTTGTGTTGATTTCAGGGCCAGGAGCTGTCTGTTCTAATCACCTCAAAGAGAATTCACAGAGCAGATCCTAAAACACTTCAACATTACTGTTTCTATATTCCAATTTTGAACGAAACCCAATTTACCAACATAGCTAGACTTGAGAAAATGAATTGTGGTTCAATTTACACTTAAACACGAATCTTTGGATCAAGCTTCACAAAAAAAAAAGAAAGAAAGAAAAAACAAACAAACAAAACAAAAAAAACCCCAAAAAAATAAAACTACACCCAACCAAACTGGAATTCTTAAGGCTATGGTTAAAACTCTCCTGGTTAGTCTGGTCATGAATGCAACACCTTTCACAAATCCACACACTCTCGCAGTTAAATAAAAGGCACACCTAAGTTACCAAGCAATGAGTTCAGAGTTAAAAGCTTTTATCTTTTGATAAAGTTTTCATTAGGAGACAAGGCAGAAGAGTTCAAAAGATATCTCTCCTGCATATAAAGGAAGAAGAATGATACATCAGTGTTTTACAGTGATTATTATGTTCTAGTTACTAAAAAACAAGTTATTAAATAATGACCATTTGTACAAGATTTTTACATCTTCAGAAACAGAAAGCATGCATCCCAAAATATTTAAAATGCCAACAGATTTCCCGGGTGTTGGCTTAACAAAGGAAAGGTCGAAACATTTACAAAGAAAAACAACGTAAAATGACAAAGCTAATGGTGCTTTTAAAACAAAACCAGCCAACTAAAAAAAGATGACCCCAGATCTGTACTCAGTGTGACACTGATTCTGAAAATGTCACAGATAGATCAGCAATACACACAATTATATTTAAAAAGTCAGTATTTCAACAGCCAATAATTGAAATGCTTTTAAGATTGTCTGATTATTCTAATAAAATATGAGTTTTTAATGAAAAACACATTAAAAAATATAAAACAGAACTTCAGACATGGAATTGATAAAGAGTACTGCTGTACTGGGATGTTTTTGGTGACGAATCCTTGCAGAACCCAGAAGTGAGCACAAAGTAATCACTATTAATAATTTATAATATTTTCAAATTATGAAGTTGCTTTACTGAAAACAGTGATAGGGTTAGATCAGGTGGCAGTTTAACACACACTAAGGTGCCTAAGGTGCATACCATCTTTCTTTTTGAAAAGAAAAAAAACAAAAAAAATCCCAAGCCTTACAGATCTTCTCTCTCCTGATTCTCCTATAAAACACCAATAACTGGTTGTTTATGTTACTCTTTTGGCATTATGTCCATTCAAACGAAATAAATTTTAGTTATTAATTTTACATTGACTACTAAATAGTAGATGAAAAGTCTTCAAAAAGAGACAGTTTTAAAACCACATATTTACCCTTTAGAACAAATACATATTCTCTGTGTTATGAAGTAGCATTCTTTCCCCAGCACTGATTCAATAATGGATTTAAGAGATTCCAGGGGAAAACTAAAGACAGTTAGCTCTAGTCAGCGCATAGCAGACAAACAGTGCTTCTAGAAAGTCCAAGTAGGCAAACTTTCTCTCATGCCAGATCTAGTCAAAAGTATGAGATACAGTGGCTCTAGATCTTATAATATGCATTATTTCAATCTCTAAATTTGCATAACCA
Organism: Passer montanus; assembly: GCF_014805655.1. Classification (NCBI taxonomy): domain Eukaryota; kingdom Metazoa; phylum Chordata; class Aves; order Passeriformes; family Passeridae; genus Passer; species Passer montanus. The sequence continues at coordinate 17,218,132 of NW_024356505.1, read as the reverse complement.
CCAGCAAGTATTAAAACTGATCATATCATAAAGATGACTTCAAAGGCTCAGAAAAAGTCTTTATCAGGGTCAGTAAGTTCACTCTGGTATATTAAATCCATCTACTCTATGGCTTCCCACTCTGTGGGAAAGGTTCTCCATAGGCTGAGAGCCCCTTTTTTTCTTACTCCCCATTGAAATTCATCATTTTATGCAACAACAAAATTATCTACAGCAGAGACAAAGCTGTCAGAGACCTGAGATTTCAGGATTTAAAGCAGCAACCAGCCTTGTTCCTAAAGAATCCTAAAAGGACACAAAAGATACAGAATAATGGAGTGAAATTTTAACAGCAACATAAACTATTTTAGTTTCACTTGCTCTTTTTCTTAGCAGCACAGTGTGATAGTGTGCAGCAAATGCTCTGTGACAGGTTTTGCCTGGTGCAAATTCCTCCCAGGAAGAAAGACCTCACAGCCTATTTCTCCTTATGGCAAATTTTAAACAAATTAAACCGATAACTATGTCTTGGAAAACAATCCTGAGGACAGCACTGCTGATAGGACCCCCAGAGGGACAGGGTCCATGTCAGCAGGCCAGCACAAGTCCCAGGCAGCGTGGTACTGCAGGGGGACGTGCTGTGCACTGCAGGCATGAGGAGATGAGGGATGCCAATTAAAGGGCACTGAGATCTCTGCCAGCCACAGGGGCACAGGCAGCCCTGAAGGGTCCTGGTCCCCACCTGAGGCAGCTGCAGGGAGGACAGCACGGCCACAGCACAGACACTGCTTTGCACCATAAACACACAGATCACTCTTGTGAGCGTCCTCAAGTGCCTGTGAGCAACAGCGGGTGCAGAAGCTGCCAGAGGTGTCTCTGCACTGCTCAGGTGACTGAGCTTTGATACAAGTGCAGCTCTGGCCACTGCTTGGCCCCTTGAAGCTGAAGCAAGGGTCCCTGCATCAGCCAGCTCTGTCCTGCAGCAGTGGGGGAGTGGCACTACTGGAGAAGATCAGGGCTTTCCAACACAGGGCTCGTGAGTAATGTGCTGCCCCAGAAACTTCTTGCAGTGCCATGAGCAACAGTACAGCCAAAACACTAAAATCAAGACATTATGATTTAGAGCAACCAAGAAAATGTAACATTTTTCACAGCAAGGAGCTGAAGGGGGACCAGTGGTGCAAAGGGCCCCTGAGAGATACCAGCCATGGACAAATTTGGCAAACGTGTCACAGAATACTTAACTTGGAGTCAGCTAAGCTCATGAGGTAACAAAATGTTATAACAGGATTAAAGTTCAGCAGGTTTTAATCCTATTTTGTATTAAACCAGAGAAAACCTGTAACAAGAATAATTTACTAATGGAAACTAGTTCAGGTCTCATCCAGAGTACAGCATTTTCTGTACAACTTCTGGTTGACTTAAAGTGAAGGTGGATGTTAATCCTATGCAGCAAGGACCCCAAGGTGTGTCACCTTATACCTTCAAGTAGTGTACTTATTTTTGTAAAGCTAGAAGAAGCAGAAGCACACAGAAAAGCAAGTCTGTTTCAGCAGATATGGTATATAATGCAGGGAAACAACCACCTCTTGCAGAAAATTGCCCATCCATACAAGAAAATAATTTCCAACTTAAAAGGAAAAAAGGAATAAAAATGCTAGATCTTTCCTCTTCTTACCAACCCAACTGAATATAATTTAACAAATACTAAATTTTAATCATGGGTTTAGTTTTTAATTATCTCTCACAGCAAAACACAGTCATCCTCTGTCTTAATTATTTTGGTTCTTTCTAACGCCAATAAACAAAAAATATTCTCTCATAAATCAGATTCTTGGACAAGAGAAACTAAAGTTCATATGAATTTGTTTACTTTTTCCAGCAATTTTGCTTTCAGATTAGGAGTTATAGAAAAAATAGCATCACAGAAGACAGGCAACATTTCTTGCTTATCCTGGCTCCTTCTGAGGCCAGGGTAAGAAATGGCCGCAGCCCTCTGAGGTTTTGACTTGGCCTACAAGAGTAACTTTCCATCCTGTGCTTACCAGACTAAATCTAATTAATAAACAGCAAACCACAAGGCACAACTCTTCATAGCTGACAGGCAAGATTAAACCAAGAAAAGATAATTCCCACATGAATTCCTACTGTTATCAAAAATCTTCAGACTAAGCCTTGCCATCACTGCTTAAACTGGAACTCAGATAAAAGCACTCACATCCATTAAACAGGACCATTTCAAGACACATGCAAATATTTGGTTCTTCTCCTAACAAGAATCAACACATCTTACCAGGAAAACAAAGTACAATTACAATCTTAAGCAATGCCTTCTAGCTCATCCTTTCCAAAATTAAATGCAGATGCACCCTAATTCAACATTAATTATAATCAATATTACAAAGGAGGTCACAGCATATAAATAGTATTTAAGAAGCACTTCTCTGAAGAAAAGAAATAACAAAACAAAACCCACAAAACCCAAAATAAATAAAATTAAAACCAAAACAGCAAAAGAAATTCATCCAAACTCTGCTTCTCATTGCAACAACTTTCTGCTGGAAGCACTGCAGTGCAAGGCTGACTGGGAGACATTGGCTCAATCTCACCATACATCTTTCCAAGTCTAATTAGATTTAAATGTGACATCCAGATTTCAAACACATTTTAAAAAACTCTCCAAGTTTATTTAAGCAAGGAGGTAATGGTTTTCCTTCAATTTTATTTATTTTGTTAAATAAATAAACAGCCTTTTAGCTCAGCTGGAAAAAAAAATTGGTATAATCCTTTCTGGATTGTTTGGAGAGCCTGATATTCCTTAATACTGTTGTTCAGACACAGCTGAACTCTTTGCTGAGTTTACTCAACAAACAGAGGCTCTTTGACACACTCAACTGCAGGAAAAACAACAAACTAGGATGTCCTTATCCACCACGGGCTAAGAGCCATATTTTAAATGAGCTTATGGACTCCTAGTGTGGAAGCACATCCAAACACAGTAAGAAGTAACCACACGGAACACCCTCAGTAGAGCCCTCTCAGTGTCTGACAGGCTCCAGGTGTGACATAAAGCAGCATTAATATTGCATACAGACAACAAACCACTTCAGACCATAACCCTTCACAGCACAAGCTCTGCCCTGGCTCTGAGCCTCCCCTTGACCACAGGCAGGGACAGCACACAGCTGCCAGCGAGTCCCTCTTGCTCTGCTGCATAAGTGCAGGGCATGCCAGACTGAGAAACACCCCCACAGAACACCCCCAAATCTTCAGCAACCCCCCTGCCTCCGAACACTGCTTCCATGGCAGTGCTGGCACCTGTGATGAGTGCACACATGCAGATATTGCTGGCCCTTATACCGTTCCTGTACTGCTTCAAGAAGGCATAAACACCTCTGGCTTTGCTGGTGTATCTTGGGGAGATCCAGTCACAGAAATTGTAGAGAGAACAACAAGAGACAGGTGGAATGAAATGCCACTGATCTTCCCAGATTGGGCTTCAGTGATATTTTCCAGTTGTGGAACTTCTCTACCAGACACCTATTTCCAAACACTTTCAAAATTACAGTGAATAGTTTCTAAATCACAATTGTTCCACCTCACTGCAGCAAAAGTTAAAACCACAGAGCCAGAGCTTTACAAAGTTTAAATTTCATAAAAATAATTTGGTTTTATATTCCAGGCCCTCCCCTGCCCCCCCCCAAAAAAAATTACTGTCTTCAGGTGAATCCACATTGAAGATGTGGGATTATTGAAAATTAGTTATGAGGCCAGCTGCTATTTTTAAGCATTTCTATGTAAGTTTTAGATTTGGGGGCACTCATGCAACACTGATATAATTTTGATAGAAAAAATGGCTACAAAATTAGGAATTGTCTCTGACAATTTTACAAAACTAGAGGTGTCAGGATTAAGCAGTACATATGAAAATTACCAGTAAAGCTAACAATAAACATGTGCTTTTACACTGATGATAAAATCAAACATGGGAGTATATGAATTCATGTATGTGCATATACATACGTGTCTGTGTAAAATGGTATTTTATCCAACATAAATAGACCAGTCATGAGTATCTACTGCATGTGTGTGTAACAGCAGCACAAAGAACACAAGACAGAAATTACACAGGAATAAGAGTATATATTGCATTTACAAAGGAAAGCTATTCATTCATTACAAATAATCACATAAGTATAAATATATAATATGGATATATGATCTCTAAAATATATTTCTTCTATCTGTATATAGAGACATTTACACTTCCATATGTAAGTGAAGAAAAGTTAACTGTTCAAAAATTGGTAATGAAAGAAAAACATACCTCCTAATAATTCAGAATGACCAAAGTTGCAGAAGGCTTTCACACAAGTGTGGAAAGTTGAATTACAGGTGAAATCCACTGCCTATAAACATAAAGTGATACATTACAAAAATACAACACACAACCCCAGTCAAATATAAACAGAGATGGGCTCTATACCAGTTAATAAAAAATGGCATTTTAGAGTCATCAAGAACAGCAATCTGAAAATGCCTCCTTGTTGTCCAGCAGCAGAGAAAAATCTATTCATTTTGGCAATGGGACAGAGTGGGAGGAGATTTAATTGGAAAATATTTTGACAGCAAACCAAGAATCCTCAAAATATGACTTTATAAAAGTAGCTTGAATTCTGATTGTTTTTGTTTTACACCATTACAGAGAAGAACTAGAAAAGACATTAGGGCATAACAACATGGATGTTTAAAGATTATGCTGTGACTTTTATATTAAAAAAGTATCTTTCATCATCAAAGAGAAATGCACACAGCGTGGCTAGATCAGAGGTCCATAAAATCAAAGGTATGAAAGACAAATTGAGGCTCACAAACTAGAGGCCATTTAATAAAATTACTGACAATTCTCAAATGCAAGTAACAGGTTTTTTACAGAAGCTTTAGTTTTGTGCAATTCATTATCACAATATACTCTGAAGGTCAAATGGTTAAAATGAGGATTACAGAAGGCAGTAAAGCATAAATCATTAAATACTATGAATGTGTTTCATCTATTGAAGACTGTCAAATTATTCTCTTCTTGTAATCTTGTCACATATTCTTTCCAATTGGAGAACTGTTCTTCAGAAATATTACACAGGTAACTAATGACTGTTAGCTTAAAAATGGTTATTTAAATTATTTACTAACAGATGTCCTTCTGAATTATTAATTTCTCTTGGAAGTCTATAACGCTTTATAATGAGACTAGTTAAATAAATGTTTTAGCTGTGACCTGAGGCAGAATTTTTTTCAAACAGCATCCTTCAGCTGATGAAGCTTGAAACCACATTCTTGGTTCTTCTTGGTATTGTAACCCTCTTTTGGAGTACATGAAGGAATTTTCTACTCATTAGCATACATTTCCATTTATATTTCCAAAAGAAAGTCTCCTTTGTTCATGAGGAAGAAGCAAACAAAAATGACAGAAGTTAATTTTTAAAATGCCTCACAAATTGATTTTACCCAAAGTCACTCTTCCCATGCCACATGCACTGAATTGCAATTTTCTGCCATGCTTAAACTGTGCTTCAGCCCATAAAAAGATATTACATTAGGAAACTGCTTGTAGGGCTAACCACAGTATTACACAGAAAAAAATTATTAACAAAAAAAAAAAAGAAAATCACAGAACTAAAGCAACAAAAATGTTCTAATTACTTCAGTTGAATAGCTTGATTTTTCTTTCACATGATTAAAGTAAGCATTGCTAGTCTTCATTGTCGGTACTTCTTATTTAGCAATTGCGAGAAAAAAAAACAGGAAAGGGCTTTTGTTTCATCAGTAGTACTTTATTACATGTATGCCGCAAGCATACACAAAGACCCTGCAGCATTCAGATGGGAGGCATGTAATACCACTGCCACCCATGAATAAAAATTCTACTCTGATACAAAGATTTGACACTAGAAAGTTGATTGTAGCAAAACTATGTAAAAAAACCCTATGTAATACTTGCTCTTTCCCCCAAATAAGTTTGTTTCAAATGAATCTGCAAGTTCACTAAGCAGCTAGGTCACCAAATCTGCTGCCATCCTGACAGAGTTAAGGTGCTCTCTTCATGTCTTGACAAGCTTCTTTTGGAAAACTGAAGAAAAAAGTGACAGTTCCAAGTGTTCCCAAAAACTTAAATGGGGCAGGCAAAACTATCTGAAAACCACTACATTATTCTAACACACACCCACAAAACTACATTTGTTACAATCTGTTCCTTGGAAGATGTTTGGCTAGAAAGCAGCATGATTTAACATATTGGAAATGGTGTGAAGAGAATATAAAACTGGTCTAAAAGGACCCCATGTAAAGTTTTACAGTGTCTTTGGTATCAGCTGATCAGATCATGCCATCATTTTCTGTGTGCTGCATGATTTCTGCACCCACCTTCCTCAGTTTTCAAGTGATCCTTGCACGTGCTCATGGGAAACTTGTAAAGCCTCACTAAGTCAGCACGTAAAATACTGAATTACAACAGAATGCTAGTGGCAGTCAGTGACAAAAAGTCCAAGTGTAAATCTATTTGAACACTACAGGTGTCTCCTATATAAGAAAAACAGATGATAGGCCATTATTTTATACAGAAATCTTAGCAAATAAGAGCTACTGGGACTTTGTGGAGGATTTTGAAAGATCTGGAAAAACTAAAAGACGACAATCTAGATTAGCAAAAGAAAAACTGCAGTAACTAAGGGTAAATACCTCTTCTTTCTCAAATTTTTTTGTATTCTTGTGGCCATCTTTCCACTTGGGAAAAGTAGAGACAGTAGTTAAAAAATCAATACACCAAGTCACAACACTAGCAGGCATCCCCAATGTCACGGTTTTACTAATGCTATTAACAGGGGAGTTTTAATTAAGAACAGACTGAAATTTCCATAAATCTTTCCAACTCAAAAACAGACAATGTGTCTTCTGTGATGAACAGGTAATAGCACAATAAGCAAAACGTGATGTTTTTCTGTGATGTGTTTTCTGAGAAACTGTAGCATATTAACACAGCTGGAGGCAGAGCTCCAGCAAAACACTATTGGAGACTTGTGACACCAATCAAAACAGTAGCACTTTGCAACACAGTATCAGTTCTGTAACATTCTTAATCTTTTTTTTTTAAATAAAGTTTTACTTCTAAAATGATCAATTCCATTACTGAAAAAGGCAACAAAACATTACAAATCAGAAGGAACCGCTTTTCAGACATACAATACCTTTTTAATAGACACATGCCTGGCTAAATGTAACTTGAGCCTCCTCTGCTCCTACACAGATAAAATTATAATGAACTTCACTTAAAACTCTCAGATGAGGAAATAAAGCAGCCTCTAACTCACATGCACATTTAATATATGACTCCTTAGAACAAGATTAAGTTAGTGTCCAAACCTCAACATTTCCATGCATAGAAAGAACTTTGCAAGATTCTTTCTTCAGCCCAGTTTCTGAAGTCCCAGTTTAAAAATATAGGTCAAGTTACCTACTGCCTCCAAACTTTCTCAAAGTCAGCTAGTCAAACAGTGCAAGCCTGACCCATTTTGAGTGGGCCCTTCAAAACTAACTAAATAAATTAATCAGGTGGCTGCATCACTTTCCAATATATTTTTTTTTTCTGTATTAAAGGTCTCCCTCACATATTAAATATATTAGCATTTGAATTCCATACACGGAGAAGATTGATGTGCAGAACTCACAGGCATTTGGGGCTCACTAGTCAGCTCAAGGTAGATTACTGCTTTATGTGTTTTATTTAATAATTGCTAGGGTAAGCAAGTATTAATATAAAGGTTGAGCACAACAGAAAAAAATCACTATTTTTTCTAATGGATCATTATCCATTAGTTTCATTGAAGGAAAATAAAAACGTCAAAAATCAGAATATATAAATTTACTATTAAAATATAATCACTGTACTAATTCCTTCTTTTGACAACCTAAACAATTAAAATTCTTTAACTCAATTCTAGTATTTTCTCTTATTAGTACTTGAAACAAAGGAATAGGCAGCAGCTGGGGACCAACATTCTCTACTTAGCAAAACTGACCCATACACTATCCCATGTGGCAATGTCCATTGTAAAATAATCTTCTTGCAAATTTCATCCAAAATATTTCAGTAAGAAGAACAATATTTCTACACTAAAAGTCCCATTTTCTGAGATATTTTAAAAAATACCTTAATTCTGATTATTAAGCAATATTATTCTGAAAATCACTTATAGGGGTTTCTAGTGATTTCTTGTCATTTTTGGCTTAGCCTTTAAATCCAAAGGAAATATCATTGCAGCAAAAGATGGCATATATTAGTCCTCTCTAGATTTCTGCTAATACATTTCAAAGTCTTATTTCAGGTACAAATAAGGCAAATTTCTTAATATACCCACCACAGATTTTCTCTGAGGATAACTATTATGAGAAATTCAAGACAAGTCCACTGATAAGAAGAGCTGCTCTGGTAAAAGGACTTTTACAGCCTGAGAAGTGCTATCTATAATCTTGGCACTTTGATCTCTCAGAATATGAACTAATGTATCTGGAATGTAGCTCATTATTAATAGTTAAATATCTTTAAATGAAGCAGCTTTGAAGATCACTTCCAATATCAATAGCTTGCATTTATATAGGGCTTTCATTTTCAAGGGCAATGGTACATGGTCCCTGAAACATGCAAATGGACACAGATTCCTATTTCCATTCAAACGCATCATTAAGATTAGAAATATGTATCCATTTTAAAATAAATATAAATGCATCATCTATCAGCTTACATATATTTTTTGAGACTTCAATATATAAGCCTAGGTGACAGCCCAAATATAATCACAGATATCAATGCAGTTGTAGCAATTAATTGTGGAGAATGTCATCCAGTGCTCTCTGCAGAAAAAGTTGTATCAGAAGATGACTTCTGTGCAGAAAATAAACAAAATAACCTTCATTTTTTAACACATTCTGAAAATAAGGGGGAAAACTTTATCTTTTACAGAGGAATCTTCTACAAAATACCATTTTCACTAATTCACTTAATACAGGATAGACATTTCAGTCAATTCAGATCTTCACAGACTCACTTCTGTTGAAAACTCTCTGGTTATATCCTTGAAAATTTCCACCAGGTTATTTTTATATGAGCTACAGAGGCCAGAGACTTTATACCAGACAAAATCACCCCCAAAAATCTATTGAAGACAAAAATAAAAAGTTTTGTTCAAAGGTTTCTAATATAGCAAGCAGCACTAGTTCCCCTTCATTAAAATTTATAATACTTGCTATGCAATATTCCAAAGGTACCCCGTATTGTAATTTACTTCTTCCACTTTTACTTCTCCAACTACACAAATTAAGTTTCACCAAAACATCTAAGGAAAAGAGTCAAGACAGAAAAGAATTTACCACATTAAAAAAAAAAAGGCAAACAAAAAACTCTCTGAACAAACAAAGGGTAACCTTTCCTAAACAAACATAGAGTAACCTTCTCCTAAACACCAGTTTATGGTTTCCAAACAGGGAGGGCAAAATCCCTCCAGCACTGAAGCAAAAGGGAACTTCATTACCAGCTTTAATGGTAATAAAGCCAACTTTTTGTTGGATATCATCTCTTGACCTAAGGAAAGCTGGAAGGAAATTAATTTATTACTTATTTAAACAACCGATCTTTTAGCAGTTGATCTGGTTTTTTTAGACACTGTACCTTTGTAAAAGATTATTTTCCCATAATTACTGTAAAAGCCTTCCACAACCCAACATTTGCAGTATTGCATCCTATTTCCAAGTGTAATGACCCTCAAAATCCAAGATTGATTTTGGCTCTTTTCTGATCAATACTAATCTCCAAGATATATTTGACTTCACACTGACCGAAACAAAAAGGTCACTATCTGTGTATTAGTCAATCTCCAAAACATTTATTAAATTAATTTCAGAGACCACAAAAGGTGTATTGTTACAACTGTTTCTGTCTGGGATTTCTATCAATCATCCTTACAAAGATTTACATGCAACTGATAATCCATATAACCACATTGTCACTGTAGTGGATTTCTCAAAATGTCTTGATCTGTCCCCAATTATTTTAAGGGGGTTTTTTTGTTTGTTTTTTGGGGGTTTTTTTGCATTTATCTAATTGGAGGAACACCATCACCTTATTTAGTTGCTGGACTACTGGAATCCAGTCTTATACATATTAAAGTCAATGGGAGAATACATCTCCCTTCAGTGACAAAACTGAACTCTTAATGACTTGGAGGGAATATAAAATAGTGCATTTATAATTTAGGTTGCCCTGAAAACAAAGCAGGAGAAGCCTTTTGAATCAAACTACTTTGACCAATTAAAAATTAAAAGATATTTAAATTTAAAATTCACAGCATCCAGAAGCATATTTCTATAACACTCATTTTTTAAAAAATATAGATTTCTGATTAGATCTTTTAATTTACTGGCTAATTTCAAAGTAGGACTATAAAAATTATACATGTATTAAGGCAGCAGATAACATAATAACAAAATTGTTACTGACTGATCTGGGGTAAGCTTCTCCTCACTTTTATTCTCTTTCCTCAAACAAACAAACAAAACAAAAGCATCAAGCTTAGAAAAACACAAAGTCTCACAGCTATTTTCACTCTGGCTGGGGTGAACATGCCCCTGTTTTCAACTCAGCTGTTTGATGACTTTTAGACTTCCATACTGCTACCACCACCACCACTGGTCTTGGGCCAGGGAAGAAAATCAGACTTATCTTTCTCCAGCTGGAATCTACTTTAAATTACCCATGTAAAGTATCTGTCTACTAAATAAAATTACATTAGAAGTAATTTTAGGACCTTTTTCTGCCCAAACAGACAAGTGGTCCCAAAGCACACAGGTTACCTAAGCACCCTCCGAGGCACAGAGCAGCATTTCCCAAACTTTGACATTCTGACTCGAAGCAGGGAGAGTACAGCACACACTCTGCTATGGTTGCTAATGGATTCATCCAAAAGACATCTCTAAGGAACAACAGAGAGATAAATAGAAGCCTGTGCTATTATCTGAAATGTGAGTAGTTCCACCAGAGATGCTGGCATGCTACACAAAAGTAAAATTACACTCTCTTACACACAACACAAAATGAGAGACAAAAAAGCCAACAAGATTCATCAGACTAAAGCTCTTCTAAACTTGTTGTTTACTTTAAAATTCTGTCATTTTTAGCAGAACTTCAGCTCCACAAACTACTACATTCACTTTCCTCACTGCCCTTGGTATGTGAGGGTGACAGAAGAATGTCTAAAGAGTCTACATTTCCCATTTTTTTGGATATTCCTTTACAAAACTGCTCTCATTTGAAAACATTTTGAATATTACGTGTTTTCAGAAGAAATTTATAAGAGTGTATAAGGCCATTCAGAGGAAGAGCCAGACCTAAGCACAGGCTGGGGAGTGAGAGAGCAGAAGAGATTTATGTCCCACTTCAGCCAGCCCAGAGGGCTGCTGAAGCAAAGGGGAAAGAATCAAGAATAGAAAGACAGGCTGCACACAATGCAGCTTTAGCCTGCTAAAGAGCAACAAGCAGCTTAAAGCTGACACAGAAGAACAATCACTCAAGAGGGGTTCAACATTGGCAAGCACCAAAAAACAATGAAGAGTTTCTGAAGCTTCATTATCAAGAGCCTGAAAGGAGAGCTGGACTGGCATGCTGCATGGCATGGCATTTAAAGCTTGGACAGAAGCTAAATGCAAACACCTCCTGGGCACACATAATGCCTTCTGGAAAAATAGAGAAACTCCATCTCAAAACTCCTGTTTCACAACTCATGTGTTCCTACAAGAGGATATTCTCCAAATTTCTGCAAGACAATTTTTTCAAGGGCAGTTCTAAGTTGTTTTCCTGACAGCAATGTTCTTTAACAAAATCCTCTGCTTCCCTTCTGTTGATGCTCTCCTGAGTTTGCAGATGTAGTCCATGTCCTACACAGTTTTCATTTCACTTGGTCGAATGAATCAGGACCTCTTTTACCTCCTTATGACCAGACCATCCTATTAGCCCTTTACAGCACCTGACCCAATTTCAGTTATTTCGTCTTGAAGTTGAGTGATCAGAACATTTTCTTTCATCATAAAGGGTGAGTTTATACTATTATATTTATCAAATCTTTCAGAACCCTCTCTACACAGACATGATAAGGTTAAATTGTGCTTTTCCCACTGCTACTTTATCTTGACCAGCCAGATGAATATTTCCTTTATTTCTTCCCCAAATTTCTATCACAGAACAAATCTTATATAGGTAATATATTCATATATATGAATATGAGGATTAATGAATTAATTACAATATAATTCAAAGACCTCAACTTCAGCAACTTGGATATGAACATCTTGGCCAAATACACATGAGAGGAGATAAGGACAACTGTGGGAAGAGAGACTTGGTTTTCATACATAAATTTCAAGGTCCTATAAATCCACACACCATCAGCCAACCAGAGGAAAGTTAAAGTGGATACTCATATATTACAAAAGTAATTTTCTACTTGTAATGTGCAAATTATTTCCAAGTGGTCTAATACTCACAATTAAGAAAAACTGGCCTGCTGAAACCAAAATTTAAATGGCAAATTGACTCTACTGTAAAATTGCTCATGGACTGTGAATCGAAATAAATGTGACAACCACTTCTTATATTATTTGGATACCTTCCTTGTATGTGGTAATTTGAGTTGAGGGCACAGTTCTGACAGGCATTCTATGCTTATGATAAACTAACAGCTCAAAGAAGATATTGAATATATTTAGCTCATGAATAGTTTTGCTTCTGAAAGGAAGAATAACTTTTACATCATCACAATCCATCATAGCAGACTGAAACCTGTGATCTATGTGAATATTAGCACTCTAGCTCATCTTTTCCTGCATCTCCTCCACAAGACATTCAATTCTGGTTTCAACCTCTCTCAGGTAAAAGTCTCAAGCACAAAATAAAGTAAACAAAGAAGCAAGAATTTTTTTTAATTATTAAAATAAGAAATTCTAGACTATCTTTTATATTATCTACACATTTACTTGTCAGTCTAATGAAACAGAACTGGAAAAGGTAGACTGCTCTGGATAAAGATCAATTTAATACAGTTTTGCAGCTGTTAAAACAAAAACTAAAATACTTTCTTTTCCTGATTACATTCCAAGTACATTTTGGATATTGATTAACTATCAATTAAATGCGATAAACCAATGACTTACACCTTTAAAATTTAAAGCAGTCAGGAAAACATAAGTGAAAAAGTAATTCACCCTACACATGTTGACCTAAGGAATTACAAAGAATGGAAAGCATGGAATTTCACTACTTCAACTACTTGAATTATTTAATTCAATAAAAATTTTAGTATCAAGTACAATCTACTCAATGAAGTTCTCTTTTTCTACTGCCCACATTAGTGTTTCAATAGGATCCAAATAAAGACTTTGTTGTTCTCTTGTGGATTTGGATGGCAGGCCTGACTGCAGCAATCCTAGATCCCTCTCCCACAGCTCTTATGGCCAGCTGTGACAGATAGACTACATATGATTGCTGTAATATATGGTACACTGGTGTGATATATAGCCTATAGAAGTGCTATGTCAGAGTATTATCACTTTGTCAGCCTCCCACTATTCCTCCTTGTCATCAAATGCACAATGTGGGAAGATAAATGTGGAATCCAAGTGCCTAACCACAGCTGGAATTTCTGGTATTTTGTACTACCCAGGAAAATGAATTATAAAACATAGAAATAATGTGGTAGTTGCTAAAGATGCACTAAAATCCTTAGTTTACAAAGGCAAGCTCCTGACAATATTAGGACTTAACCTCTTCCAAGGAGACAAAGTAGTGATGAATAAGAGCCCATATCATCTCACCAGAAAACCTGCATTACGCCAGAGTAGTGCCATAAAACCAATGAAACATCTGATAACTTAACAAAAAGAAACATCTCTACAGTCCTTCTGAATCTCAAGTCAGAACAGGCCTCACAAAGTTAACCACTCACATAAATCAGGATTTTTTTTAAAATACTTAAAATCTTCAAATTATTGTCTTATTATACCAATGGCCTTAGGAGAAAGTGAGTCATTCCAAAATAAAGCCAACAGTACAGCTGAAACAGGAACAAGTCATGGACAACTCGTACCTAAGAAAATCACCTGCTCCCAAAGCACAGCATGATGTTCTCAAGCAACTTTTCATAACATTTGTCCCCGAATGTCTTCCAGATGCTCTCAAAGAGACCTCCTAGAAAAAAAATTACTTTTTCAAAAGAGTCTTTGGAAAAAGAGAACTAAAGTCAGGAAAGGACAGCATAGGTCCTGTGACCTATACATAAGCAGATAATTATTTTAATATGTTATCTTACACGTATTAAAACTAAAGGATGACATGGTCAGTGCTTAGAAAGTGGACATTTTTAATGAAGTATAAGTCTGCTAAACCAACTTTTTTCAGGGCAGCTTCCTAGTGCTGATTTATAAATTGTTAAATGTCGCCACATCCAAAAATTCACTAAGAATTAAGCCTCCCAACCTTTAGACATAAAGTAGTTCATACAACACAGAAAGCCACACTCATAACCCAGAACCACTGTTTCCATAATAACACAGATTTACATTTCACTTAGGCTGAATTATTAAAAGGAAACACCCGTGACCTGAATTTACCTTTATGCCAACAGCCTTTACTACAAGAGTTATTTTCTTTTTAAATTATATCTTGCTCATTCCTTTTGGTTAAGAGAGCTCCAGAAGTTGTCCAACCGTACGCGGTACCAGACTGTCCCCACGCCCTCTGCTCTCTTTACAGATGCGTCTTCGCTACTCTTGCAACATCAGCTTCGCTGGTCCCGTTACAAAACGCAGCAGCCGCACGTCAGTGCCAGCGCTGAGCGCTCCCGGGCACGGAGCGGGACTTCGGAGCGTTTAAAGGGCGCAACTACAGCCCCGCTCCTACAACACGCACAAATTAACCTGACAAACGACAGGGTTGGTTTTTTTGTTTTTAGTTTTTTTTTCTTAAAATAGCAATTATTTGCTTTCACAAAGCACCCCGACAGCTTTAATCCCGGGCCAAAGGCTCGCTCACGGGGCGCTGGGCAAACCCCATCAGACGGCCTTTTTACTTTTTATAGGCATGGCTTCACATCACGCCTTTTTGCTTTGCCTCCCCACCAAGAGTGCATCCACAGCCAAGCAGCCGCTCTAAGAGCGCTAAACTCTGCGTGACACCTACAAGAGCCCCGAGCAAACAGTTTTCCCAGCCGCCCGCCCGGCCCCTTGGCAACTCCACGTCGGGAAGAGCCGCGCCGGGGCAAGCGGGGAGGAGGCAGCGGGGCAGGTCCCGGTGCGACCGAGCCGAGCGGCGGGGACAGGGCGAAGCGGAGGGCGCAGGTGGGACCCGGCTCCGCGGCCGCCCGCAAGCAGCTCCCCGCCCCATGCCCGCACCTCCCTGCGGCGGCTCCGCATCCCTGCCCGCGGAGGGCGAGCCCGGGCAGGGCAGAACCTTCCCCGGAGCGGGAGAACGCCGCTCCCCCGGCTGCCGTCAGCGCCCGCCCGCCGCACTCACCGCCCCTCGCCGCTCCGCTGCCCGCGCTGGGACGCGGTGGCGGCAGCGGCACCTCCCTCCCTCCCTCCTTCCCTTCCCTCCCCTCCCTCCCGCGGCGGGGCGGAGGCTCCGCGCCCCCGGTGCCCCGCGCCGCCCACGCTGCCTTCCGCGGGCCTTCACCCGCCCCCGGCATCACGCGGCCGCCCCTCCCCGGGAGCCAGCGGCTCCATCCGCAATGCAGCTGCGGCCGCCCTCGCGTCCTTGCTCCGCCTGTCCTCCTCCGCCCGGCCCGTGCGGGCACCTGCCCGCTGCCCCGGGGGTGCGGGAGTACGAGCTGCGCAGCCGGGCCCGGCCCCGCCTGAGAGCGGGCAGCGCGCCCGCCCCACGGCCAGCGAGCTCCTGGCGCCGGTGCCCCGTCACGGGTGTCCGACAGCGACGAGAGACGGGGGAAAAAGACACAAACACACACAAAAAAAAGAATAATAAAGGAAAGAAGAATAAGGGGGGGTGGCGTGGGTGGTGAGGAAAGGATGGAAAGGGTGTTAAAGGGTGTTCTTTCCACAGAGACTTTTGCGGGTTATTTCTACCCCCCACAAACCTATTACTGCGGCGGACCCCTGGGACCAGCCGAGATTAATTGCTCTGTGTTATGAAGAAAATGATAGATGACATTAATCAGGGAAGTTGTAAGTCATCCACGTTTGTAGATGGAATTTGGAGATTAGCTGGGACAGATGGCAGGCAAACACTGCGCTCTCCAGGTCTGGCGTAAATCATCAATGTCTGGAATTACTAAACAGCCAATGACGGAACCTCATGCATTTTCCTGGAGTGTATCCTAGAAAGACGAATATCCACTTCATATCATGAAAAGCTTTTCCAGTCATTGTTACATCTCTCTTTCTAAATAATGGAAATATTTGGTTTTCCTTTCTGGATGTCAGAAACTTCAAGCCTAGAAAAGAAACTAGACTTTTCACACTTCTTGTTCTTCAGGACATGGATGAGAAGCAAAGCCAGGCAAATGAGTACTGAAAGCACTGCTTTAATGCCCTTTCTGAAATAAGTATTAAAAGTTGCTAGTTAATAGGCTTGTCTTGATATCTCCAGTAGATTTGTAGATTTATCTTTCTTTGCAGTAACTACTGCAGCAAAATATTTTTTATTTAGGTTTTATTTTTCGTCATGCACTTTGAGGAAAGTAGTGAATCGATGCAACTTGTATTCATAACTCCTAAAGGAACATTAGACATTCTCTGGAATCTAAATAGTCCAAGTGGAGAGAAGAACTTTTTCTATTTGTCTCCTCTAATTTTTATTTTTTTTCACATAGCAAAAATGAGTTATGGTATGATCAACTTCAGTAAATCTTTCATGGTATCATATTGATTGATATGTCAAATGCTTGTCTAAATATAAGCTTAGCCCCAATACCTATGACTGAGTAATTGTAAGCTTGATTGTATGTCCTGCAATAATGTGATCAATCTACAGCAACATTCAGAATTTTACAGAAACCTGCTCTATAAATCCAATAATAGCATCTGTTCTATCACATTAGCAGGATCACTGTTCAAAACAGTTTAAAAAATACTCAAATGTTAACTCCTTACATGTAAACACCAGGCTTACTCTATAAATCCAATAATAGCATCTGTTCTATCACATTAGCAGGATCACTGTTCAAAACAGTGAGTTTACAAGAGTTGTTTAAAAAAATATTCAAATGTTAACTCCTCACATGTAAACACCAGGCTTCCCAGTTTAATATCCACTATTAAAAGCTTATTTCAGAAAAATTCTTGTGACTTTTATTAGATTTAGGAAACTGAAGTACCAAATATTGAATGTGCCTTCTTTTTAAAAATCTGCATTTGCATTTTTTGAGCCGTCTACCCTGAATCATCTTTAAAACACTTCAGTATGTGATGTAGAAACATTCTTGCACACAAGTATTGCCTTTCCTAATTTTGCTGCAAACTCTAGGGGGAAATCAGGTTTAAGTTGTTTAATTTTTAGATCACAAGGGCAAAGCTAACACTTAAGTGGAGAACCACACCATTGCTATGACTTACAAATATCACTATCTACAATCAGCAATGTAATTGAACAATATAATTTAGGTTGATGAGAGATTATCTGGTTCCACTCCATCCTCACGGCAGTACAACTTCAAAGCTAGATCAGCTTCCTTAGCACCTTGTCCAGCCTAGTTTCAAAAATTCCCAAGAATGGGGATTCCAACTTTTCTGGGGAAATTTTTCAATTTTGACTATTGCTTATTGTAGAGAATGCTTTTGTTTTTCCTAATAAGAATTTATTTTGCTGCAGATGGGATCTGCTGCCTCTCATCCTTTCTCGGGACACCTGAGCAGAGTGTGGTTCTGTGTGCCCTGGGAGCACTTCCTCAGTAGCTGAAGATGGCAATTACATCCTCCACCTTGGCCTTTTTTTCTTCAGACCTCTCAGAAATATTATTAACATTTCATGAATTCATTACACTTTCCTTATTTATTTTTTAAATTAATTGCACCAAATTTCATATTATAAGGCAAAACTCTTATTTTTCGGATTTATTTCCCCTTATCTCTCAGAGTATTAAAAATGTATAGTCAAAATAATTCATCCCTCTTAATAAATGGGGTACTCATGACAAATTCTACAAAAATCAGAATGGTCAAAGTAGAACTTCATCCTATTGCTAAAGTTCCTATTTCTATTTGAAAGGGCAAAGATAAAGGTCAAAATAATTTCTCTTCCATTTGGCCATACCAGTTGGTCATGTAGTAACTTTAAGGGTATCAGCACTACCTACAGAGCAGACTGAGTTTCCCAAGCCTTACCTAAATATTAGAATTTTGCTCTGACCATAATGACCTTTGCCTGAGATGAAGTTTCTTAGCTATATTTGAAAACTAATAATATTTTTATGCATGTGGTCTGTGCAAAGGCACAGGAGCTTATTCTGAGATAGGCCATGAATTGAAGCTGTCAGGGGCAGTAGCACAGAGAGAGGCTGAGAAAGGGAACAACAGGCAAAAAGAGTAGCCTAGGTTGAAACTCTTCCCTTTCATTCACAATAGCTCTGGTTTGTCCTCCATCTCAGCAAAAGAGAAGATAGGATTTCTACTTATTGTGTTCATCTTAAACTATTTGACACATTTACCAGTATGCCCCTGAACACTCTCTGTATTTTAACTTATTTTCTATTTTTTTGCTGCATAAATTATGTGCTCTTTCTCTATATCTACACACATACACTATATGTAACTTATTAAAAAAATAGATATATGGTAAATAATCTTAAGCATCTCATGGATACAGACATTCTTGTTTGAAAGAATCCTCATTTCACACTAGAACCAAGCTTCAGCTATACCTGAAATGTAATATTCTGATAGGATGCAGAACCACCATCACATTCTAAACAAATATATCAGCCTTGCAAGGTGGGCTCATAATTTGTTTTGTGTGGTGTTTTTCAGACCCTTTAGAGCAAACCAAGGATGAGAACTGAAAAGAAATTGGCTGAAGTGTTCTGTGGGACTTTAAAGAAATATCTTCATAAATCTGTTAAGAAATTCTGAAAGCTTTCAGAAGTTTTGTGATCATGCAAAAAATACATGGTGAAAAAATTATCCCTTAGACCCTTGACAACTGAAAATACATGTTCATAGTCAAGGAACTAAACCATCCAACAAATTGGAGTGCAGTAAGTAAGCTCTTGCCTCTGTTCAGCAAAGCTGTGATAAATTGGCTGAGTTGTCACTATTTTACACATCCTATGCTTTATGTGACATTAATTAGTTATTCCAGTGAGCAGAAGTCTACTCAAGAAATCACCAGCACAGCAGACCCTAACTGGTATTTCTGTTCAGTCTAGAAAGCTTTGATTTTCTAGCACCATGTGGACACAAACACACACAACTACACCCCTGATTACTGAGAAGCATTTAAGGCAAACAATGGTGAAGCACAGACAGATTTACATTGTCCATGTTTAACATGCAGCTCAGACTTACCTGCTCTCTTCCAAACCATTGTCTCCTAGCTTTATTTTAAAAATCAAAAACAGGTTATTACAAAATAAATGTATTTTTTCCTTTCTCTATGTAAAACATTATCCCTAACACAGAATCAAATATCTGGTAATTTCTTTTTTTATTCACAAACTAGTCCTTACAAATGTAAGCAATAGGGCAATTTGAAGGCATTCCCTTGGTATTTTGGCCACATGTCCTAAAACAGAAGAAACATGAAATAATGCTTATTTTTCTATCTATTTATAGATAGAAATGGTTTTGCCTCTGGTTTTGCCTCAGAAACAAAAATGTCTTTTGTCATATCTGAAATATACAAATTGGGAAACCTTCCATCTCTTAGTTTTCCTAACAAATTGACATCTTTAAAAAGGCTTCTGCTGGAGAATTTTCTTTTCCTAGGACATCATTTGAATGGTTAGCAGCACATTTGATCTACTAGAAATAATTATAAAAATATATTTAAATGAAAACAGACTTTTGACATTTCTTTTCAAATCCATTTTTTGTGTATTCTCTAAAAACTGAATACTTGAAAGTACTGGGATATAAATCAGTCATTGAGGAAAGCCCTGCCCTGCCATAAAGGCTTGCCTTGGGAAAACTGATATTTCAATCAGCTATTAAGAAAGATATAATGATATTTTATACCTACCACTAACTCCAGCAACAATGATCAGAGCAATACATACTTACAGTTATCAAGAGTAAGAAATATGGAAAGCCTTGTAGGGACAGGAGGAAAGGCTGGAGACACCAGGCAGGAAAGGGAGAAAGAAGGTCCTGAAATCAGACTGCCAAGCAATATGAAAGGGCAGAACAGCAATGGGGTGCACGAAGAGGCTGCTGGGATCTGAGAACAGCATTTATGTAAGTGTAGGAAGAAAATGTTTCAGAACAGAATGAGATAATATTTAATTTTTTTTATCCCGAAGGGGATTTACCTTCTGAGGTAAATTTATTTTGCCTAAGGCCTGCAAGCCTTGCTGCTAAAAGCTTTATACAACAAGCAGTGAAAATTTTATTCTTATCAATGAAGTTAATAGAACCATTCCAACACTGACACTTTAAGAAATTGAAAGAGGAAATAAAGTTAGGAGCATCCACTTCAATTTGTATCCGTGATGCTCTGTGCTTGCCATGCTAATAAGCACATTTGGCCTGTTGAAGGAAATTTTATTATCATACTTTCTCTCCCAGCAATGTATTTTGAGTACATTCCTATGAACAGGACAGGATGGCACACAGCTGGATACTCATAGGAATGTCAGTTGTCAGCCAAGAGATGGGACAGCTCAAAGTCTACCCTACCTCTACTATTGGAGAAATTTAATAATTTAATGAAGACTTCAATGTATTTTATCCAATGGATAGATATCCCTGATCATCATTCCACGAGGGGAAGAAAATAGATTGCTTCATCCCAAGTTAATGTCAGTATTTTAACTCACCTGAAGGTGTAAGAACTGTGAGAAGAACATTCTGCTCCTGGATTCACTCTCCAGGAACACACTCTGCACTGGACTTACTACACTTCTTTCACAATTTCTTACATGGAAATTTGAAGTTCTATTATTTACTGTACATTCAATATACACTAAATAAAAGCACAATAACTTTAGCATTATAAAACCTGACAAGAACCTTTATTGCACAACTTTACTACATTTGTAATGCCTGTATAAAACACCAGCTGTATATCACCTTTATTTAATAATAATGAACCTTCTGAACATTAGTTAACTACTAAATAGAGAAAATTTTTTGCCAGTTTCGTGTTTACACTAGCATTAAAATGACAAAGGATAATTTACTGAAACGTTCTCTTTTCTTTGCTCATCTTTTTTCAGTGTAGTTTGGAGACTACAGAAACTCCAGGGAGCTGGCAATTTGAAAACTAAAGGTCAATTTCTGTTAACGAAAGCAGAATTTACATAGAAAGAAGAAATTTACATGAAAAGCTGGCCCTCTGTGAACTAATTGCTCATTACTCTCATCATCCCTTAGGAAAGATGTGGATAATCTTATTTCAAGACATATAGCATAACTAAAATTTTGACAGAATGAACAAGGCTTGAATCTACTACAAAGGGCCCCATATCAAAGGCAAAAAGGACACAATTCATAGCTAAGTCAGGAACTGTAAAAATGCACTCTCGCTGAAGTAGACTAGGGTAAAATTTTCCCAACATTGCCTGTAAAGAGCTAAAAATGTATCCCCAGCAGCAAGCTTAAGTGTCCTGGCAAAAAATCACTAGTTCATCAATAAGAAGAAATGCAACACCACACAGTGAGCCCTTCCAATGAACTACTTTTTTCTTTCCAGTCCACTTATTAGAGCTATATAGAGTACGATTATGCTCTTTGGCCCTGGGAGTTGATGTGGTGAGAAAAGTTCATGTAGGCTTTAATGTCTTTCAACTTTTAGACATAAAAATTATTTTTTTCAAGCGGACAAAATACCTGATGCCTATGCAGATGCTGTATAAGTGGCATGCTTTATATAAAAATTTATTACATTTGTTCTGACAACATAAACATTTATGGGTTATAGGTTCAAAGCAGGTTGTATGGGACTTGGGGCAAGCCTTGCTTTCTCCACAACAGCTTCTAACCTACCCATGTCATCCTGTCACTAAGACATATGGACTGTTGATGACCACTGGAAGTGGTCATTTTTTAATGCACTACAATATAAAAAACATATTTTTCAATTTTAAACTTCATATGTCCTCTCCTGTGTTGGGTTGCTCAAGAATGGCCAAATGCAGGCCACACATCACTGTAATTTTGGTTCAGAAAATGTCTCATTATTCCAAGGGACACAATCAAGAGATGGTGTATCTGTCAAACAGGAATTATTTTCCACAGTGAGTTTTTCATTTGTACTTTATTATTAATTTTACTGTGATAATAGGGTTTTTTTTCAAAATATGACAATTTTCTAGTAGACTGCAATATTGCATACCATACACAAATACTAATTTTGTGATTTTTCAATAGAGCACTATTCCGATACCTCAGAAAATAAGTCACGTTGTCTAAGCTGACTTGGTCACTGATACACCACAAACTGCCATGGTATAGAATGGTCCATAAAGGATTATTTTGGAAATGTGGATATGGAGTATTTAGCACATTTTTTAGACTATGCAGAATATAAAAATATTTTGTGCTGTAGTATTAAAAGATATTTTACTGTCATACTGAGTGCAAAGTGTCATGCTTTAAACTGGTATCACAGAGGCATTACCAGAAGATATGTCATAGCAAAAGATGCCTAGCAGAAATGGTTACAGAGCTATGTTTGTAACTTCTAAAATCCCTTGGGGAAAATAATAACTGTGCATGCCTATTCTTATGACTGGGTCTTCTGAAACCTTAGAGAATTTTCCTTTCCTGATTATAGAAATATTTATTCTTATGACTGGGTCTTCTGAAACCTTAGAGAATTTTCCTTTCCTGTTTATAGAAATATTTGGGGTTGGTGGTTTGGTTTGGTTTGTTGGTTTGGTTTTTTTTTTAATTTTCTCTTCTGAAACCTTAGAGAATTTTCCTTTCCTGATTATAGAAATATTTGGGTTTGGTTTGTTGTTTTGTTTTTTTTTTTAATTTTCTGGGGTTTTGGGTTTATGTTCAGATTTTATTCAGATCAGAGCTGGGCTGGTTTGTTTTGAAATGCAATATGGTCACAGCATGTAAAGAAAGGATAGGTGCAGCTAAGAGAAAAGACAGGAGTAACTAATCTGCCTTATCCTACACAAAATTCTGTTCACAAGCATTACAATTGAAATCAGTAGCATTATCTAAAATGGAGTAAAAGTGTCAAAAAAGGGATCTATAAAACATAAGTAAATAATAAACAGCCTCTCATCCTTGAGGCTCAAAGCCAAGTTTCCTGAGCTGATGAGGGTATTAATTCTTTGCTGCCATGTCTGAAATGCCCTGAGATTGCCTCAGTAGGTCAGAGCATGGTGCTAATGACAAGGTTCTGGAGTCAATCCCCATATTGGTCATTCACTTAAGGACTCAATGATCCTTGTGGGTACTTTCTCATTCAGAATATTCTGTGATCCTTTTGTTTGCTCCACCAATTCCAGACCAAAATCTGGCTGTACTCTCACCTGTCATCCCAAGCTCAGTTCTAGTCACTTCAGTCAGCTCATGTAAATATATTTGCATATTTGAAGGCCAGAAATATCGGCTGATAAGCCACACAGATGTTTATAACCTAACTAATAATAAAAATCTAATTTCCAAGCTATAAACTCATTGAGAAACTTAATTATTGTCCAGTGTAAGGCTCAAGACTTTAGAAGCTGGAGTTTCAGATTTTTTTGTAGTGGTGGTGTTTTCTAGACAATAAAAAACCAAAACAACAACAAAAACAAACAAACAAAGCGACACCAAAAAAACCTCACCATAACCTGAACTCAAAAGGTTGCAAGAGTCCTAGGCTGGATGGGACTTGGACAAGCCTTGCTTCCTCCTCCGCTTCTAACCTACCCAAAACTGAGCAGTAATCACTGACACAGGAAAAGCACAGTGGAAACAGAGAGAAGGATGAGGGAGGGGAAGCAGAATCAAAGCAGAAATTTTTTTCGGTACCTGAGAGCTTCTGGGAATTAGGACTTCAGTTACAGGCTTTTCTTTTGTGGATGCACATCACCTACTGACTGATAGACCAAATCAGAAGCATCTTTATAGGCTCTCTGAGGTACGCAGAAAATTATGTAATTATTTCTTCTTTTTTTTTGTTATAAAATGAAACTATTGGCCATTATATATTCTAAATAAAATAACTTAAAACTTTTATTCACCTTAGATGCATTTTAAAGTTATGTGCATGGTATTGGCTAGAAAGCAACAAAAATATTCAACTTTACATGTTGGGGGTTTTTTTCTTATTTTTCCCTTCTTAGATTTACCTCAGAGCTATGTAGGAAGTTGTTTATGAATGGAGATAAAAGTCACATCAAGCCCACAAGGCACACAAAATCCTCAGGTGACAGGAACAGAGGAACATTAAAAGGGATCCCTGTAATCCTATCTTCTACTCCACAAATTATATTTTAGGTTGAATGTATTTTTAAAAGCCTCCAGGGCTATCAGATTGTAGCTCTAGAGTAACTGTCCTAATGCAGTGTGGAGAAAAGGCAAAAGAAAAGCTCGGGAATCAAGTTCTATTTTCAAAAAGCACTTACAGCTCTGACTAAAAACACATTGAAAAACCATATGTAAACCCTTCTGAAAATGAGAAAATTATTGCAATTTGTCTAGGCAATGGTTTGAATTTCCAGAGAACTATCTGGCCTGATCAAAGGCTGTTTTTCCCCACCCCCTTTCCTGCTCTATAGCTGCACAGTCAAGAGTATGCTTCACAAAGCCCCTAGTGGCACTAATGATGCTATCGCTCCTTTTTGCAGAGCTGTCATTTCTCCTAATTATCATTTATATTGGGTTCTGCTGCTTTCTGATATTAATATTACCACATATATACTTTAATTGTTAGGCAACACTACATGGTGCTTATTCATAAGAGAATTTCATCCCCCTTGACTTCTCTGAAGCCTTGAAATGTTGATGATGTCTTTTAAGATGGTCTCTGCTTAATCTCATTACCGGGGAAGAGTTAGCTGCCCATAAAACCTTTAATTTCATATACACAATTGTCCATTGTTTGAGAAAAATGGATTATTGAGCGTCCAATTAGTGAATACCTGCTTGCACATACAATTAACCAATTTGCAAGATTAACCAGCTTGCAAAATTGTAGTCCCTTTCATAGGTGACTCCCTTTGATCTCTTAGGTTTCAAGTTACTATCCTTTTCCAGAGAAAATGTAGGAAGGGAATTATGCAGGTTTTGGTTGGCGTAAAGATAATTTTCTTCATAATATCTAACATGGGGCTCTATTTTGGATTTGTGTTGCAAAGTGTTGGTGATTCAGGGATGTTTTAGTTACTGCTGAGCAGTGCTTACACAGAGCCAAAGCCTTTCCTGCTCCTCACCCTCCCAGCAAGGAGTCTGGGTACAAGAAGCTGGGAGGGGACACAGCTGGGACAGCTGACCCCAAGTGACCCCAGGGATATTCCTCACCATATGGTGTCATGCTCAGCATATGGGGGAGGAAGAAGGAAGTGAGGGATGATTTTAGTGATGGCATTCATCTTGCCAAGCAAGCAATTATATGTGATGGAGATGGATGCCAGCAAAACATTCCCCTTAAAAAAAAAAAAAATCCAAACCCCCATACCCAACCAAAAAAAAAAAAAAACCTTCCAAAACAAAACAAACAAAAAGAGAGAGAAAAATGAGAAAAATGGATCCTGGTATGACACAGCTGTTTGGCCTCTTTTGCAGATTTAATTGCAATTAGAAAGTATACAAAGCTTTGAAGAACTTGTAGAAGATTCTAGAGTTCTCAAAAAATTTTTCTACTTTAGGTTCTCTTAAGCCTTTGTAATGACTGCATTCTTTATATCATTTTAATGATTTTATTGTTTTCCCCTCCCAGAAGTGGTGGGGAGCATCTATTATATTTCATAATTTTAAAAGTATAATGGACACAGTATGCACACCTCTGGAACAAATTTTTTTTTTAAGTAAATTTTATTTATGAAGAGAGGTGAGGGGGCAGATATTATGTTAATTAGTATGAAACAGAAGTAGAATTCCCGTAACTTTAGGAAGTACTAGGATTCACTCATTTTACTAATAGAAACCTGATTGATTCTAATTCTGTGTTCTACAGAGATGAATTTGCTGATTACCTTTGATTCACCTGTGAAAAACAAGTCAGCTGATAACACTACATATTGAGGAACCTTCTGAGTTTCTAGAACTACTTTTTTTTTTGTGAAGCTTAATTCTGCCTTTATTTTCTTAGTTGCAGAACTAGAAGTTGCCTGAAACAATTTCCCAAATAGCTATCCTTCAATAATGTTGCTTAAAATAACAGCTTTTAAAATACATATATATAAATATATATATATGAAGACACTTTCATTTAGTTCTATGTGGTTTGTTTGCTTAAAAAATAAATTAAAAGAACATCTACAAACTAAGCACTCAAGAGTTCTAGTATAAAAGGCTATTCTGTCCCTTAAAAACAACCAAAGGTATTCTATCGCACTTAAGAAACAGCCTTTAGCAGAATATAAACAGTACAAAGTGCCAAGCAATCATTTCCACTACAAAGTCACCCTTTAGCCATGAGCATTTTTTTATGAAGACAACCTGCATTGCATCTGCTAAGAAACAATAATTAAATTAGTAGCTTTAGTGTATCAAAGATGCTGCTATTTATACCTTCCATTTTGCTAACACCTGTTAACAAAAGCCTTTTCATAGCTTAGCAACCAGTTTCAGTTACTTCATCCTCTGGTTTCATTGCCAGGCTTGGCCACTTAATTTTTGCAATTTTTAACAGTGTGCTCTTGAGTCCTGGAATCTTAATGGTGACAACATAATGGACAGCATGCCAGTGCAGTAACTTCCATCTGGCTTTCTAAACTTCGCCTGCAGCTGCTGTTCAGCTCAACCATTTTGTAGTCATATACAACTATAGTTTACCCAACAAATTGCAAATAGAAAATTGTTGCTGGTGTAAAAGTTTGAAAGCTCATTAATTTACAAGGGAAAAAAAAGGTGGTTGGATACAACATTTCAATGACCAAGTTAATAAGTATGAAAATCTAATTCACCACTGAATATTCCTGAAGTTTGTAGTCATTTCCTCTAATTGCCCATAAGACAGTTATGTGTTATTTCCCTATTGGGGTTCTCATAATTCTGTCCTAGTCTGCTGCTTTCATCAGAAATAAAGTTTGCTTGTTAAAAAAAATGGAAAAAGGAAAAAAAGATCCTGAAGATAAGCTCTTTTCTAAAACCAGTCCAAAACCCCATTGTTAAAACATTGAAATCTGTAAGTTAGTTACACTGCAAAGGACAGTGCTCAACTTGAGTTATTAATTTGATGGGACATGGCTACTACATGCCTTAAATTATTATTTGAAGTATTCACATTTGCTTTTTATGCAGGAAAAAAAATAGCAGTTTTCTGAACATCCTTCCCCTATTGTTTCCCACAACATGGGGAGAGCATGCCCTTATCTGCCCCACTATGGGCATTACATCATGCAATATACTGCTCAAAAGACAGTCTATTTAGAAACTTTAATCTCTGGAAGTCAGGAAAAGTCAGTACTATGCAGTTTTCTTGGAACTCTAACCCTGCTGTGAGGCAACATTTAAATAATTTATCACCATGCCTTCAGTTCTCCTACAACTGGTTCCTCCTTTTTAAGTCAAATCTGTGTTAAAAATATTGTAGACATGTGCTGCTGTAGTCTGTATGTGTAGACATGTGTAGGAATTGGAATTCCTACAATGGCTAATACCATTGTGGTTATTCTTAGACAGTAGTGGTAAACCAGAAAAAAAAAATTCATTACTGTGAAACTTTGCCTGTGCTAGATCACCTTTCCTTCCAGGGTCAGCTGTAGCCTTGTAGACCCCATGAGAGTAACAACAGCAAAATTAAAATGTAGTTTAAATAAACCACAGAAAATTTATTCTCTCATGGTAACACTGTGATTAAAGTAGGCAATTGAATTATAGAGGGTTAGATAGCATGAAATGAAAGGAGAAATACATCAAGGATCACTGTTTCATGCAGAAAAACATTGTAAAAGTGTGTAATGGTACACAGGGTAATATTTATCTGGGAATAGATGACAGAGGACTTTATGAGACAGAGCTATAAGGCATGAAGGATATAAAGTTCAATAAAAAAAGAATAAACTCAGCAATGCTTAGAAAGTATAGATATACAAATATTAACCCCCAAATAACTGACACACCTATAATTTCAAAATGAAAGATTTTTATCTTAATTATTGCAAACACCTAAGATGACTCAAAAAAATAACCTGACATTTAAATTTCTTTTGAATACTAAAATTAAATGTAATTTCCCATCTCCAAAGCTAAATTTATTATCTGCACGATTTACTTCATCTTTCAATTCATCTTTTAAGTATACATTCATAGCTTTAATAAAACTCAAAAGGAAGCACATTATAATATTTTTTTAATTTGTTTTTTAAGATACTCACCTAGTGATAACTGTTGAGACATTCTTCTTGTTAAAATTTCCATCTATAGAGGTATGCATAATTACCAAATAATATCAAAAGAAAGCACCATCTCCATCTGTGGGCTATTGTATCTAACTGCATCTCCGAACTCTTGAACTTCCTGCTAGTTCTGAGAGATAGGCTGTCTATTAAGTTACAACATCTAAAACTGGTCAAGATTAAAACAGGTCAAATCCTGTTAACAGTGTTGTTTAATAATGTGTTTTTCCAAGTGCAATTGACTAGATGGCACAATTCAAATGCATAAAGTATGTTTATAACAATTTGTATCCTTGAGGTCTGAGGTCAGTAGGTATACTATTCTGTAAAATATTTAAAATCTTTTTGATTTTATGATCTTCATGCCTAAGAGCCTATTTTTAAATCTTCGAGATGGAAAATGTCATCCTTGTTACCACATGCCTTTAATATCTCCAAGAGATGTATCATTTATTTTTAGTCAAAATAGTCAGCAATTATTTTTTCTTCTTGCTGTTTTTCTTTTTGAGCTACACTAAAAGATGTCTTGGATGCACATTGTCTGTTTAAGACTAGTTTTAGTTTTCTTGAATGGTCTTTGTAAACTGAAAACTGTGCTTTAACCATAGCTTTCAAAGGCATTTAATTGGAAGGTTGGTCATTACATACCATACATGTCTAGACAGGAAGGTGGCACTTGCTTATCCTTAAATGAGTCAGGCCCATTAGTTAGACTGCTGTTTACTGTGCAGTCAAGGAAAAAGGAATAATTGAGTCCCAGAGAAATAAACTTCCATCTTTTTTGAATCCCCAGTAACAAGAAGTAATGGCATCTCATTTAATCAACAGCTCATTCCTGCACTTACCTATATTAAATTATATATTCATTCATGTTACCCACACTCTGCAAGAGTATTGTATTAAATTATCTCCATATTTCTATTTAGCTGGATCATTTTATGGTTGTAACATTTCTACCTCTTAAGAGATGGGATAAGCAAATCCCATGCTGCAGGCTCCAAAGGAATTGCCATGGGGAGTCCCTCCCATGGCTTGGGTCAGCATCACACACTGAGATAGATACATTCTTCCCTCTGCACCTCATCTGCCATTAGCTACAGCAGGTGATAAGATACATCATTTAGTAGGTATTTAAGCACTTGAGATGCAGCATAATGTACCAGTACAGCATGCTTTTGGGATGACTCCTGGAGGAACTGAAGGCTAACAAAAAAAAAACAAACCACCACCCAAAAGCAAAAAACACACACAAAAGCAAACAAAAACCAAAAAAATTAAAAGGGAACAGATTCTGTTTGACAGTGTAATAAAAGAGAAATGCTGGACTCAAAAAATGCATTCACTTTGTCTCTGCTCTGGCACCATGTATGTATGAACTGTGATGAAGAAAACCAAATGGACATTCTGTTTATGCTCAGGCCAGGTTAGCAGTGCACAAGGATGAATTCATACTTCATATCTCTTCCAAATGAATTTGAGTTCTCATTTAAATGAGCTCAGTGAACACTGAGCTAGAGGCTGGAAAGAATAAACCCAGTCCTAATTGCTCTCAGAATTGTGGTCACCCCAAAGTCAAGGAATCTTGTTACTACATCCCTTTCATAACCTCTTGACCACAAGTACACAGTACTTGCTAATTCCTCTGTTTTATCCATGTGCAGAGCAGATCCTCCCTACCACTGGGAAGTACGGCATTGCTTACAGTATATTCATGTTTGGATTACATGGGTAGGGATGCATGGGTAGGGACAAGGGCCTGCTGTCCAAAGCAGTACTGACTTGATTAGAAAAGGAATGAGAATTTTCCAGAACTATGCAACCAGTTCATTGAGGAGAGTCTTGAAGCCCAGAAAATTTCTGCTGTTCAGCTTTCATAACACAGGATTTCTCTTGTTTGAGAGCTGTCTGGAGAGGCAGCCCCCCTCCCCCCCACCCGATTGTCTTATTTTCAGAACCAATAAGCTGGAGAATGCCCTCTTAAGCTCTGTGAAGGCCTTGATTAGTTCACAAGGTTACACAGCTCACCCATATGTTTGATTTATGGTGTCAGGAGTTAACCTGACACTACTCAGATAATTTGCATAACTTGAATTATTTAGTTTGTTAAGACCAATAATTAAAATTCCTTCTTTGTTTTGGGGCATTTGGTGACCTTTCTTTTTCAACAAGCTCTCATAAAACATGATGCCTGGAAGTGTGAACCCATAATTTGCCTCACTTCAAACCTGGTGTCCCAGAAGTCATCTAAATGTTTTGCAACTGCTGTGACTGATGACAGTTGTATTATAAATTACAAAGAGATGTGGCAATGACTGAAAGAACTCAGGTTTTTATTATTATATAAATCACCACCATTGCCGAAGCTACATCAGAATTTCTAACATCTAAGAAAAACTTTAAGCTTTCCAGAAGAAAGGCTTGAGATTTGCTGCACATTATAGCACTGCAATTGAGCTTAATAATTCAACCTCACTAGACTCATCCATTCAGTTATTATTAATTATGATTAAGTGGTGCACTTAAATTACTCTTCCCACATAATGACCCTTTCCAAAACACTCTCCTGAAAAACAGGTTCTTACTCCAGCCAGTAGACCCAAACAGCAACCTCCTGCTGTTTCACAAAACCCAGAACAGACAACTGCTCTGCAAATTTACGGGAGTAATATAACTCTGCATGCTTGTCTGCAGTATTTACAGCAGCTCATTTGCAAAGCAGGCCTGTAGTTGGACTTAAACCTACAAACACCGATTATAATTCCATTATCTTCTTGTATATAACCCCCAAAAAAGTGAAGAAATATATTAGCCACAAAATATTCAAAAGTAAGCAGGGCAAAGTTCCCCACAAAAAAAAAAAAAGAAAAAAAGTTGATATTTTTAGCACCAATACCAGTTTAACCTTTTTATAGCACCAATACCAGTTTAAGCTTTTTACTAACCTACACATATTTTTGAGAAAGCAAAAAAATCATCTATCTCTGCCTAGTGACTGCTGTTGGTTTCTTGTGGTCATCCATCAGACCGCTGAGGAAGAGAATCCTGTCCAATCCACATCCCTGTAGTAAGGGGTTTCCCTCTGGAGAAGCTGAGGGATGCAGCGGACACAGGATTGAGGAAGAGAACCCTGAGAGTGCTGAGCTGCATCTGCTCCTCTACTCTTCACCAGTGGAACGACCAGGCAGGACAGCACCTCTTGTGCCCAGGTCTGGTCCAGGAGGTCCTGCTTCCTCCCTCCTTGCAGCTGAGAAGCCCTGAGGCAGTGACTGCCTCTCCCTGCTCAGGAAAGGAGTGTGCCCCAGCCTGCTCCTCGCTCTGGGTGCCAGCGTAGGAAGTCCCTTTGAAAGGAGTTCCCAGGAACTCCCTTCCTGTCACAAGGAGCTGTGATCGTAGCTATATTATTAAATTCAATGCTGTTGTGCTGGCAGCTCAAAAATGCAATGAAATCATCTAGGCCATTGTATTTGGCCAGGTCAAAAAGAAATGAGTTACATAAATAGTGCCAAGAAATTAGCAAGTTGAATATTCTTTTTATTAATAACCTAAAATGTCAACACAAATGAGTGTAGAAGTAATATTTTAAAAAAATAAAATTTTGGTAGTATCCTTTAAAACAGGATATCATCACACAGACCTGCTGCAAAGCAGAGTAGCAGAAATACTCCTGGATAGAGAGCTGGTTTATGGATTTGAGACAAGTAATCCTAAAGAAAAAGGCTTGTCAGTGATCAGAAAGCCAGTTCAGAGGCTTTATTTCATTTTGGATTTTGTGGTTTTTAGATGCTTGTTTTTTGTATAAGTGGCCCAAGGAGAATTTATGTTTTTTTCTAAGGTAAGCAACCAGTAATTAATTAATTTCCCACATGGCACTTTCACAATAACATTTTCTTTCTTAGCTGTTCCCTTTTCCTTTTGTTCACTAACAACCCATTGCAGATGAAACTATATACCTGTCTTCTGCAGTTTAAACCTTTGCTTGTGCACTAATGAATCTAACTAGGTGTCATAGCAGGCTCTAATGAGCATCACTCGCTTTCATTTAACTCTGCAGCTTGCCATTACACACTTTAGAAGATCTGTTGGTTTATTCATAGCAATCACTAGATATTCTTTTTCATTAGATAGATACTAGTTTTCCCTGTTGTGCCTTTCATTATTAAGGAAACTATGAAATGTTAATACTGGCCACAAAACCCAGGGCAAAAAAAATGCCCCCAATCCTACTTGAAATGCACTCGCTTGTATTGCAAATGATCTTACAGATCAAGCACAAACAGCTTGAATTTTTCTTCATTTATTTATGAAAGAATGAAAGAAAGAAAAACCAAGAAGGTGGCTCTCTATGACCCACTTGTCAGATTTACCTTGTTAACTGAATTTCTTGTAGTTAATTTAAGCAGCAGGACTGCAATTATAAAAGCATCCATAAACAACTATTAAGAATTGTCATATTCCCACCC
Source organism: Passer montanus (assembly GCF_014805655.1). Taxonomy (NCBI): domain Eukaryota; kingdom Metazoa; phylum Chordata; class Aves; order Passeriformes; family Passeridae; genus Passer; species Passer montanus. Next base: position 17,184,927 of record NW_024356505.1, on the reverse strand, counting down.
AGGTTCTTAGCTCAAATTTTAATCCCAGAAATGCTTACACTTTTCAGTTTAACTCTGAATCAGTTTTGAGAAGGTTTTTCCCTACAAACTGTTCTTGTAGGTGCTAACAAGAATATTGCCAAGTAGATTACAGCAACCGCATTTTTGACAATATATCAAATAGCTTGGATTAGACTTGACATAAAGCTTTTTAAAAAACAATATATATTAAAAAACATTCTATCTATGCAGCTCTAGTTTTAGTAGAACTGTTTAGTTCTGTTCTGATCAAACATAAAATTAGTATTTAAGTATCCTTCAGACAAAAAAAAAAAAAAAGGCAAACAGACCATTTTCCAGAGTTTACAGAACACGTATTATTTTTCAGACTATTTTATCTCATATCTGCACCTGATTTAGGATGCAGACCCTAAATTAAGATAAATGAAGTCATTATTTGTATTTAAATTTCATTATTCTGTCACTTCACACAGTGGAGATGATTCATTTAATTTGCTTGACAGTCGCATCGTCCTTGTATATAATCTGCCACAGATACTGTATCCCAAAATATGTCCTAGAGCATCAATGGACTTCAACTAATTTATGTTACTTCCTAAATCCTGCCAATAAACATTTGGCTAAACAGTATTTTTGGTTCATTATAGTGCTTTAATCCTACTATATAGCCATGCTCTGAGTACAAAAAGAATCTTAAAAGCACAGGAAACATTTTTTTTTCTGTAAGATCAGTGAATCTAAAGGGTAATAATGGAGATTATCTTCAGTCCTGTTTAACAATTCCTAAAAGAAAGAATGTAACAAATTCCTTATGTCTGTGTAGCAAGAGATGTAATCAGTCATTTTCCTTCCAGCCATGTAGCCTTACTGGTTTAGACAACCACAGCTATTCCTGAAACTTTTTCTCTTCTATGCTTGCCTGGTGGAATATGAACATAAAGCACACTGAGTATCAGCACCCTTTAGATAACCAATTATAATGAGTAAGCCATGCCCTCTGCTGATTGAAACACACATAAGGATTCTGCTACAGCAAGAGGAATTCCTTAAGGAGAGGATGTGATTCCCAAAGAAGATGTAATTGCTAAAGAAGGTGTGATTCCCAGTAAAGCATTTGTTGATATATTGGATAAACACAGATGTTAAGTATGTCACCAGTTTCTCACAGTGGAAATGAGCAATAGGAAAGGCCATACTTCTTGAAGAATTCACTTCACAACAGTTTGAATATGAAATGCAAGAATTCATCTCCATGTTTATAAAACATTCAGGAATATTTTTCAAAACGCCTTGCAAACTTCATCTGTGCATGGATGTACCATACAGAACTACAGACAGGCAGAACTGGGTAGAAGACATTGCCCAGGAAATTCACATTCAGAGCAAGTTTAAAAAAAATCGGCTGGTTTCTCAGGTCAGTTAAAGACTTGAAAAGACAGTAAGAAAAACCCTCTCCCCAACTTGAGTTGGACACAAAGTTTTTTCTTAATTTTTTTTTACATCAGTGTCTGATCTAAGATTACCTTTCATTCATAGTTTTTAAAAGTTCATAAGATTTCTTTTTTTCCATAAATAAAAATCATTAAGGTGGAAAAAACCTCAAACCATAAAAGCACCTGCTAACATAAGGCTTGATTGGCCTTTTGCCAACACTCGGCAAAGTCATATCTTCCCTTCACAGCCTCCCTTCCATTTTCTCTTCCTCTTTTTAAGTGTGATTTCTTTTCTGTTCAAAAACTGTTAGCTTTTAAATTTTATATGTAATCAAAAATCCAATTTCAACTCAGAGTAACAGACACAAAAAAAGGAAAATTTGTTACAGACTGTGGAGAAATAGGAAGGAAAATACACTTCACTGTTGAAGCCTTGGTTATTTATATAACCTTGCACAGACAATCTGTGTTAAGACTTTCAGATCCAGCTATGACACGTCCAAGGCTGAGGAACCTAAGAAGTCTCTCAGTGGTTTTTTTTTCTTTTACCTGAAAAATAATTGAGAATTAGAAGGTAACTTGGCAAGTTCTGTGGTTCCTTCCTGTTTACCACCATACAGCAAGAACTTGTTTCTTTGATATGAAATTGCAATCAGAAGAACCCATTAATTCACTGAGTTTTCTATTAACTCCATATTCCTTTCTTCTGTATTTACTTTTTCCCCCCCTCTAATAGTAGTTGGACCAATAATTTTTTTCTGATAACATGGTTAAAAGCTCAGTCATTTTTTTAATTATACACAAAAAAAAAATCCCCTAAAAGTTCCATTCATATTGTCTGTATGTACTTTGTTAGTAAAGCCACACGCCAACAGGATATTATAGATTCATGCAATCTATAATGCAATCTACTTGTTCTCATAGTAGTTTATCTTTAAAGGGAGTAAGGGAATGATCACATCTTTACTGCAATCAGTTATGAAGGAAAACTAGAAGAAATATAAAGAAGACTAAAGAACAAATACTAAGTAATTCTTGTGGTGTCACCTTGCTAAGAGCCCAAGTGGTTTTTAATAACTTGGCAACATAATTTCAAATATTGAATAAAGCTGTAAATATGAAAACATTTTAGCTATTAGAAATTTATTAATTTCTAATTCACATTAGCATGCAAATATACAAAGGGATTTTTCCCCCAGCAACCTTTTTCACGTGTTAATTACTACTTTGCCCTTGGGCTCCTTTGTCTGGAGTTTTGCATGTTGGTTTAAATAAGAACACCAACATTGAAGTATTGTGTGCTTAAAGTTACAGACAGATAGGAGAAATATTCCTCATTATATGCAGAAAACAGCATTTTGCAATAAAGTATTGTAGAAAGTATCTGAGCAACAAAGAATGCTAAAAGTATTTTACATAGATAATTTTATTATATATTTCCTACTTCCTTTCACTATGCTTTTTTCCCAACCACACCTGCCTCCTCATCTCCTTCTGTGACTCTATTTCCCCTGCACTAACAGGGAAAAGATTAGTGGATCAATGAAAAACAGTGGAAATGTGCTCTTAACAAAGACAGTTATGTTATAACTATTCTTATTTTAAAGAGATGCCAAAATTTTGCTATTCTCTCAAATTCAGTGCAGAAATCTAATAGAACTACAAAACTGCCAAATTATTGCATGTCTAAGTTGTTGCCATTAAAAGAAAGAATCCCTACAGATAGAATCACACAAGCACCAACAAACCAGTCTTTGTTCTCACCCAGCTGCTTCACTGTCACCCACCCTGCCACACAGAATCCATCACAGCTCAGGGGCTGGCAATCCATCAGCATTTAAAGGTAAAATAACAAGTCTGGGAAGGGAAGGGGTGGGAGGGGAGAGATAAATCACCCCCAGGCTTACACCTGAGATCTAAGCCTGCTTCTGCAGGTGCTGCTGTACCCCAGGGGGCTGACATCTAATTAGGCTCCCTGCTCATTTAGTGAGGGGGTTCTAATGAAACAAGATTTGCTAATTTAGCTGAATTATACATTGAAAGTATTACGTGCTCTCAAAGGAATAAACTGGAGACCAAGAGTCACTTACTGGGCCTTCAGGAAGGAAGGGCCACACACATGCAAAAAATGGCCTTGTAGTCATAAGTTATACTCCACCCCTGAGGAAAGAGGAAGATTTGTGTAACATAGGAGAACGTGAAAACCTTCTTTAAAAAAAAAGTGAGAATAAACAAAACCAACCAGAAAAAGTCAAAAAGCCCAAAATGAAAAAGGGAGAAAAAAAACCAACAAACCCAAACCATGCTAACTCAGGCCAGAGAACTGCAGTGAATTAGACCATGAAAATATTGAAATATTCATTTAGTTCAATTATCCTTACTATATGTTTCATGACAATATACAATAAAAGGAATAGGAGCCAGACCATGACTTTCAAATTAATCTCAAAGAAGTCTATAAAAAAATAATGTATTAGCATTTCAAATTTTTGGAAAGAGCAATGGGCCCATTAGGAGATCAAATCCCATTTCATCATTTCCAGTTCAGTTCAGACCAGGAGTAAACTACAGCTGATATGAAACGTTACTCACTAACCAAAGTAAAATGAGTTGTTGGTCTCAGGCCAGGCCCTAACAGACAGATATGTACCACCCAAAACCATCTGTGCTAATTGCTCCCCTGAGCCTTGATCTTGCAGATGTTGGCACAGTTGTATGCACATGAACATCACTGACTCAAAGCTTTCAGGTTTTGGCCTTGTATTCACAGTAACATCTCACATATGTGCAGATAAGTACAAGTGTAAGCATTTCAGTGTCAGAATACAGGCTGAGAGCCTGGGCAGAACAGTCTGAAAGGGAAAGAAGATAAAAAATAAACTCTACATTCTCCTATTTCTGTAAGACTTCTGACTCTTAGTGGAGGAGCTCTGATGAGTCTGAATCTGGCTGTATATCAGCAGGGTTGCCACTGCACTGTCCTTGTTCTGTGGATAAAATATGGAGCACATCTTTTTGCTTTGAAATCAGATTATGTAAATTCTTATTTTTACCAAAAAATAAAAACAAAAACCTCCAAAAACCAAAACCCAGTGAATTGCTCAATGCAAATTTCAATGCTTTGTCTGTCTCCATTCTTTGCCTTTCCTTTCTAAGACATGTGACAGAAGCATTTACCACTTCATTAACTCATGGGGACTGTAATAATGATGCCTCTTATCAAAGTCAGACTGACCAATAAATGAAAACTCTACACATATGTATGAATAATGATTGATGTCCATTATAGCAATGAACAGATTGCATTGCTCTGTGCAAACCACAGGAACAAAAAGACCATTTTGTCACTCTATCTGTAGGTACATGGGCAGACAAAAGTCTATGTAAGTGATCCTCAGGAGACAACAGCTTATTTTACTGCAACTGGTCTGCCTTTGTAGTTTATGGAAAGTTAGCTAGATTACAGCTAGTACAACCTATTGGCAAATCAGTGATGGTCATGTCTTGCTATGCTAGAGAGCATTACTATAAATACTATCTTGTATTTTATTCTTTCTCTCTGCATACAGGCATCTCTTACTCAAATTACAACTATGTACCAAACAAAGACAGAGTCCTAGCACAGGTGAAGGGTGAGGGCCCTGACCAATTTGGTGCTGTGAGCTGGATGTCAGTCTGAGGCACCAGAACTGGCAGTCAACTCCTAAGGTTGGAAAACTGACAAGTCTGCCTTATAAATGTATTTGAAAAAATATAGCATTGAAGATGGTTGAGTGATTCAGTGTTCATGTAAATAAATGACTGAACTTCTTTTTCCATCAGGAAGATGAGATTTCATATGCTCTGGCCATTGAACAAATGAGGAAAACCTTCTTCACACATCTTAGGAGCAAAGTGAAAAGAGCAATTCTAGTGTATGAATCAAAGTTCCCATCACACATTTTAACTCGGCCATACTATCACAGAAATGATATCTTCCTGTAATCATGCCATTGTCTAGAGGATTGTTTGAAATAGAGGAAAATCTTGAAATAAACCCATTAATGTAGACAAATGGACGCTGAGTTAGTCACTTATTAGGAATAACAATTTATACAAGCAATGCAGATGCATCAGCAGACAGAGTTCAGGCAGTATTGATTCCCCATTTGTTCCTAAGGGTCAATAGTGCTGTACTTGACAGCTCTCTATATTCACTGTTCACCTGCAGTGTAGGATCACAGGTGATCAAGCCACAGGAAACCTGGCCATGCAACTGGTAAAGGAAAAGGAAGAATGAGCTGTATCTTTTGGAAGGCTGAGGAAAACCATAGCTATAAATTACTTTTAGTATTTTGAAGTGAAACTACCTCGTGTTTTCATTCTGTGGTATTTCTGAATTTCTGAGCTGTGGAGGCCATTATGGTGAACTTTAATGTTCCCAGAAGCAGGGCTATGGTAGACAAGAATTGACTATTATCTAGATATTCTCTCTAGATGTCCATTCTGTAAGAGTTTCAGTTGATGTTTAGTTCATCCAAGCCCATTACCTAAGTATCTTCTGTTTCAGTAGGTGCAGTCAATCTCTCTCAAGCGACCAGTCTCTGATTCAGTCAATAGGATCATTACATTTACATCATTCTTCATTGTTAGCTTCATGCTGCATGTACTTGATAAAAGATGAAATAACTGGTAGCAGCCAAACTGAGTAAATAAATATAGAACAAATTTGATCTGGCAGCCACGTGTACATTTAATTGACATATATTGATTTACAATTGCTAGTAGGCTTTAAAGTGTTGTCCAAAGCCATAATCAGACTGCAAAGAAAACTCTTATCTTTACATGTTAACACAGCTCAATTTAAGGGAGCTTTTTATTACCCAAAAGCAAACATGGTCAAGTTTAAACAATTTATGACTAGAAACTTAAAGAATACATTGTTTATTTAGCCTTAACCACTTGAAGAAACAAACAAAAGAAAGATAAATTACCCAGTACATTCAATCTCAAGTAACAGTGACTATAAGCCACCAAAATGCTGAGCTGGAAGAGGATTCACAAGTGCTAACTGGTACAGCTGATGGAACTGGTGGGATACTCAGAAAGGGCACTGCAGAATGATTCTCCCTCTGTTGAGTCACCCTAACCCCAGGCAGCAGAAGTACTCTGCTATTGCTCAGCCTGCACTTGTACAGGCATTAGTGACTGCAAAGGGGAGGGACTGTTACAAAGATATAAACCTGCAGGCTCTTTATTATTAAAAGTTAAACAAGACAAGAAAAAGGGGGAAAAAAAAGCAGCACAGATTTGGTCTTACATCCTTTATTAATGTCTCCAAGTTTAAAAAAACAAATTTCAGATTGTGATTTCAATCTTCTTCTGCTTTCTTAGCTTCTCCTGAGATCTTCAAAGCAAACTTAAACTCTGAATTTAAAAAGTGCTTAGAATATCATCCATATCCAAAAGAAGACTTAGGCTTCTTAATACACTTTTATATCCAGAGCCAGAAAAACCCCCTGAGCATCATCTGCTACAGCTCTGAGTGATGCCTGGGGCTCACCAAACTTCAAGTGTTTGAACAAAACTGCAAACTACTCTTCTTGGGAGTTCAGAATTTACCCTTGTTTGTAACTCTTAATAAGACCTAGAAATACAATAAAATAACTTAAACCTAAGAACAGGTGTGTGCTCAGCACAGCTGGCACTCAGCTGCAGTACTGAACGTTCCACAAAATACTTTAGTAAGTGCTTTATTTTAAAAACATGATTGTGAATTACTATTTTTCACTACTGGTTATAAACTTCAGCAAGATTTATACCATCCCAATGGGATCATAAAACATCTGTTTCCTGACCTGGACACTGAGCCAAACAATAGGCTTCTCTTCAGCAGGTCAAAATGGAAACTAGTTGTCCTACTGAATGGAAGCAAGCCTTTTCCCAACACCATGGTTGGTTTTGATCCCTGTTTAAACATTCTTAAATGAGACAAAATATTCAGAGTATATTTATGTCTTTTTCTACTGAAACCTGTTTATTGATCTGTTTTGGGGAGAAATGGCACATCTTCCCTCTGATCCCTGAGGCATGAGGCAGCTAATTACCAGAAGTGAGGCTAATGCCCAGACAGAGACTGGTGACAAGTGCTGTCCCTCAGGAGTCCCTGCTGGGACTAGCACTGTTTAATGTCTTCATCAGCAGCACGGACAGCAGGATTGAGAGCACCCTGGGCAAGCTGGCAGACAGCACAGAGCAGAGTGGTGCCATCGATGTGTCTGGTGATGGAATGGGATGGGATGGGATGGGATGGGATGGGATGGGATGGGATGGGATGGGATGGGATGGGATGGGATGGGATGGGATGGGATGCCATCTGGAAGAACCTGCACAAGCTTGAGAACTGGGTCCATGTGAACCTGATGAGTTCTGCACATGGGCCAGTGCAGCCCTTGTATCAATACCAGGGATGAAGAGACTGGGAGAAGCACTGCAGAGAAAGACTTGGGGTCTTTGGATACTGGTGGATGAAAAGTTGACATGACCCAGCAATGAGAATTTGCAACCCAGAAAGCCAAACATGTGTGTCCTACACCGAAAGAAGCGTGGGCAGCAGGGTGAGGGAGGGGATTCTGCCTCTCTGCTCTGCTCTGGTGAGACCCCACCTGCAGGGCTGCATCAGCTCTGGGGTCCCAGCACAGGAAGGACAGGGACCTGTTGGAAAAAGTCCAGAGGAGGGCCAACTATGTTGGTCACAGGGATGCAGCACCTCTCGTATGGAGACAGGCTGAGGCAGTTGGGGTCGTTCAGCCTGGAGCAGAGAAGGCTCCAGTGGGGGCCTTTCAATATGTAAAGGGGCCTATAAGAAAGATGGGGACAAATTTTTAGTAGGGCTTGTTGCAATAGGACAAGGGGTAATGACTTTACACTAAATAAGAGTAGATTTAGACTAGGTGTAAGGAAGAAATTTGTTGTTATGAGGGTGGTGAGACTGACACAGGTTTCCTTGAGCAATGGTGAATACCCAATCCCTGGAAATATTCAGTGATGCTGGACTGGGCTCTGAGCAACCTTATGGAGCTGAAGATCTCTCCCTGCTCACTGCTGGGGGGTTGGACCACAGGACCTTTAATGGTCCATTCCAACCTAAACTATTCTATGATTAGTTATGAGTCTGCAATTCTGTGAAATTTGGCTTCTTTGAAAGGCCGTCTGACTTTCTGACACAAAAAATCCTTTCAGCGTCTGGGAATTGCTTGAATGCATTATTGCAGATTTCCCAGTTTAAGGAGGTTGAAATAGTGTTTCCCATGCACTCAGGCTTCACTCTCCAAATTGTCACTGTAACTATTCACAAAACATACTTAGCTGATCACATATTGAGACCTGAAGTCATGTATTTGTCTTTTCTTCTAACCCTCTTACCCGTCCGTACAGTTTTAGTTGTCATCAGTTACATTTTAACCACAAAATCTGTCCCATCATTTGTTTTCTTGGAGGAAGGCAGCCCATTCTCACCCAAACTCCAATCTGATCAATCTGATTTATGATCACACTTAATAGTGGAATTAAACATTTCCAGACCTTCAAAGTCAACTTCTGGATTTTTCGAGATACAAAACATGTTTCTTCCCATCAGGAAAAATACAGCTTTACAGCAAACTGATTTTAAACATATATAAAAGTTTGGTATACTAACTCAGGGTGTAGCAACTCCAGTTTTCATCTCCTGGTAAAAAAGCCTGATAAATTCTGCCTTCTTTTCAACTGTCCTTTTCCAGGCAAATACAGAAAACAAAGTCTGTCTTTGTAGTTTAAGTGTCCCTTCTTCTAGCACAGCACTGAAAAATCCAGAAACATGCAGGGAAAGACTTTGACCCTTCCCTTCCCTTCCCTTCCCTTCCCTTCCCTTCCCTTCCCTTCCCTTTCCCCCCTCATCAACAGAGACATGTGAGTGGATTTGAAATACAGGAATAAAATTTTTATTACTATATCCTTGAAAAGAAAGAGAAGGGGATGAAAAATATATTCCAGGCAGTTTAAAAGTGTAACATTCTCTAAGTCAAAATTCAAGTAATTTTCTACTTAATTTTAGTATTTTTTCTATATGACACTATTCACAAGCTGATGATTTTCACACTTGATGTCAAGAGAGTATTGTGTGTTTGAGAGATTATATCTAGCTCATTCTGTCTGGCCCTGTGCTGCTTAACTCTTGAGCCATATATAAGCTTTGAGGTGTCAACTGTCACAAATCAAGTGTCAAAAGTGTACATTTGGGAATAAAAATGAAGACAGAAAAACAACTTTTCAGTCTGATCATATTGATGGCAAAAGCTATGTCATTCCCAGAGATCCACAAGGTGGACTTGAAATAAGACATTAAATCAATGTGCTACCGTGATATATGAATAAGGCTCCTATAAACACACCTACACTTCAGTCAGTCATTTCAGACTTCTCTACTGCACTTGCACATTAACTTCAGCTATCTCCAGAAAGTTTCCAAATTCTGGGACATATCTATGTTTATAAAATCATTATCACCACCTCTGAGAATGAGCTAAAAAGCAAGGCTACAAATTACTGACATACTGACTTCTCCTTATAGACAAGTGCATCTGCCAACTTGCAGCTCTTATACACAGCCAAGACACGGTGTAGTTGCACAGATACAAGGATGTGGAGCTGGCTGCTAGGGTAAGCTAAGTCTGGTGGGCTGTAAGATCCCAGGGCATTTTCCTGCTGCTGAGTATGCTGCTGTGATCTTTCCCAGTCCAGAAGTTTGTCTAGGCAGGTATCCAAATATGCACAGGGAGCATCTGGCACACAGAGCAACCCAAGGAGATGGCAGTGGCTTCACTGGTCCCTGCACATCCACAGGTTTACACCAAAAGCACTAAGATGAACATGAACAAAACTGGTGGCCTGATCATGCCTTATTTGCCAGGCCCAATACTTGCTTGCAGACTTGCTGCCAGCTGTTCCAGGTCTATGGTCCCTTCAGCCAACAGCTATGAGACACCCAGCCCCTCCAGTGCCAAGTTCACAGCCTTGTTACTCAACTCACTGGCTACTCCAGCTGCACTGTTCAGACACACAGATGGGCCCCTCTGCCAGCTGACCCGCCTCTCCAGTCACTGTCCTCTGGAACTATGGCCCCCTTTGACATGTGTGCATGTGTCAGCACCCTGAATGCTCATCCCAGCCACCAGCTCACTGTTGATCAGACACATACGCATGGGAACAATAGTTTAACTGCATGATAAGCCACATGAGGTAATCAAGGCCAAAGGTTAAGGGAACTGTACTGGCCGTTGTACAGCTTGTTTGACTCAGGACTGATTCATTTTATTCTCCTCTCCTTTTCTCCATTAATTTTTCCCTGGTTCTTCACCATCTCTTCCTTTCCCTGCATTTGGTCCCTTTTCTATATGTGGTATAATAAAAGTTGTTCATTCCCTCAATCCACCTCAGTAAGTTTTACAAAACTTCTGAAGTCCCTTCAAATGTTCCATTAGAAGCTTGCACTTCCCCATGAGCTCTATGATAATCTTGTTTCTTGCTTTCTTTGTTCTTTCAGCAACAAATTTCTGGTTGAACCTCTTCAAAGCCATGTGTCAGTGGCCATCAGTCAGTGTCCAAAGGACCCCTGGACCCCTGTATTTCTTATTGTCTTGCTATCTCCTCTTTCTCAGTGCTGCTGTAACAGTGTTTAATGCTCCTCTTGCTTCTTGTCCTTGTTTTTTAAGGTGACTAGCTGTTAGCTAGATATTCTTGCCCACCAGAGTCTACCTATCCTCATCCTGGCATGCCCTCCCTGAAGAACATTATTCGTCTCACAGAGCCTGAAATTGCATGAATGAAAATCAAATCAGAAGACTGGAAAAATCTAAGCCAACTTTTCCCATATGTTTAATTTAAATTGAGAGATAAAATCTTCTTGCTCTTCACGCTTGCTAACAGAAATGTCCAAACAGCACTATTTTGCACATAAACATTCTCAGAAACACAGATTTCAGTGACTGTGTTACATCAGTGAAATCTTCACACTTTTAAAATAAGCTGTGAACTCCTCAATTGATAAAATCTGTCCTTCAAGCATTTAGTTTTCCCCACACTTTCCAAACAACCTAATCAGTAGTTATATATATTTTAAACATGTTCACCTCGAAGCTTTATTTTTGCATGGTCTAATCTAGGCCCATTCATGTCATCCACTGCACAAGCATAAGGCAAACAGCATTTTCATTTTCCTTTGAATATTCAGGCTACCTGTATTACAACTCTGGTTCTAATTTCAAACAAGTTAGCTATTAATTGAATTACTTATAATTAGTGAAAGAGGTATTTTTACCATGGCTAAAACTTTCCTCAGACTTCATAAAAATGTTATACAGATGTTTTTCCATTCATAACTGGCATAAAATTATTTCTGATTATTTTAGATTATTTCCCAGTTATGGTGAGATTATTATGATATGTATACACATGGGAAAATGGTTGTTAAAAGATTATAGGACACACAACATACTAAACATCTAGAAATGAAGTGCACATTTAGATCTACTTATTCTTAACAATTGTTGCTTTATCTGAGACACCAAACCTTTAGCTGCAGTTTTATAATCTTGTTATGGGATCTTTTGCTAATACAACAATTAAGGTCAACCAAAGCTCTATGAGGCTCATAGCTGCAAGATAAAATGGAAATTCACTAATCTATTTAGCAACAAATTAATATTATTTGTGGTATCTACAACTCAATAAAGGAAGGAAAATGTAGAGGTTAATTTTTGAAATATAAAGCCATAGCAACAGAGAAGCAATCAATTATGAATGAATAACACTTTATCTAGAATCAGAGATCTGTGAGCACTATGTACATATTGAAATAAGCATGATTCAGCGGGGGGAAAAAAAAGGAGGAAAATTTAATCTTTAAGAAACTAAAGTCTGTATTCTTCAAATCTCCACTGTGCCATACAATAAGTAAAGCTCTCTCCTGTATCATTCAATAAAAAAGTACATGGATAGTTTTATATGGTATTATCATGTTTAGAAATGGCATTGTTCTTTGTTGGAAAGGAATTCTCTGCTTCCATTAAAAGTAATTAAATTATGTTGAGTGTTACAGGAATAAACACGTTGTCATCATGTACTGACTAAAGACATTATTCTGTAGCAACATATGCTTTGTAAAAAGTCCATCTAGGCTGTATTGGATTAGTGAGGCAAGGTTTTGGTAGTGGGAGAGGCTACAGGGGTGGCTTCTGTGAGAACCTGACAAAGTTTTCCCCAGGTTTGCCAGAGTCCGTGCCAGGCAACTCCAGTACAACCTGCTGTTGGAAATCAGTAATGATAGTTTTTGCTTCTGTGATAATAAAAAAGAAAGTTATTGTGCAGATGTAATTGCCACCAGGGAAGAGGGGAGTGAGAATATGTGAGAAGAACAGCTCTGAAGAAACCAAGACCAGTGGTGGAGGGTCAGGAGGTGCTCCAGGTGCCAGAGCTGGATTCCCCTGCAGTCCATGGTGAAGCAGCTGTGTCCCACAGCCCACACAGGATCACAGAGATGCAGAGACCCAACATCAGACTGTGGAGGAGCCCCATGCCAGAGCAGGTGAATGCCTGAGAGGCAAACCCATAGGAGACCCATGCTGGAGCAGGCTCCTGGCAGGGACCTGCAGACCTGTACAGAGAGAAGCCCGTGCTGGAGCAGTTCTCCTGGCAGGACTTGTAACCCTGTGAGGGACCCATCCTGGAGCAGCTGTGCCTGAAGGAAAGCACCCTGTGGCAGAGGGACCCACATGGGATAGACTCACGCTGGAGAAGTTCATGGAGGACTGTCTCCTGTGGGAAGGACCCCATGGTAGAGCAGGAGAAGAACCTCTCTCCCTGAGAAATGGCAGGAACAATATGTGATGCACTGACTATAGCCCTCATTCCCTGTCTCCTTTCACTGCTGGGGGTAGGAGGTGAAGCTTCAGAGGAGGTAGAGCTGGGAAGGAAGGAGGGGTTGGGGGAAGAAGGAGATGGTGGGTGTTTTTAAAATTTATTTTATTTCTCATTATCCTGCTCTCATTTTGTTAGCAGTAAGTTCAATTAACATCCCCAAGTTCATTTTGTTTCACCTGTGACTGTAACTGGTGAGAGAACTGTCCCTCTCCTTATCTCAACTCATGAACCTTTTGCTGTATTTTCAATCTCCTGTCCAGTTGTGGAGGGGACTGATAGAATGGCTTTGGTGGGTACCTGGCATCCAGCCAGAGTCAATCCACCACACTGGCTGAACTACTTTTGCCATAAGATTTCATGCAAAAATACCTGATTAAATTATCAATAAAATATTTCAATGCAGTTCTCATGACAGTAATGAAAAACATTTTAATAGGATCCTATTTTGAAGTGCAAAAGTGAACAAAAAATCAGACATAACAAATTATACTTATTAAGATAATCACAATGCAATTACATGATCTTCTTTTCCATAAAAAATTATTTTGATGGCCAGTATATGTTAAAGTATTAATTTCTAGTTCCATCTCTTCTATATGTATTCCACTAAAATACTGCAGAGCATACAACAGAAACATGAACACTGTCTCTGATAGCACTTTGGCACAGTAAATATCCCAACTAAAAATTATTATGAAAGTATTTTTCTAAAGAAATAAAATGAACTTCAGAGTATAAACTTTAGCTGAACAGTTACTTTAAACAGATTTATTTTCATTTGCCTTCACTATGATGCAGTTTTTTAAAACAAAAAATGTTTTCTAATATAGAGCCTTTAAGAGATGGACATAGGAAAAAAAATAGGTTTTGTTTATTAAATGAAGTATTAAAGCTAAAGACCACCTGAATGGGCAAAAATGAAAAATTACTATTGCCATTATGTGGAAGACCCTGTTAAGAAGCAAAGGAATTCAGGGTGTACCATTAATAAGACACAAATTTCTAAATCCCTTAAAAAGCTTCTGACTCTGGTCCAGTCAGTAATAAGTAAAAATTGTAATTGCTGGAAAGCCAAACCTCTAGAAATGTAAGTAACCTCTGTGAACCGGTTGCCTCCATCTCTTTTCCAAGAAATAAAAACTCACATCTTCTGGCACCTTCACTTGGCAAACTTGCAGAAGAGGCTGGACATGACCGCAGTGACAAAACCATTACACTGGTAGTGTTTTCAACAGCACTCCCCAAATACCATAGCTGGAAGGCTAACACAATGTGGTTTTAACAGTTGACCAAGCAGTTTATCATTTTGCTACAAAAGGCAGGCTATTAAAGATGTCTTGACATATGCTACTGATAAACATGATATTTAGTGCTGCAATGCATACAATAAAGAACATTTAAGCTAAAATACCCGGAACAGACTTTAGGCTGCATGTGAAATGTTTTCCTCAATGTTATCTGCTCACATTTTTGCTCCTGATGCTGCACCTTCTGTTACCTCTTACTTATCTGTTACAGGTACCATTTCTCATATTTTGTGGCTCAGAAAAGTACTTCATGTACTTGTAAGATGGATCTCATAATCAATATCTATATAAATAATGGAATAAACTGTGCAGAAGGTTGCACATGTTGACTCTTGAGTCTTACAGCAGGTGGGAGAGTCCTAAATGAAAGATGGAAAACTCAGTACCAGATTTCTCCCAAGGTGTTTTGGAAGAACAACATGGAACTTTTAAAGTAAAAGTGTGTTTTCTTGGTGCTGATCAACTTAAATTTAAAAAAAAAAGCAAACTCTTGTATTTATTGCATTGTGACATACTGATTTTGTTAGTGAAGTGAGAGAGTCATCATCATTCACACAACTTTCCAACAACATGAAACTAGATGTTCTCAGAGGTTCATGTAACTCATACATCTGTCATTACTTTTCACAGATGTGTGTTAAAAATATTCTCTTTTTGAAAGTTAAATAACTTTGAATGCTTAAAGGCCAAATATTCCATTGGTGGTTGAAGTCTTCCCCTGAGGAGCTACACAATTTAAAAAGCCTCTCAGTAATAGGTTTAGCTCTGCAGAAACCAGTTTGAATAAAGCTAAACAAGGCATGAACTAGAAATAACAAAGATGGAATATCCTTGTTTGTACTTTCCTCCATCAGAAACTGCAGCACAGACCACATGTAAATTAGATGAGCCTCAGATCTATGGGACTGCTCACCATAGTATTTTTCTATGCCCATATGCACGGCTGAAGGTGGCCACATCTGCCACCCAATGCCACTCCTCTGAGGTAAAGAAAAATGGTTCTGCATGTAATTTATAAAAACCTTGTTCTGAAAAAAACTATTCAAAAGCATTAAAAGTATAATCACAAGGATATTCACCCAGTCAATCCAAAGATGTATTCTTTGTCTAGACCTGTGGATTGCTGGCAGTTTTAGTTTGTCCTCATCAATATAGAGCAAATGGTTTTTTTCAAAAAGAAAGGTGAGAATACATAAACAGGAGAAATAGGGGCATTTTTCTCAGAAGACATAGGAAGCATATATTGCAGCAAGTGTGACACAGTTCTTATACAGCATCAGAGTTGTGGAAGAATGGGCAAAATGCATGTTCTTACCGAATGCAATCATCTTATTCATTTGTCAACTAATGCAGAATTTAAGGTTTGTGCACATGTGATGAATAAAGAGCAACTATAAAGTATACTCAGCAGAAGACCATGGAGTGTTGCAACAATGGCAGCTACTTGTAGCTGTGAAATATATCAGTACACATCAGTTATAAAATACTGCTTATGTTTTATTCATGAAAAATAACTCAGTGCTCAGGCCCCACCATCAGAAATTACAGAGCATTGAAAGTATCTGTGACAAACTACATCCAAGTATTGTGTCTAAAATATTTACCATAGAATACCATTAGAAACAGCAATTCACAAGTACAGGTTATACTTTAGGAGGGAAAAAAAGGATGTTTCAAAACTGAACTTTTAAAAGTCCAAAATAAGACAGTGGAATATGTTTTTAAGATAGTATAAGATAGTATATCTTAGTTATTATAAGATTTAATATACATTAATATTAGGGGTTTTTTTGTTTTGGCCTGTCTGTGACTTTACCTGCCCATCAATGATGAAACTTAGCATATTTTGCAAAACTGCAAATAAGTCACTGTTGCAAACCCATATAAATCAGTCTAGTGCTTCCTGGGACTAGAGTGACTTGCAAAATAAACAGAAATAAAGGGTAAATTCAATAAAAAGTAGGTTTCTTATTTTTGTCTTGTTAACTTGTATCTCATTTGCAAAATTTCTTACTAAGAAAACTGTAATATAGGGAATGAACATTTTCTTTCAGGTGTCCAAATTAACTAGAGAGAAATTTAAAGAAAAACATGATTTTTACAACATGGCAGCATAAGTATTCCCTGGACTACTTAAGGTGGAGGAGGAACCCAATCCACACAAACAACTGTAATAGCTCTGCAAAGCCTGCTTTTCTTTATATACAAAACTCCCAGTGAAGTAATGATGAACCTAAAGTAATTACAGGAACTCATAAGAATCTTCTCTACCACTATCAACAGACAAACCGACACAATCCCCCATACTTTAGATGAGATGGGGATTACAGTTTTCATATTCTTTTGTTTGTTTTGTTGTGGTTTGTTTGCTTGTTTTTCTGGACTTGGAGATAGCTTGCAGATAAAAAAGGGTTCTGTTCCCAGCTCAGCATTCAGACAGGATGCTGTCTGATTATAGCCTGGTAGGCTATATGAAAACAAGGTTTATGCAACCTCTGCCTCTCTCTGTCCCAAGTTCAATAACCTTGAAAGCATTATCCAGGTTCAGTGGAGTTTGAGAGATAATATCGTTCACTGAAATTTCATAGAAATAGATAACCAGACAGGAGACACAAGGAACTGAACATTTAGGAGCCAACATTAAATAACTTCCTATCCAGTCAGCAAATTTATACAAATTTCCACTTCTGAGCATGGCAGCCTGCTCTTTGCTGTCAAAATGCTCTGCAGTAGAAGATGTTAGGCATATGCAGTCATAACAGAAAATATAATTCAGGTAAATAATAGCCAACCAGGAAGAAACTCTGCAGAAAAACAGGCTTCATTACCTTCAATATTCACAGAATTAGTAGCTTATATTCTTAAAGGATGAAATAAATGTGGATAGCCTGAAGTTTTTGCAGATAACCAAGGTCAGTAGATTGCTATTCATCTTAGGAGAAAATTAGAAGTAAATATAATTCTTCACTGGTACTTCCAGGGTCTAAGTCTCTTGCTCATAGGACCTGGGAGGCTGCACACTGTGGCAATCAGCTCCTTTATGGATTGCTAACTCCAGACCTTTCAAGGCCTTGACTCACTTATCATATCCCAGCCACAAAACTCAACTTGAAAGCAGATTCATTGCTTGGATTTCTTTACTGATGTACTATCAGAAGTCTAAACTGCACTCCTTTAGTGATCTATGAGAACTAAGAGCTCATATTACTTGCAGCTGTCCCATAACTCAGTCCAAAGGTGATGATTTCAGCTTCTCTCCTTCTGCCATCTGAGTATTTCTGTTTCATACCCCTCCTACTAGCACTAGTATTGCATACCACCTCTCTACCATCTATCTTTGAACTGATTAATTTCTGTGTCTGTTTAAGCAGGTAATCCTCATCTAGATATAATTTTTCAGTTCATGCAGTATTGGATGTTGTGCATTCTGTGTCTCTTTACTGAAAAATACCCTTTCATAATCACAGGAACCCTCTCTTGATTATCCCAACCTCGGTCTCATTTCAGTAACATTTTAAGTACATATTTAAGCACTGCTTCTAAGTTTTACATCTTCTTACCACATATTTTGATTTTTTTATTCCCAAAACGATGCAGTCAGTGTAACACTTTACCTTTATATTATTGTTTATTATGTTTTTCTTGAAGCACTGCTTCTAAGTTTTACATCTTCTTACCACATATTTTGTTTTTTTTTTTATTCCCAAGACTATACAGTCAGTGTAACACTTTACCTTTATATGTTTATTATGTTTTCCTTAAATTATTTTAGCTTATACCAAATAAATTATATTTAACATTACCTTAAGGATTTATGGCCGAGTTGATCCTTACACTGTTTCCATTTCTCTTTCTACAATGCTATCTTTAACATGTACTTTCAAAGTGAAAATAACACAAAGCAAACAGATAGTCAGAGATATGTTCCCTTTCATCATGACAGCTGTAAAGAGAGAAAAACCCCAACCCATTCTGTTTGTGTCAAAGCTGTGGAGAAAGAGCTCTGCTAAGTAGTAAGTCTTTAACCAGAAACATGTCTATTTACTACAGTAATGGAGAACTATCTCTAAAGCCCTTACTGATTTCAACTACTGCTTTTATCATGACAGGGGAAAAAACTCTGTCCAGCAGTCTTATAATATTCTTGCCTGCATAGGGCCTTAGAAGTTAGTTTGAGGGTTGGAAGCATTGGATAAAAACTACTGCAGTTTAAGGTGCAAAATTCTGATTTGATAAAAAAATCTCCATGCTAATTACAATTTACCAGTAACATTTCTCTTGAAAAATTGAGAGAATTTAATTGCAAGACCTGAGTGGGATCTTTCAAAGCTACTCCAAAAACCTTTTTTCTCAGTCTTTTCTGGCACATTCCCTGTTGTATGATGCTTCGGGTCAATGTGATTGGCTGCCACTATTATTTAAAACAATGTGAAAAGCAAAGGCTTGGTGCTCTTACTTTCTGTTTGTACAGCTGAAAGCTATGAGTATTTTTCACAGTGCATTTTGTGCTCTCTGGATCAATGTACAGTTGAGCCAGATCCAAAAGCTAATAGCCAGTGAAATTACTAGTTAGACCTGAGCCTTCCAAATTTGGGATTTGCTGATGTTTTAAAGTGAGGTACACATTCCATATTGATCCTGAACATGCCAGGCACCTGTTCAAGGTATCTGACATGTACCATTTTGTAGTTAAGAACTCACAAAATACCGTGGTCAATCTTGCTGTACAAAGAGCTTTATATGGGTATCTCAGGAATCTTGAACAGTGATGAGCCAAAGATTCAGGTGGAGATCTACTAGAAGGACATGGAATGTGCCAGCTTTTGCCAATACTTCCAGGAGCTTGACCGTGCCTGGCTAGATAAGTAGAACCAAGCCAGCTGTGATGCAAGACTCACAATTACTTGAACTGGATAATGAAAGCTGGAGACTGCTGCAAGACAAGACTTCTAAAATTCCCAGAAAACAACAAGAAATTCCAAGGATAAGGAGAATAAATTGGACTGGCATTAGCCTGGTTAAAAATAAATGAAGATTTTTTTATTTTTTTTTCTCTAAGCACATGCTTGGTTGGGAAAAAGTTCTTTTCTGTGCTGATCGTATGCTGGTCCCACCACCAGGTGCTGTGCACACTACAGGCATGGCTATACTGCAGATGGCCTCAGAGCTGCACCTGCTCTGGGTGGCTGCTGGAGGCAGCCTGTCTCCTCCCAGCCTCTGGAGCAGCCTGGCACCCTGCCCAGCCTCGTGATCACTCCAAGTAGTCATAAGAACCTCTCTTCCTCATTCTCTCCCTCAAACCCTGACCCTGTGCTTGTCCTTGCACTGCAATATGTGGTGTGAATCACAGAATTACCCCCAGCCTGATTCATTCCTGCAGCTGGGTTGAGGTTCCCAAACCAGGCAGAGCTTTTTCCTGCTTTCCTTCTGAGCTGTGTCCCCTCTACACAGATCTCATCCCTTTGGTGCTCACACACCCCCACAGAGAGCATTTCCAAAGACAGCAGGTAATGGTTTTCGTGAACAAGAGGCAGACCCAGGGAGAGAAGCCATCACAACTTATTTCCAACGCACTTCATCTTGCTCTGGCAAATTATTGGGAGAACACATCACGCCCACGCCCTGGATAAACATCCGCTGTACAAGCAACATTGTATCATGTGTTGTGAGCGATGAAAACGCACTGCACTTGTTTGTGGCGCCTCTTTTTCTGACCTGCTACCGCTTTGCTCTCACGAGGATCTCCTTTCTCCCGGAGCACAAGGGGGCGAGGAGCTTCCACCAGAGCTACCAGAGGACACAGAAAATAGCGATGGTGCCTCCTCACAAGGTGCCACGAAGCTGAGGACAGAAGGAGAGGACAGAAGGAGAGGACAGAAGGAGAGGGCGCTCATAGCTGCGGGCAGCGCGGCCAACTAGCAATAGGAGAGGACACGGGTTTAACCTGACCGGGGGGTTTGGTTGGACTTTGCGAAGAATTTCTTCACAGAACGGGAGATTAGGTATTGGAATGGACTGCCCTGGAAGGTGGTGGAGTTACTGTCTCTTAGGGAAAGGCTGGATGTGACCCTTGGTGCCGTGGTCTAGTTCACACGGTGGTTTGGTCGTAGGTTAGACGCGACAACCTTAGAGGTCGTTTCCAATGCAGATGATTCTGTTAATAGGATTCTGAACCGCGGCTGACAGGGAAACGCCGGATGGGATCCCGCTCTGTCCCCTTTAGACCCTATGCCGCAAAAGCAAGATGCGCGACCTCCCTATTCCCCTTTCCCCGACCCTTAATTCCACTCCCGGATACGGGATCCCCCCGTGCCCCTCGGGACGGTGCTTTGTATGCCATTCCCAAGCCTTGGGCCCCCCGGCCCCCGGCACAGCCGGAGCTGCCAGGAGCGCGGCGCGCAGCCGGCTCCGCCCGCGGCCGGGTGGGCTGGGCCCGGCTCCGCCCCGCGGCTGCGCACACGCCGATCCGGGGCCTGAGCTGGCCTGGCCCGGCCCGGCCTGGCCTTGCCCCTTGTCCTGCCTTGCCCCTGCCCCGGGACGGCTCCTGCGCCCAGACCACCCCAGGCCGAGCGGGCACCGGGGCTGGCCGGGCAGCCGAGCTCGCCGGGCCGTGGTCCAAGCCTGCCGGCTGTAAACTTCGCCATGTTTGTGAGAGCAGCTAGCGCTGAGAAAATCTCTAAACCCCGGGATTTTTGACTCCTTTAATCTGGCAGCGCCCGGCTTACCGCTCAGGCAGTGTCCGAGACGTGGGTGTGTAACGTGGGAAGGGCAGCGCTGGTCGTGCCCCCCGAGCCGGACAAGTCTGTGGCTGCTCAGTCGCTGCCTTGCCCTGCTCTGCTTCGCAGGAGCTTGTGATGCGGTTAAGGTGCAGCTGACGGGGTAGGCGGGGTGGTTGCGATTCGAAATCTATTGCTGTATTTAAAAGAAGTAGGTTTGTAATCTCAGGTTTATACGTTTGTATATAAAGGGTAAGAACATCAGCTTAACTTGCTGGAGAAGTATAACAATTTAGTTTAGTTGTGCTCATTTATAACAGACTCTATAAAGTTTCACTGAGTTTATAAACAGAGTTGTTTTCTCTAGTCTTGCATGTAGCTCAGGATGTGGTGGTTCAGTCCGTTTTGTGACACTGTGTTTTGTCCATGTACCATTGTGCTGCAGTGCTTAGCAAGTTGAAGGGTGCGGTCGTAAACAAAAGCCACTTGTCGCATCTTTAATTTTCTGAACCCATTTTAACTAACTGTGAATTCTCGGAAACCGCAGCTAGGTTCAAGGGGAACCATCAGTTGCAAGGGAGACTGCACCAAAGCAGAGCTGTTCTTGGCTTTAGTGACAGCATGGAAGCTGTGACATAGAGAGATGTTATATTGTCAGAGTCACTACTGTTTAGCCTCTAAGTGCTGGATAAAAAATCAACATGTTTTTGATTTGTGGTCAGCTGTAATAAGGTTCAGACTTGGCTAGGGGAAAAATCATATTGGTGAATCCAGTTCTGCTTGAAGATGGTTCTGTGTTTTCCTCTTTGTGAACTGAGACGTTTCTCCCTGGTCTCTGGCACCATTAAATTCAATTATTGAAGCTCAGGTACACTTGGTATTGGAGGATGCACCTGCTTTAGTACTTTAATTCAAATAAAGGATGTGCTCTTGAAAGGAGTTCCCAGGCATCCTTGCCTGCTGCACTTTGGTTCATGTCACAGTGTGATCAGGCAGTGTGTGAACTTTCCCTTCTGGAAGAAGCTAAAACTAGAAGGTGCACTTCAGTTGTCAGTGGGTGTTGGATGAAGTGGTGGCAGAACAGCATGATCCCTGAGCTTTCAGATCTGTAATTGTGACAGCTATTGCCTAAGCTGCAAGACTCAAGTTCCTTAGCTTGAAGGCTGTAGGTCAGCTGCAAGGAGAAAAGTAAACAAAAACCCCATGTGAAATAATTGTCAACAGTGTCAGCAGCTTTTTCAGAACTTTTTTTTTAAATAGCTCAGTAGTTTTAATTTTCAGTTGAACAATTTCCATTATTGAATAGCTCCCAAACTTAGAATGTTTTAAAAGTTCTGTAGCAGCAGAAGGGTAAATAGCTTTCCTGCTTCTAAGGGTTTAATGACATAAGTGAACAAAACAATCCTGCATATTTGCTAGAGCAGTAACTGGGACTAGTTGGCATTTGTTGACTTACTTTCCTTCTCCCACGTTCACCTAGCATTTGTGGCAATGTAATGAATTCATGTTGTGTTTGCACTGTCATCAGTATTGAGATATTTCTGTTCTGTCTTGAGTTGTTGGTTTAAAATTTTCTGACTTATTTTTCTCTTTTAATTTTCCTCTCAGGGCTTCCTTTTAGTGAACCAGCATGATAATTCCTAACTGCCATTCTAAAAATACCTCTTAATGGACAAAAAAAACCCAGTGAAGTTTTGCATATTCTTTTTTAATCAATTGATCAGTTGATTGATCAGTTGATTAGTCAATCAATTTTAATCCATTTTATTCCTCAAAATACTGATTAATTGAGTGGCTGCTGTCTCTGTGTGTTAAGTAACTAAAATGGGTTATGTAGGTCACCTGAACAACTAAGTGCCATTGCTGTAGAGGTTTATTTTTTTTTCTCTTTGAGGTTTTTTCCCCACATGTTTCAAACTGGGGCATTTCCGCTTACTGCACTTCTTTACAGACTTTAATTTCAAATGTTCTGTGTTTCAAGGTATTTTCAGTGTCATGGCTGAAAAGCTGCTGTAATGAGGAAAAATTAAAATACACACAGGTAACAAAAATGTTTTCGTGAGTGATACTCTTTTTTAAACAAGTCTTTATAAATGCTATATATTGGCAGCTGCTATGTTTAAGTAACTCCCAATTTCCACTTTACTTCCCTGTGAACTAGTCCTCTTTTGAATTAAAGGGAATCAACAGTTTGAATACCATGTGATCTATATGTCTAGCTTGGAAACTAACAGCCAATTCTAGGTTCTCAAAACAAGTCCAGGCTAAAAAATTGACTAAAATTTGGTCTGTCATGTGTGTAGAATTTACTCAAAATTGCTTTCTATGGCCCAGTGTTGATGATTTTTTTTTTTTTAATAATACAAGGATTAGTGTGGTGTGTTAAAGCCTGTACATTAACAATCCTTTGAAAAGCTGTTGCACCTTTTGTCTGCAGTTGTACTGTTCTAACTTTAACAGTGTCTCTCATTGATCTGCTTTTAACCTGTGCATACTGGAGAATCTGAACAAAGCTCCCAGTTAATTCAGGTTCTTTACAGTTTGAGATTGACTCCAGCTTGAGCAGGCTTTGCAGGTCTTAAGGGATCTGAGCAAAGGAGAACTGAGTCTTGTCAGACTGTGGCCACACACTGACAGTTACCTGGTGCAGAGGAATAAATGCAAGCCATGTTTGAATCATTCTCCCTGAAAACATCCTTCTGACTTTTTTTTAGACATGGGAAAATCACTTTCTCACCTGCCTATGCATTCATGCAAGGAAGATGGCTATGATGGAAGCTCGGTGTCTGATAACGTGAGGAATGGTTTAGTTCACTCAGAAGTGCACAATGAAGACAGCAGATGTGGAGATGTGTCGCAGTTTCCCTATGTGGAATTTACAGGAAGGGACAGTGTCACCTGCCCAACCTGCCAAGGAACAGGAAGAATTCCACGAGGTAAGTTTCCTCATTTATTATTTTTCTTTTTTTATTCTATAAATTTACATCATAACCATATGCAGTTGTAATAATTCATAACAAATAGCTTTTTCAAGTCAAGATGAAGTTTTCTCATCTTCGACTTCTTTTTCAGCAACTAAGCATTTTGTTACACTAGATGAGTGTAACAAATCAGGTCATCTGTTACACCTGGCTGTTACAACTTGGATCTCCTCTTGTCTTGTACTATGCAACTGTTTCTTCCTCCTCAGCTTTGAATCCACACATAACCATAGCTCATCCAAGTTAAATTAGTAAACACTTAGTTTCATGACATTTTATTGCACCTTTTTCAACTACCTATTTTAAACTATTTGAATCAATACATAACTGCAAAAATGGCTGCAAATACAGAGATAGAAAAGTAAACCCAGGCTGCAACCCCTCTTCCCTGATTTATAATTAATTTTTTTGCCCTCATTGCTGCCAGTGTCCCTTTTTTTCCTTTATCCTGCTTTTTTTTCCACTGGTGCTAGCTAGGTGGATAATTCCAGCTTGGAGTTGAAAATATATAGACTCTTTGCCTGCCTTGGGAAGGACCAGGGTACACAGCCTTAGTCTCCATACCTAACTGTTTTGTTTGCTTTGCCCTCATCCTTTCCTTTTCCTCTTGGTACAACATGCTCCTTTGTTATGCTTCTGTCCTAAATGATAAGCTGCCTAAATATTTATGAAGAGACCTGTGAAAGGAGAGCACAGGATATATGAAACTGGGCAGAAGGAGAGCCAAGTGGGCCAAGGCACAGCATTTTGCTTCAGCTGTGAGATTTTCCCTTTGACTGGGGAAAAGCTGATGACACGATTTCATGTTTGAGTTTGCCTTTGCCAGACCTCTTATCCAAAATAGATTATTGGGTGTAAAATCTCTTGGAACTGATTTTGAGCAGCAGCTCAGGAAACTTGAGTGATGTCTGTGCCATGTTGTGCTTCAGTGAGATTAGGTTATGACACAGTTCTCAAACACTTGCATCTCACCTTTGTAGAAGGACCAGGGAGCATAAAATATTTCAATGGTTGCAAATACCACAGGAGATTTGTGTTTTAGCTGTTAGACTTTCTATTACAATGTATTCATGGAGTACCTCTGAATTCAGCAAATTTCACACCTGGAAAAGCTATAAAACTAAAAATTACCTTAGTCAGAAAGGGTAAAAAAGTTTGTTCTGTTAACTTGAAATACTTGTTAATATCAATAGCATGTTTTACTCAGAGTGCAGAAATAGCAGGATTTCTATGTTCAGAAGCTTCTTATTTTCACTGTAGAATCCTTGGATGTAGTACTTAAATAAATGTTAATTATTTTATTAAAGATTTTGCAGTAACTATAAAGCCATGCACATTGTCTATACATTCTAATGAAATAATGTAGTTAAACTTAGAACTTAAAATTAGTTATTTGAGCTAAGAGGTTTGTAATCATTCCTTAGTATTTTAAAGAAAAAATGTCATGTTTGGAGGTCATTTGAGGGGAGAGGGGAAAAATTAAGAATGACAGCATGACTAGTAAGGTTATAATTAATACGATATGATGGCTAAACTATAATAAATCCATGAACTTCTGTTTTGTTACTTGGGCAGCTTTAGTTTTTAGTGTGATGTATGAAAGGAGGACTGATATTTTTTTAAAGGTGGAGGATGCTTCATTGAAGTAGAGATGAAGATGTGTTTTAAATTGGTAGAGGCTTTTTAGAAGGTTGATGTTTTGCATGCTACTGTATGCTTGGTTAGCATGTTTTGCTTAGCTTAGTGATTCAGCATGGAATCAATGCCAAGTGCTTGATTAGCTAAGTGATTATTTGATCAAATTCTGTGTTTGGCTTAAAAGTTGCAGGTCTGACTTGGCCTTGAGGCCTCTGTTCTCATACAATTCCACAACAAATAACAAAATCTCTACTGGCAGATGTAGTACACGTGTTTTCAACTACTCATCTCTGCATGTGCTCTTTACTTCTGTTGTTAAGATACTCCCTATAAAAATGCTGTCCAGCGACACAACTTCCATGGAGAAATTCCAGTAGATACTTATTTTGACTTCCAGGATGCTGCAGCTCAGCAGCACCATGATAAATATGGTTTTATATACTCCTGATTTTCAGAATGCAGTGTGTGCATTGCTTGTGTTGCCCAGATCACCTGTATTGTTAGCTTTAGTTGTTTCAGGGCTTGTTTTTGGGCTTATTTTTTTGGGGTTTTTTAACCAAACCTGACTTCTGCTTTTTCAGAAGAGTACATGCCGAATGCCTTCTGGATCAGTTCTTGCTGCCTAAGCTTCTGAATGTTTTGTCCCATGAGTTCATATGGTCTGGTATAAATAGCTCAGAGCTGTTCTGCATCGCTTTTTCTCCAGGAAGTGGTGCCAGAGGCAATACTGCCTCTGGTCATGTGTGCAGCACAGAGGCAGAATTTATTGCTGTTTTGGTCCTTGTGGACTTGGTGTTTTTTCATCTTGATGTTGTGTAAGCCATGCTCTTATTTCAGAAAGTGATATAGCTACAGTAGCATTCGACCTGGGTCCTTATCTGGAATTTAAATGTTTATCTTCAGTGTTTATTCTTGGTGCCACTAAGTTGTAAGGGTTACTCTTTGTTTAAAGAGCTGCAACAACACTTATTCTTTGTTTAAATTCTGAAAGGGTGTTTTTGTTTCCAGGGCAGGAAAATCAGCTGGTAGCCTTAATTCCATACAGTGATCAGAGACTGAGGCCAAGAAGAACGTAAGTCAATAGCTGTTTGTGATACCTGAATCTACAGTTAATTATTATCTTCTAGTTAAAATTCAACAATTCAAAGGGGATAGCAATAAGAAGAATCAAGAAAAAAAATCAGTGGAATGCTTTCTTGCATTCATTATTGGAAGGACAGGGCTTGTGGGTAATATCAGCCTTAACCTCTAACTCTTGATGAGTTATTTATTAACAAGTGTGCATACTTCCATCACAGTACATCTTAGCTAAGTACAAAGCTAAGGAATACTGTGTGACCTATTCATGTTTACAGTAATGATGTATGTCTTAATCTCTGAAACATCCTAATTGATCTAAGCAGACACATCTTCACTGTTAGAGTTTGAGTTAATCAGTAACATCTTTGAGCCACTACTACAAAATAAGTTACCTTAAATTAATTTGTAACATTCTGATTTTTGCAGCTAGAAAAATCAACAATTTATGATGCAGCATATTTAATTTTTTTTCTAGGATCTACTTAGGGGGTTCACGACAATCCTCAGGGCTTCTTTCTGACATGTTTTGGTTTTTACTTCTTTTTTTTTAATGTTTTGATATTTTTGTAGTAAACAGAAATGAGTGCCAGGTAAAAGAAATATATTAGCTTCACGTAATACTATTCTGGATAATATATCTGACGTAATGGTAGTGCAAATATGAAACATACTACTTTAGTGTTCAAATCTTGACAAAATTGGAGCTGAAGTAGATCGTTTTATTTGGGGAGAGTTTTTTATTATCTCTCACACCACTACCACCACCCCACCCTCCTATGCACACACACACACACACACCCATTTCTATTAGCGCAGACCCTTTTCTATTAGCTTGATTGTGAATTTCCTGCTCCTTAGCTGAAGTCCTAACACTTTCCCTGGAAGTCGGGATTCTCTGTCATAAAAGCTTTATTTTGTGGTCTGGGTGTTTTTTGTGAGACTTCCGCAAAATGATGGAAGTTGTACTATAAATAAATGTTAAGAGGAAACGGATTTGTTTCAAAGCACATAAATATTTACCTCTTCCATTTTCCTTTGCAAATTACAAGTGTGGGGATAACCACATGGTTTGAAATGTGATTTCTAATATTATGCAAGAGTAACAGCTGTTTAAGACATAGCTGTGAAGTACAGCATAGGGTTTTTTTCCCTTTTTAGAAGCTAATGGAATTAGCTTCTAATAATGAATTAATTGTATACACTAGTCCTGCTCCTTATCATTTAAAATAGCATGTCATTGTTTTTTAATATACTTTTGACTCTGAATTGTGCTCTTTTTTTTTCCTCAGAAAGCTCTATGTGACTGCTTCTGTAACTGTGTGTTTACTACTCTCTGGACTGGCTGTATTTTTCTTGTTTCCTCGCTCAATTGATGTTCAGTACATTGGTGTGAAGTCGGTTTATGTCACTTACGAACAGGAAAGACGGATAATCTATCTCAATATTACAGTAAGTCTGACTTTTTGGGTGTTTGTAATGCATGAATGCAACAGGAGATACTGCTTTGGGAGTTTAATGTATGTAGAAACTGTGGTCTGGCTGAAAAGCTTAATTGGTGCCTTAAGAACTAGAGTTGGTGACCAGTTTGAAAAATGTAACTGAGCCTGCTGTGGCTGGTTCCAGCAGCTGTAGCTAATAGACATGTATGTAGTTGCAAGCTGACACTGGGTATTCTGTTTTCAAAGGAACAGTAACTTTGGAGTTCTCCGTGTTACTTTTGGAATATGTCTGAAATGTAGTGTGTGTATGTAGGAATGCTATTTGCTACTTCCTTGGTATTATGCCTCTGTCAAAATTGGTGTCAAGAAAAAATACTTTCTTATCCACCTTAAAACTTAAAGGAGCTCTTCCCAGATAGTTCTTGATTTCTTTGTAGTGACCTTCATACAGGTTTGCCTAAAAACTTTTGGTAGAGTACTTCATTTTAAATAAAGCAAAGCTGCAATGGGAGAAAGAGGTCCTTTGATAGCTAAATTTCCTGGAAGGAATAATTGAGGATAGGAAGAAATGCAATATTTGAAGTGGAGGGTTGTTACCAGGAAAGTTTGCGCAGAAGTTTGTGTTACTCAGTATATTCACTAAACAAACTCAGAAGTGATAGTGACCCTACTCCTCTCTGCAGTCCTCACAGGCAGGAAAATCTGCTTGCAGAATTTCTTATATTACTGTCTCATGCACAAGACTCAAAATGCTTGCTCACTGAGATACACAGAATGGATAGGCATTACTGTTTTGTGTTTGTTTTTTCAGAACACACTTAATATAACGAATAACAACTACTACTCTGTTGAAGTGGCAAATATCACAGCCCAAGTTCAGTTTTCAAAAACAGTTATTGGCAAAGCACGGTTAAACAACATCACCAACATTGGTCCACTGGATATGAAACAGGTGAGTAGCTTAGGCTTTCAAAGTTGAACATGTGTTAATCTTCATATATAAATCTACTTACTGGTGTTTTCATTGCTTTTTTATTGTGGTTGTTTTTTAGATTGATTATATGGTGCCCACAGTCATACAAGATGAAATGAGCTACATGTAGTAAGTACTCATTCACTTTTAAATATCACATGAATCTTATTAAAAGTTGCAGTGCTGTTAAAAACAACTTTTTCCAAAGTTAGCAGGAATCTGTTTGAAGAGATGCTAGGGCATTTTCTTTAATTTCAGTAGTACTGCAAGATAGGTAAATCACAATTGCTTGATTAGTTTCATATAGTGGCTTGCTGTACCTGGCTGTATACCCTTTAAATGGTATCACTTTTGTGGTATTTTAGGACTTGGCACTAGTTAGAACTGCTGCTTTAGGGGTGAAAGGGCAGGTGTGTTCCCCTAACAAGTTCTCTAGAACTTTCCCACAACTTTCTCTGCAGTAGAAGGAAATTTGTATTTAGTGGTATACAAATTAGAGGCTTGTCTTCACATGTTGTGTATACAGTAATAAGCAGGGTTTACAGCCTGCCCTTTGAGTGGTTTTATTCATAGCTCCTGAAAGTTCATTTGTCCAACAGACTGTTACCTCATTATATCTTGGTCACAAACCCCAATTTTAGTTCTCTTACACTGAAGTCCAGACTGAACAAAAGAGTTAACTATTGAGGCTTCAGGTCTTTATACATTTCTAGTGAATGCCAGCCTCTTTGGGACGGGAGAAAACCTTGTTGCCTTCAGTTGTTGAAATAAAATGAAATAGGTATGAAATGCTAAGTGAGGCACAAACTTCAAATCAACAGAAACGTTGAACCTCTAACGTACACCTTTTAAAAGTAAGTTAGCTTTATGTAAACACTGAATCTTGTGAATCTGCTCGCACTGTGGATGCATGAGGATTAAATAAACTTAATAAATAGCCTTCATAGAACTCATGATAATGCTGTATTTTCTTACAATTTGGGTAAGCTAAGTTCACTGACTCTTTATATTTTATTTTTGTTGGTTCTGGGAGAAAGAATGACAAAGGCATGAAAATATTGTAGGTGGCTGCCAAGCAATCTTACTGCACTGATCACTTACTTTTCATTCTAAAGCTGATAAATTTGTGACCAAGAGCAATGATTTAAGAAGCAGGGGTTAAAAGTATGCACTTACATGGTGCTCTTCATGGCTGGTATGTAGGCATGTGTCAGAAAACGTAAGTCCAAAAAGGTTATCTTGCAAGAGAACAATAACCTTGACTTTGGAATATGTGTATGTTGGTTAAAGGTTATTTTGCATAATATAGAAGTGGATGAGTTCAAAAAATAAGTGACAAAGTGATACTGACAGGCTTTAAATGTAGTGGCTCTGGTTAACCTTGGTTAGCTTCTGGAAGGTGGAATGAACACTTTCTGAGGACACTGGTGTTGTGTCCTCAGCATTACATGGGAGCAAGCACCTGTGAAGGCAGTACTTGTAAAAGTAAGACTTGTGTGTGTCACAGTGGGTCCAGGTGAGCATACAGTCACTGGCGAATGATTCTGCTGCCATTGCCAGTAGCTCTGTAATCTCTGTATACAGACAGCAGAATTTCCAGTTGAAACTAGAAGTCTTGCATTTCAGATAATAACTCTGGAAAAGTTTGATGTAAATCTAACAATTGTTCTTCTTTTTTGCAGTGACTTCTGTACTTTACCATCTATCAAAGTACATAACATAGTAGTGATGATGCAGTAAGTATGGTAGTCTTCCTATGTGTGAGAAACAACTTCAGAAGCCATGTAATTCTCATTAACATAGTACTCAAATACTTATTCCTGGAGACTTGGTATCATAGATAAAATGAAGTCAAGTTGCTTTTTAGTGTAGCAGCTTTATAGTTACAGAAAGTGAACTGTCTTTTGACAGGTTCTGGAGGTGCAAAGACTGGATTGAGAATCATTGTTACTGTATCTACTGTGCAGCGGGGGGGCTGTAGCCATGGAGCTACTGATGTCTCAAAAACTTTAGAATTATTTTATGTATCAACCACTGTTCAAAACTTGCTGAGATCTTTGATCTTGAAGGAGTTCATGGTTTTAGCACTCTGTCAGAGACTGCTTTGCGACAGTGCTTTTTTGTGACATTACATAAATTTCAGAATGGTGGGGTCTTTCATTGGTGAGGGACCAGGGCATATCTTTAGAGTAGATATAGCATGGCTTGTAGCTTGTTTAGTCATTTGCTTTCTTATCACAAACCAGAAATATTATTTGTAGTGGTAAATTTTACAAGTAAACCTCAACTTTAGCATCTTTAGGAAAAGGACCCAGATGTCTTTCATGGAGAAAATCTATAGTGGTAAATCAGTAATGTTCTTAAATTTATTTAAAACATATTTTGATCCAAAACCTTTTCCTTAATAACCCTAGTAATATAAACACGGTGATTTTTAGAATAGGAAACTCAAAATCTCTTCTCTTCTGTCTTTTTAAGAGTGACAGTGACAACCTCGTACTTAGGCCACCCTGAGCAAATATCCCAGGAGAGATACCAGTATGTGGACTGTGGAGGAAACACGACCTACCAGCTGGGCCAGTCAGAATATTTAAATGTCCTTCAGCCTCCACAGTAAAAGCACCTGTTGGTTGGTGTGGAATGACTGCAGTTGGTGCTTGCAGGGATCCATTGGATAAAACTGGTGTTCCATGGAGTGGAGAGTACATGTGATGTACAGCATAGCAAACATGGAGATCTGTACACTTTAGATGCAAGGAGGGAAAGGTGCAAATTGTAAATAGGTGCACTTGTTAAATGTTGTGTTTTCCCCTTCTGTTTGCTTTCTGTTACTGTAAGCACTTCTGTCAAGTTGTGTGGTGGGGGGAGAGGGGGAATATCAGATTCTTGAACAGAAATGGGACTTTTCCTTACAGTGTGGTACATCAACTTAGAGTAACTGTGTGTATGTCTGTGTTTAGGTGAAATGTGTCACTAATGAGCATTTTCAAAAAGTAATACTCATAATTTTTCAGTTTATACTTCAGTTCTTGATATTTGACTATTGAAAATGGAATGTTACTACTTAAATAACAAGATTACTTTGAGATGTCTGGGTATGAAATTTTTGTTAGTAACCCAGTGACAGTAGTTCTTTATTTTGGGATTCTACGCTTTATTTGCTGTCCATGGTTAGAGGTGACATGCAGTCTATGAAAGCCAGGAAAGCTCTCTTGGATGACACTATAGTTGAATGTGCAGTTTCTAGAATCTGGCATATTTTCATTCATATTCCCTCTTGATACCTCTGGGATGTTATAAGGAGAATATATATTGTTAGATTTAAAGAAACAACCCCCACAACAATTACTGACAAGGAAAAACACAAGACTCTAGAAAACAAACAAGACTTTACTAGTCTGTTTTTTAGTAAGCTTTGTAGAGCAGGTATTAAAATCAAGATTGTGCATTTGGAACTAGATGGGCAACTTTGAGCATGGGTTTGGAGAGCTTGGTGTAAATTTTTGTGATTTTTACTGTTTTAATATATTATGTACCTAAGCAACTTTTAAGTGTTAATGTGTTGGGTTGTGTTCATTTCTCGCGCAGGCTCAGTAAGCAAATGCAGTAGTTATCTGTACCTCCAGAGCACTCAATGGTCACATCAAAGTTATCTAAGGGAAGATGAAGCAATTCTTTCTGTAGGAGTAAATGCTTATGTAATTGTGAGATTACTGACTGACAGCACAAAATAGTTTCTGTAGCACAGTTTGCACATGTGAATTTCTGGGGTAATTGTCAATCATGATGATTATAAACTTTGGGTCCAAAGTTGTTTGACTCCTGAAGGCTGACTGTTCTGAGGGTTAATTTTTTAATTAGCTAGATCAGGATTGTTTTATTTCTGAATTAGGTGAGATGCAGCTGTAAGAAGGTACTATTGAGTCTGTTGCATTGTAATGAAAAATGTATTTTTTTAAATAGGTATTACTGGTTTTTTTGCTGCCTATCTCCTGGAAATAAGCTACACAAAATGAATTGGCAAAAAACACAATAGAAAAAGGCTTCTGAGTAACTTGCCACTAACAATCTCTGATGCCCCAGTGCTTCAGTAAAGATAGATGTCTACATTATTCTCTTATTTGCTGTCCTCTCTTAGATGGACCTAAGGGGGGGTGGGGAAAAACGTGGGTGATGTACCCCTGATTTAAGAGACATTAAGTAACCATAATAAACCCCTAAATCCCCCCCCTCCTCTATGTGAATTGCTATGAGCACTTACTCTAGAGTCTGTGAAAACCTTTGGAACTTCAACTGTCATATAGCTGTTGTCATATATCAGTTTCATATAGTTGTTGATAAGATTAAGACTACATCTTCTGCCTTAGAGAATTTCTGTAACTGCAGTAGTCAATTGAGTTTACTTATTGTAGTTATATTCCAAAGATTATTCTTGATTTTGGGCTCTTAAAAGTGAATATTCTTTATTACAGCTCACAGTCATGAGGGAAACTAGGCCACAACTGACTCACCTTTCTAGAGTTTAGATGAGGTTCAGTCCTGTAGCTGCTAAAATGCATTTATAAGCTTGTCTGATAGCCTGAAAAGATACAGGTGATAGCTAAAGACCAGGAGAGCGGGGAGCTGGCTAGAAGCAGAGAGGTAAACTCATAATATCCTGTTGTAGAAAGATATGCTGTTAATGGCAAGTAAGGAGAGAATTCTGGTTTAAATCATATCAGAACTGAAGTCTGCCAGCAAGTGACAGAGGCTCTTTTCCTCTAGACTTAAATATTTACACACTGGAGTGTTGTTTTTGTTTGGGGGTTATTGTTTGTGGTTTTTGAAATAGAAAAAGAAGAAAACAGCTGTAGGCAGATAGTTATATTGACTTAAACCATATTTTTCTTCCAAGGGTGAAAAGTAATCTAAAATAACTGGAATGGCACAAAGATCAAATTATTTGGTGACAGTAGTGAATGCTGCTTTTGCACAAGCATGGCAGGGGTAAGTTACACTTCATGTAATGTTGAGACTCAAACTTGCTTTAGAAATTTTGGTGGACATGCTGAGCAAAATCAGTACTTAAATCTGTGATTCTTAACCTTGCATGAAGTGCGTGGAATTCTCTGATTTAAATTAAAGAATTGAGTGGAGTCATTCTTTCCATGTATGTGTCAGAAGAGAGAGGATAAAACTCAGGTTATTTTAATCTAGGATATCTAAACATCAATTTGTGATAGACTTACTGAATGATGAAAAGTTCTCATTTTAAGAAACAAACTGGGTTAAAAATCCCACTGAATTCTCAAATTAAATCAATAATGGGAGAATAAAGAGCTTAAGGTTCCAAGTGCTAGTATTCCCTTGCACAACTGTCAGCATATTACTAACCAAATAAGGCAAGTATTTCAATTTATCTACTGATTTTAATATAGCGTCTCATCAGATAAACAGGTAAATATCTTGTGACTATTTAACTTGTACTTGCTTTATGTGACCAAGCTTGGAAACATGCTAAGGGAGCAAGAGAACTCACTATTAACGTATAACTTTGTAAACAAGGTATCAGTATAGATCCAAGTGCCAGACCTTTTGTTTTTCACATTCGTTTTATCTTGATCTTAAAATAAAAAAGGCAAGCCTTTCAGTTCAGTTGTAAATCAATAAATAGAATTCTCTCCAGAAAGTCAACTTGAAAAATTAAAGGGTTTTTTTCCTGGGTTTTTTTTATGTGTGTTTTCTGAACTGATTCATATTTCATTCATATCTTCCTCTGGTCTTCAAACACTATCAAAATACCTTTATGCTGATATTGCAGTGTGTTTATTTCTGGTAGAATTCTTTTCACTTGAATATTTTGTAGCAATTCCTTTGCCAAAACCTGTTGCACTTTAAAATAGAAGCTCTGATAGTTATTTCTGAAAACAGTAAGAAATATAGTTCGGATGTTGCACTGTAATGGCACTATTGAAAATCAGCTTAATGTATTCTGTTTAAAATAACTATAAAATTTCAAAAATTTAACTGAAGTATGGAACACTTAAATGCGTAAGAATGTTGACTGTTTGACCATTGGAGAACAAAGTTATTGTACGTTTCAAATATACTGCTTTAAAAATAAAAGAATTAATAAATAACCATCCAAGATCCAAACCATCAAAGATCTAATCATCAAATATCTATCTGGAGAGATTTAAAGGGAAGCACTCTTATTAAAAGATTAAATACCTGACATTTCTGAATTCCTGTTGTGGGAAAAAGCCTGTAGAAGTTAATTCATAATTTCTTTACTCATCTCAATGTCATAGGGATGGTTGCTTAATTCCTAATCTTTTGTGAAGACAAACCATAAGTATATTTTTTCTCTGTGGTGTAACTTCGAAGTTCTTAATGCACTTCTGATGTGTGCATGACCTGGATGTTAACATTTTAGTGTTTATATTTTGCAGCCTGATATTGGCAGATTTGAGTACATGTTTTAGTTGACTTTGCTTCAAATTGTCCTTGAACTTCTGTAGTGAATATATTTTTTTCATAATAGTGCATTGCAAACATGCTGGGCTTTTTAGCATGTGGTTTATAAAGGGAGCCATTTAAACACCAAACCTCTAAGTGCTTGGATTAAACCATGAGGGTCTTTAACCTGACTGAAGTTCTGTGCCCTCATGATGGAAAGGATGGTGCTTGGAGTGGTATAAAAGAAATTTCTATATTCAGAAAATGCTAAAAGAGAAATAGTGTTATTCAGCATTTAAGGTTTCCCTTTTTTTCCTCCTTTTTTTTTTTCAGGGGTGGTAGTTGTGGTTTTGTTTTTCCTCCCACCCCGCTAATCTATAGCAAGACATCTCTCTGTTCCCAGACAGCACCTTCTGAAATGGGTGACTTGTTCCAGAGCTGGGCAGCTGCAGGAAGCTTCACTTCAACTGAATTGCACTTGCAGAGTTAGGAGATGAGAAAGACCAGCAGTGGTACCTCTAACAACTATGAACTACACTTGCCTGTCTAAAATGACACGACCCTAGTAATTCTTCCAGGCTTTCCTCTACTGAAAGGGAAGGATAAATAAAGCAAGTGCAACCAATATACTTCAGCAATGTACTACTTGCAACCAGCAAAATATTTGTTAGTGATGGCCCTGGTCACACCAAAAAGTCTCCTTTTTTTATTTTGGCCCAGGGAAGGAGGAATAGATCCCAGCCAAAAGATATTGAGAACAAAGATTTGGCTGTGGCAAAACGCAATGTCTGTTCCACTTCAGAAGTCACCTACCTATTTTAGGTGAATTGTGATCATTACCAGAGGGGTGTTTTGGGGTAGTTCTATTACCTACAGCTTTTGCCATGGGAATCTGCTTTTCCATGGGTAGGCAGGCCTGTTGGCCAGGAAAACCAGTCTGCATGGGATCTGCACATGTGTGGAGAGCCCTTCAGTCTAGTGGGAGACTGTTCAGTGGGAGTAACATCCTGATCCTCATACTCTCCTCCTCCAGCCATCACAAGGGTCCTACAGCTTGGATGCATGTGTTTCCTGGGTACTGAAACTGCTTTTGCTTTGCATGGGCAGGGATGTTTAGTACCACACATGTCGGTGTATTATGGTGCCTGAGTATTTTGGGTCTGACTAACTGTGGTTTAGTTCTTTTGTTTGTTTTAAGGAAGCAAATTTAACTGCTGTTAACATCCAATGTACAGAGTGTGCATATAATAGCTTGAGATATGTATAGAAATACTAATGAGTGATAACTATTTTTGTAACTTAAGATGTTCTTGTAAGTGTGTAGCAAACAATCTATCCAGTAAAGCATGATAAACACTCTAGAAGTCAAAGAGTATTTTGGAATAACTTGTAGGACACAGAAGCTATGTTAACGTAAGCTAACTGGGGCGCAAGGGATGTTGTTATTCAGAGGTTCAAAATCTGGGCCTAACCTTATTATGAATATGTTTCTAGACAGGATTGTTTGACTCAAAGAATTATATTAAATTTTCTATTTTAAAAGCTTGGATCACGTATATTTTTTTTTAACTGACTTAGTATTTTTCTCCCCTTCTTCCCTGTCTCCCACAAGTTTTCCCTCTATCTCACCATATTTTCCCTCTAGCTTTCATGTATTTTCAAGGATATTACTTCAATTTTTGTAACTTGGCATTCCATGATGTGAAGACTTTGCAATCTACTTTTTTTATACTATGTTTTATTGTGTTAAGCCTGTAATAAACTTGAGTATCTGAAAGCTGAACACCATATGTGAATGAATTAGTGTTGTCTCACTGAACTACTGAAGCAACTGAGTCCAGACTTGGGCAGTTGTGGTGGGTTGGCCACCAGGTGAGCCCCCACGCCATTGCTCTTGCACTCCTCCCTCCCAGGAGGATGGTGGAAAGAACTGGGAAAAAAGCAAGGAAACTTGGGTCAGGATGAAGACATTTTAATACAAGAAGCGAAGCTGTGTTCACAAGCAAAACAAAATAAATTTATTTCCTTATTAAATTTGTTAAATGTATTTAATAATTTACAACAGGAAGATAAACCCCATAACCCTGATTAGCCTTCCTTTTTGTTTTTCCTGAGGTTTTATTGCTGGGCATGATCCCATGTAGAATAGCCTTTTTGTCAGCTGGGAGCATCTCTCCTGGCTGTGTCCCCTCCCAGCTTCTTAAGGACTCACAGCCTAGGCCCTGCAGGTTTGGGCAGACACAAGGGGGGAAGAGGCAATGAAAAAGGAAACCTCTGGTGCTGTGTGAATTCGACTCAGCATGAGCCAAAACATCGGTGTGTTACCAGCACTGTTTTATCCACAAACCCAAAACACAGAGCTGTATGGCAGGGATGATGTAAGGAAAATTAACTCCATCCCAGACAGACCCAGTTAAACCTATCTGCAAAGTTGCTTTAAGGGAGCATTATTGCTGGAAAACCCGAATCTTTGAAAACTGGGCAACAAAGAACACGACTTTGGAACATTCAGAACATTCATAATACTCAAATGTTACAAATAGCTTTACACAGTGGGATATTTTTAATGTTTGTCTTGGAAAAACTTGTGTATTTACAAGTGCTAAATACACAAGTGCTAAAGATATTTTTAATGTTTGTCTTGGAAAAACTTGTGTATTTACAAGTGCTACACCAGTTTTCTGGCTTGGATTTGTATGTAGAGGGTTTTTGTTTCTGCTTGAGAATCTCTTTAGAAAGGCTGATTTTTTTTCAACTAAGTTTAGGTGGGAAAATAACTACAGTCATTCTTGCTATTTTCATAGAGTCATTTTTCCATCCCAGAGTTATCATAACCATTGTTACAACTGTCCAAGCCCTGTATGGAACACTGTAAATGGGAGAACAGCAACCTTTTAGCACTACTTTCCTTTGTTTAGATAAGATCTTGAAGAGATGGAAAGATCTGGTTCTTTCTTGTTCTACTGAACTGGAGCTGGGTTGACAGAAATGTGGCTTTAATAGTGAACAGCTTTATTTGAGCCAAAAACATCAAACTACATTATTTGGATTCCTCTCCTGTGTTGTTTTTTTTTCCATTCAAAGCAGGTAGGGGACTACATAGGTGAAATTCTACCAGGTAAATTTCAAATGCCACTTTGCCTGTCTGGAGAGTATAAAGAGCATTAAAAGTGAATAAATGCACTGACAAATGAGAACATATAATCAAATATGAATTTGGACAGATTGAAAGACCTAGAAATTCTTATTCTGGAACACCCGAAGCAGATTATTTTGAGATCCAGCTACTGAAAGGTCTGACATCTTGAAATAGACTCGTTTCAAAGACCTAACTGACAGAAACTTCTGAAAGATTTTGAAGTTTCCCTGGCTGTACATTGCTTTCCTTTTACTTCTCAAAATTTCATACAGATCTCAGTATAACTGTGTAACTGAGTGCATACTTGGGATGTGGTTTTGGGATATATCCATCTGAGAGTACTCTGGATACACTGATTATGAATGACACTAATTGCCTTCCAGTGTAAAGGTGATGTCTATCTGGCAACTTAAGGAATGCCAAATCACACATTTAATTTTGCTAGAAGTCTCTTGATGTCAGATGAGGTAAAGATCCTGCTACATTTCTGTTGTGATTTTTTTTCTTTTTGTTTTTCTTCAGGAATCCTTCCTCCTTAATTCTCAGAGCTGAGGTGTTTTCCTGTGCATGGGTAGCAGTGTCACACAGTTTAATGAGCTGTCATGGGCACTGTGGAGCTGACCTTGCTCCATAATGGAGCTGCTTTTTCATGAACCAGTGAATCACCTAATGCAGGAAAAGTAGAACTTGATTAAGGAGCTTTGGCATCACTGTAATGTAGCATTTCACTGACTGCAGTTATGGATACCTGGAAGGTAATGATGTATGTCATACTTGAGAGGTTTTTAGGAAGTAATGCTTCTAGTAGTCGTAGCAATATAGTTGAGGTTGAGAAATGAATGTAATTTGCCTCGGTCTGTCTTTTCTCATGACAAATATACCACAAGACTTTTGTTCTGGTAGTCAGAGGAGTGATATAAGGGTTACCTGTATAGGTGGTAACAGCTAAAAAAGCAGGTAAAGACCTACTATGTTTTTTATGAGTTTTGGAGTCTTATATCCTACTAATATATATTATTCCTTAATTATGAAGTTTGTCTCAAATTATTTATGTTTGTGCAATGTTAGTGGCTGTCTGCATTGAGATCCATACCCACAATAAACCTGTGACCAAATTTTACATTCAATGTGTTTAAACATGTTGAGACAATCAATGCAACAATTTCACTTTCCACACCGGCACTAACTTTGCGAACTTTTCTTCAAATATGCAACAAAATGCTAAAATAAGACTTAAAAGCCCGAGATATTGCTGCAGAATGTAGATTCTAAAACTCATACCATCTACAACCATTTTTGCTTGCTGCCAATCCAGAGATGGGGCAGAGTTGCTATTTCCATGTCCCTTTTAATATACTACGTGACCTGGCATGTCCCCTGAACCATTTATGATCAGGAGAGGATCCTGGCTTCTTTAGCATTTCTAACTTCCTCTGTGGCACTCTGGGATCCAGCTCTTCAGTACTGGTAAATATTTTCAGGGCTCAGGGCTGAAATGTTGTTGCCTTGTAGACTTCCCGAGGGCCAGAAATGTTCATGGAGGACCCAGCAGATGAAAGCCACACTTCGAGTCCTGAAAGCAAATCAAGCTGTTGTGTAAATATACCTGGTGTCTTGCTCCTGCAGATGGCTACCAAGCTTGCCTTTGGTTTGCTCTCACTGAAAATGCAAAATAGCAGGACAGAAGGAAGCTAAGACTTAGAAAAAATAAAATGTGCTAATCTTATGTTGCATGCTGTCAACTATACTGTTTGATATGCTAATACATGAAAAAATCCTATTTAAACTGAAAGCTGGGCTTCTCAAACATGGGAGGGATTCAATTTCCTTCTCAAAAGAATGGCAGAAAAGCTGAATACAACTCAAGGTTACTTAGTAACCTTGATGAGGCCAGCTAAACCCAGGGGAAGGTGCGTGCAGGGTCTTTGATTTAAAAAACAGAAAGAAGCCCCCTGGCATCTAAGACACCCCCTAAAAACCCTAACAAACAAACAACCACCCATCATTATTATTATTAACAATTTATTTGTCTATATAATGATATATAAATATTATATATATCATTTATAGTGCAGTCTTAGGCATCCTAGTTTTTATCGTGGGGGGAGGGATGGGTTATAGGTTTTTTTTTTAAAGGAGAACTTATGTGCCAAGGTGATCGAGTGCTGCTGCCTTCCCTCCAGCAGTGATGCCACTAGCCTGCAGCATGTGCCAAAGGCAGCAGCCTCCTTAGTGAGATGGGTGTAGTTCAGTTGATGCTTGAGGAGCTGAGAAGTGCTCTCTGAAGAAGAAAAGAGGGTTAAAAGTGTGTTTCTGCTTCCCAACCCTTCACTGCCCACCCCACTCCAGTATTTAAGCACAGCCAGAAGCAAAAATAACCTCCCAGGAAAGAGCAGGGCTGTCCTGGTTGAACTGTTCAGATGAAATGGACTTTCAGACTAATAAATCCAGTATATGACTTTCATTCTGAATGTGTGAAATACTCCCACTCAGAGGTCTATTTCAGATTTTAAAATGGAAGAGGTCTGAATATGTGTTAAGTGAGCAGTGGAGAGAATTATGTTGATGCTGAGACATTTAATTTAGTGAAAGATCTTGAGCAGCCCTGTTTGTGTCTGTGTGGCTGGATTTCCACAGACTCAGAAATGGCAGATTGACCTTGCATCAGCTGCTTCTCCCAGTACCCCTTGAAGCAGAATTGCAGAGGGTGAGTCCACAGCTCTGGAATGGCAGCTGAGGGGCCCAGCACCTGAAGAATGAAGCAGTGAATTTAAGACCCCAGGCAGAAGAAAAGTTTTTGGAGAGGCTTTTCTACTACCAAGAAACATGTTTTAGTTATACAGTTTTGAATTTCAAGATTAGTTTAAAATATAGTAATATTCTAATTTCCTGTAAATCAATATTACTTTGTATCCTACTGAAGTTGTGACCCTTGGCTGCCTGTGATTTCAGTCGGTTTGAATTGTTCCTAAATCTAGACCTCTGCAAGGTCACTATAAATCTGTAGTAGAGGATGGTACTGGCACAGCCATTGACACCATTATACCAACATGAATGTAGGTAGACTTGGATAAATGTGTGCTGAATACAGGTACTCTGTGAGATGCTCTGTTCATCCTCTGGACTAGGAAAACACCATTAAGAGATGATCTTGTTAAAAACTATAGCTGTAGACTCACTCCCGGGGCACATTTGCTATTATTGAGACAGCTTCATGATCTTACCTCTCTGCATGTTTCCCTCCACAGTATCAGAGAGGTGGCTTTAAATACGTATTGTGTTAGAGAACACTAATATGTAAATAATCTCTTTTTCATTGTGCAAATGTGCTTTCTTGGTGTAAATGTCTGATCTTGTTCTTCAGGAGATACCTGCATCCGTTATTTAAAGTACATAAAATTAATATTTAACATCAAAATGTACTTTTTGCTGCTGCCTGGGAAAATCTTATTTCTTAGACATGCATCCCTGTGTCATTTTTAGCATACTCACATGGTAGACTTGAATTTTGTATGTAGCCATTTATTTAAAGTCAGTCATATCATATTGCTTAACGGCTTGGACCCAGCCTTCAAAACTAAGAAATTCCTGAATTCATTCCCATGCTCCTGAATTGTGACCTTTAAAAAGCAAATTGCCTTATTGTGAATATTTGGATAGTCTTACTCCTTCATTACAGAAACACTGAATAATATGCAGTATTTTCAAGAACTGCATGTTAATCATAATTATTAATGCAAATAAGAATATGAAAAACAATTTTTCTAATGTATTAACAAGACCATATTTAAGAGTTACATGTACCAGTGAATGTGGAGTGGCATCTATTTCCTGT
The DNA here is from genome assembly GCF_014805655.1 of Passer montanus. NCBI lineage: Eukaryota > Metazoa > Chordata > Aves > Passeriformes > Passeridae > Passer > Passer montanus. The sequence continues at coordinate 17,142,011 of NW_024356505.1, read as the reverse complement.
TGACATTTAATTATGTAAAAAATGGATATCTGCTCCAAAAAATAGCCTGGGGTGAATGACTTGTCTTTTTATAGTTGAGGAGGGAAAATTCACTGAAAGGGTGTAAAAGTTTGGTGTAACAACAAATTCAGTAATCAGGTTTATTAGTGTGTCAGCTGCTCCTCCATAGTTTTTACATCTCTAAGGCACTGCAGAACATCTCTGCTGCTGCAGAATATATTTGCAGCGACCACACAACAGACAAATTGGTCTGGAATTCTATGTTGATGAGAATAGCATCTTGTTTAATTTTATTTCTTTTCTTAGTCTCCTGAACTGTTTGAATAATGAATATTAGCGCTATTTCCTTACAGGGTGATCAGTGGAGCCTCATCTGATAATGTAACAAGATTAAATACATTCCTGGCATTCCTGTTTTATTTTGGGAAAGTCTTCTGGAGAGCCTTTCCATGCTACTGATGATGTGATACTGAAACTGAAACATAAGTGGGTGGAATCTCATGCATTACTGCTTCTGGATAAGTGTTTAACTCCAGCAGTCCATGTATGTATGATTAACTATATCCAGCAATCCAGACTCCAATTCTTTGCCATAATTTCTTCAGGAAAGCTTGGGTTTGGGTTGGCAGCTTCTGTTGTGACGCTCCAGCAGATGTGGTCACATTGCCAGGCACTGTGGCCATGACCTCTGGTGAATTGCTGTAGTGCAGCACTGCAGGGGTTTTTTGTTTGTTTCATGACCCAAGCCTGCCCATCTGAACTAACTACTGTAGAGATTTGTGAATTCTATGCTGAAAACTTATGGTAACAAATTTTATCATTAGCATAAGATGGTTCACAAAAGGATCTTTTCAGGTCTGTAATTTGAAGGATAAACAATACTTTGTGTTTTCTTTGTGATTATCCTTTAACTCAAGTAAACAAACTCTGCTCTGAAAAACATTAATATTCCACAAATGCTAAATAGTGATGTCATCAGGGTAGTTTGGAGCTGATTTTACAATTGATGATGTCACAGAAGATCTGTATTCTGCTCATCACCACTAGTCATGTAGTGGTGCAACTTTAGCTTGAGATTGGTGAGCACTTTCACCAAATAACATTGATTGTCCCTGTGAAAAAAAGAATAAAAAACGACAAATACTGAATACTTGTGTAACTAGCAAAGCATAGTCATAATTAGTAAAGATCTGGACATATAAGTATGTGCAAAGTCATGGAAACGTTAAGTTGTTATAAACCAAATCCTCTTAAATGGCATATTAATTTCTTTGGAGTTGATGCAATACATCATGTAGTAAGTGTGTTGGTGAATCATACTGGAAAACAAAAAAGTTTCAAAAGTGAATGATATATAATAAATATACCATACAGTGTGTAATATATATCATATAAATAATGTTCACATACTTTATATAATATATATTTTTGTATTTTATGTGATACATACACACTCACAAAAACCCACAATATATATGTGTGTATGTGGGTATACATATATATATGTGTGTGTGTGTGTGTATATATATATATATATATATATATATGTATGTATGTATATATGTATATATGTATATATAATGTGTGTGTGTATATCCCAATAGAAATTACCAGGCAAATACAAATGTGTTACTTCTGCAAGTACTTTACACTGAAATGCTGAATCTATATTTGATACATTGATAAAGTAGACGGATTTTTAAATATCCCCTGGACAGCTAATGAGATTTGCATTGGTGTTGTACCTTCCAAAATGAAACCATTCATTTCAAAGATGAATGAATACCCATCTCAGTGGACTTCTGGCTTTTGTGCTTTGATCTTGGGCAGGAATATTACTTCTCATTTATTAGATTTAGAATCTGTAGTTCTCCATTTGGCAGACAGTGACAGGAAACAGCAGAATCTGGAGAAATTAAATTGTTCAAAGAATCACTGTCAGTGAACTAACTAGAAAAAATCCTCCAAAGGAAAATAAGCTACCTCACAACAAAATACACATCTGTATTAGGCGTCAGAGGAAGGAATGCTAAAGTAGATACAGAAAATCAAATTTACAGCATTGTTTAGCTGTTGTTTTCTCAGATTGAAAATAATATTTCTGATTTTTTTCTTTTTTTTATATGAATAAGTGTCATGTAGTAGGTTTTTTGTCATTGCATGTTACAAATACATTGTTTTCTTTTGTAAACTTAATCATTACATTAAAAATATAAAACAAATAAATTTAAGTAATTTTAAAATTAAATGTCATTCTAATAAAATATTAAATATGCCATGTATAAGAAAAGCAGTCATTCAAATGCAGCAAGAAGTAAATTGTAACTAAGATAATGTTAGTAGAATTCCAAGTAGATGGATAGAAAGATACACTGCTCTTTCTTGGTGGGGTTAAAATATGATTTATCCCTTGCACACCTAATTCTATTAAAAAGTAATATAAAAAACAGGAAGGAAGAACTGTTTTATTAATGTAGTACAATACTCAAAGTCCAAAGCAGTTTTCCGGAGACACATCTGTCTTTGGTAATTTTAATACCTTGATCTTTCTTTTTATAGACTGTATAATCTGTAGGTGTTTGCAAATTACTACTCAAATGCCTAAGTCTTAGCATTAAACTACCAGTGCTGACTGGAATTTGGTATCCATGGAAAAAAATGCATTTTATTATGAACCAGAATAAAAATCAAGAGTTTTCTAGGAAGCCTGGAAATTGCTGATTAAAATATATTGTGGAAACTCAAACTATAATGATGTTATCAATGTATTTTACTCAGCTCTAGGAGCAGGGTCCCACAGGCAGCTTCTGTCCCTATTGTGGTTTGTGAGTGCAGGATCTGGGTTACAGAAAAACACTGGAGATTCTATGGAATCTCGTAGGTATGGCTTAACCCAGGATTTTGAAGACTTAAATTGGTTCAATCAGGAATAGAGGGTCTTGATTTGAAATGACAGGTGTCTGCTAAGGAAGGCAGGAGCCTTTTTTGAAATGGAGAATGTAAACCCCCTCCCTCCAAATTATTATGATTTTGAAATTAAGGGGCTCTCAGACAAAGAGATGGGATTAGGAATAACAGATCTTTATTAGGAAAATAAAACAAAATAAAATAAAAAGGCAGTAATACAGAACAACACTGATAGAGTCAGAATACAACATGACACCCTGTTGGTCAGGGTGTTGTTAACAGTCCTACTGGAGTGACAGATGGGGTTCTGTTGAAGCAGTGATCCCATGGTGTAAGGTTTCCTCTGAGAGTCCAGTGGTGATGTAGTCCAGTAATACAGAACAACACTGATAGAGTCAGAATACAACATGACACCCTGTTGGTCAGGGTGTTGTTAACAGTCCTACTGGAGTGACAGATGTGGTTCTGTTGAAGCAGTGATTCCATGGTGTAAGGTTTCCTCTGTAGTCCAGTGGCCTAGGCTTCCTCTGGGAATCCAGTGGGAAAAGGCTGACTGTAGTGTTCCAAATCTCAGGTTATATCCAGGTAGGAATGCTTGGCTCCTCCCCCTGGGCAGAGCACCTCACAATGGGATGATGTAATTTTTATCAGTCATGCAGTGACACTCAATGGCCCATTAACAGAAGACTGCAGGTAGGATGGGTGGTGGAAGAGATAAATAAAACTGTCCCAGATGGCTTCATCATCTGACCCATAACAGAAGATAACTGCCCTGCCTGATTCTAACAGATGGCAATAGAATAAACACCCCTGGCAACACCTTGAACTGCAATCTAAGACAGAGACATTTGAATTTGATAAAGACTTCAATATGAGACCAGTGATTGGTGAATGGTTTGTCTACTAGAGAACAATTAAAAACTATGAACTAGACATTAGCAGTACCAGTACTACTGCTGTTCTGACAGCCTTCACCCATCAGGTTTGTTTCTCTTCTGTGCACAAAAGTGCATCATAATTTTCACCTCCAGCACACGAAGAGGTGTGTATATATGTATGTATACACATATATGAACAACATTTTAGTTAATAAGCTGTGAAGGCCCGTGGTGGAAGATATAAACATTAATGGGTCATTGAGTCTAAGGATTGTTCTGGTTTTTTTGCTGATGAATAGGCTATTAGGCTTTAATATCACATTGTTTAAAGTACATTTTTGTGGAAGAGTTATTATATAATGACTATCTCTGCCATCTTTGTAATATACTGATGGTCTTGACAGATTTTCAGGATCCATTTGTTACCAGTCCCGGGAGGGGTGTCATGATGATAAATAATGACTGTATCATCCAGTGCTGTCTCTAGAGAGATGTTCCCCCCAGAACAGGGTGGCTGGGAAAAAATGGCTAATGGCTCAAACTGAATTGACATACTGACTGAAGGTTTCATGTGACAGTATTTCTTGCTAAAGGCAGATTCTGTATATTGGTATACTTCACCTCTCCTCAGTGTGTTGTTATCCAAATAATTTCCTGACATAGTTTATTCAACAGCCTTTCCTGCTTTCCTCTGACCTAATTTCTGCCTTCAAATGGTGCAGCATCCATTCATAACATATGTGATGGAAGTGTCTGGCTTGTAGGCTGTATCTGAAAGCGTATTAAGCAAAACACAATGGTGCCTGGAAGCCATAAGCCTGGACATGTCAGGTGGATGATGCTGGAAATACAGTTTCTAGTTTAAATGTCGTTTGAGATGCATTGAAAGTGAATAGCAAAGTTAATGTTTATACAAGTAACTGAAGTGTGTTTTCCTGGGATATCCATCTGTTCATGTATAAAATGAGTTACAGCCTCACAGTCCTTACACTCTCCTATCTAGGTACAATTTTTGTGCCTAGCTCACAAAGCTGAATCAGCTAATAGTAGACCTCCAATGGCTGCCCAGGAGGCAGCTGAAGTGGGACTGTGAAGGAGGGAGGAACAAACATTAAAACCTTCTATATTCTGTGAGTGAAATACTTGATATCAAGTATCAAAACACATTCACAGACTTGAAGGAAGGAAATTAGAACACAAACCCATTCCTCCTTATGGGTTTCTAACCTCCCATTTCCCCTCTCTGCTGTGGTGTTTTCCAACAAAGCCATCTCAAGAATAATTTTCTTACAGCAAATTTTTGCTATTCCCAGCAAAAATAATTGCACCTTTTTGCTGGCTGGAGATTGTTTAACACATTGTTGTCTGTCCATATTGTCAGTTTCTATTTATTCTCATGAATACATATGCCTGTGCACGTATCCAGAATGTGACTTATACATCAGATTGTAGTGGAATCTGCAGCAAGAAACATGAACAGTATGAGGCCAATAATAGTCATTAAAAAAATTGTTAGCAAAACCTTTTTCTACACCTCTGGCAAACCTAAAACATTCAGTCAGAAATATCCTTTTGTGTCACATTCTGCAAATGTAAACAGTCCCAGTCACTGCAGAATAAAATGCTCTACTAGAAACTAACTATGGACTAGGTGTAAGCCCCAATATAGTTGGCAGAAGACTCACTGAACTGGGATTTTCGAGCACAATTTAGCTGAATCGGGAAAATTTTTTTTTTCTAAATTTTGTTCATGTACTTGGTTACCTATTTAAAAAGAACTTTTATTAGGAATCTGATTTTTAAAAACTTTTATTAAGAGTTTTGTGAAGTTTATGAAATTGTGTTGAATCTTTGGTCAAACATTATGTTAAAATGTCACTGAAACTTTTAATATAATTTAAATAAGACAAGAAGCTGCTTTTTTCTTTTAAAGCCAAAAATAATGTTGTAGATTAGATAATGAGCTTTAATTTTTTGGTTTGGGCAATCATCACTCTGCCAAGGACTTTAATGTAATCTGGAAAGGCTGGCACCTCTAGAGCTACGATAACATTTGCGTCCTGCTCAGAAGCAGTATGGAGCTGGAACTGGGGAGTAGTTAAACAGGAGAGGCTGCTGGATCCAAATAACATCCAGAGGTTGTAATGCAATGTGAAACGCTGTCTGGACGCTCTGACCCATTCCATTTGCTCTTGCACTGGATGTGACAGTCCTGTTGGACAGCTGGAAAATAGCCCTTAGCTTTGTGGTTGTTTGATGTACCTTCAAGCTGCTCAGCTGGGGAACTGTCAGTCACATTCCCTATTGGAAGTGCAGGGACAGAAGGAGAGGGTGGCAGTGCCAGGGTGGCAGTGTCCTTTCAGTTTCAGGTGCAGACACAGTGCCCATGAGGAGGGTGCTCTGATACACCTCACACCACTTCACGCCTTCTGCCCTGTGGCTTTCCACACTCTTCTGCCTTTTCCCAGCAGGTGCTCTGCATGTGCCTGCAGGTGCTCCATGGACATGGGGTGGCAGGAGAGATGTGCTCTCTTGCACATCTTGTGTGCATCCTGCAGCCAAGTCCCTTGAGCCTCTCCTCAGGAAACCTCCATATCCAGGGTGACAAACTCTGCTTGTCAGACCGTATCAGTGTGGGGATTTCATGTCCATAGACAGAAGTTGTTTGTTTATTTAGTCTTAATTTCATGCCTGCATTCAAGGCAATGGCTTTGTGCACATGTTTACACCCTCAAATATACACACTTACATTATTTCACCCTTGAGCCATTGCACATTTAGGTGGAAAGAACACATGTATGGCTAATACACTGTTAATATTTAACCAAACCCTATTAAGATTTCCACCAAACTAATGTTCAGAAAACTGAATAGATTAAAAAAAAAAAAAGTAACCATCATTAAAGTCTCAGGGGAACTAGGTTTATATAATATTATATATGATGGATAAAATACTGTACAGAAGATAATCTTTGCCATGTATCTACATTTTCAGAAATGACAAATGAAAGAGCTGTGAGGGCTGCATACTGCAGATATGATTCCCATGCTGTTTTATATTGCTAAAAACATGCGCTTGGATGAGTTGGTGTCCCATCATAAATTCAAGCCTTCAAGCAAATTCTAACAAATCCTACACAGAATTTAATTACATTTGGAGGAAGAAACAAAGGTATTTCTTAGACTAAGAGTTTGCAGAGAAATGTAAGTTCCATCTCTCCTTGGGCTAGCTTGATGCAATGTACTGACTGCAGCCAGTTTGAACCAAGCCCTAGAATTGTCAATGGGCTTTTTATCCCAGGTCTCTTGCTGAAAAAGTTAATTTTTTTTGTGGTTGTGATTGAACTGTGAATTAACATTGCAAGAGATTGTCTATAGTCTCTGGTTCCTGACTGTAGAGCTTGTACAAAGCCTCCTCTGAACTGTGGAAGAGCAAGTTGAATCTATTCTACACCTGGACAAAAACTGCTATTTTCAATTTTATGTGAAAAAAGCATTTTAAAGCACTTGATTACAGCTAATAAAAATGAAAGGAGATTTTCTCATGTAGACAAGTTTACATGTCATGTGAGTGACCACATTGACAGAACTTAAGATTTCCACATTTTTAGCCTCATCTTCAGTTTCTCAGATTTCTTCAGACTACCAAGTCTCAGCCACGGAGTTGAGCTCAATGCCCAGGTTAATGTTCTGCATTAGTCAATGCTCTCTGGAGAGAGATGAGTGTGTTCTGTCTGCAGCTTCCCAGGAACTGGGGTGGTTTCTGTTGGGGTTACACCACTGGTCCTGTTATCAGTCTTCTGCTTGGCTCATGGGCTCTGCACACAGCAACCTTTTCCTGAAAAGAGCAGAGAGATGAGTCCATCCCTGGCACACCTTCAGGGCACCACAATGCTCCTTGAGTGTTAACAATGAGGGAGGTTCCTCCTGGTGGGAAACTGCCTAGAGAAGCAGATTTATCCTTTCACAGAAAGACATTTACCCTGTAGTTCCTCTGTGCCCTAGTGACCATACTTCCTTCATGTTCCCTGCTGCTGTGCCCCAGAATACTCTGTGCTCTAATGGCTAAAACTGATCATTGCAATGCTGGTCTTAGTGTGTTTGTACTTCAGATTAAAGGATGTGGTTTTGACAAGACATCTGCTGAGCAAACCACTTTTTCCTTAATCAGCATGCTCTGCCTCTATCTGCTTAATCTCTTCTAAATCTTATGACAAAAATAATTGAGGCCACAATCTCAGAACATGGGCTCTTAGGGGATTATTTATGGCACTGACTAATTTGGGATTTATTTCTTAGAGGGATGCTGTGTCTGGAAATCTAGGCACTCCTAATTTTCCTTCCTTTAAAACTTTTGGCTCCTCCACTGTCAGGAACTTTCTCTTTTCCATTTTTAACAGTAATTACAGTGTCAGATAAATCAGTAAATCAATAAATCCTTTAGATTAGATATTTTGCAACTGAACCATTTCTATGTGGAGTCTTCTGTGGTCCATAAAAGATGGATTTTCCTACAATGGAAGTACTTTTGGCATTTCTCTTTTATATGACTATCAAATTTTGCAGCAATTGCAAAGGCCTGATATCCCAGTTGTCTTCATTTTTGTGTTTGGTTGGTGGTGTTGAGCAGGTTCAAAGACAATAGGCAAGCTGGAGGCAGGCAGATAGACTGTGTGTGTGCTTATTTGGGTCTCTAGAACCAAGCTAAAATCTAAGAGTCTCTGTTCAATTATGACTGTACTTGTTGGCTACTTCACCCACAGATTTGATTCATGTGATTTTGATTTGGAGATGCCTTGCAAAGCTCCTCATGTAAATGGAATTCTGCATGATGCAGGAGTCAACTGAATTTTCACAGAACGTGAAAAACCTGACAATCTCTCTGTACCACGCCCTGCAGATGAGGGACATGGTCATGAAGGGAGCATGAATAAACAAGTTTATTCATGAGATACACAGGCATCTCTCATCAGTTCATGTCACTTTGATGTACTAGATTTGAAGCTGGTTTCTGAAACTCGCTTCACTGCTGAGTTCACTCTGTGTTGGTGGCAGAGGATGGTATAAATCAGCCCCAGCTCCTGTGTCCTGTTCCACAGGTGACTGACCTCAGTGTAATTATTTGCTGTCTCAGTGTTGTAATCTTCCCACATCTGAAAAAGGAGGGGTAAAAATTAACCCACCTTTTCTCATGCCTGGACACTAAGAAAGAGCTCTGTGTAAATGCAAGTTATGAATAAATTTTCTTCCCTAATGTCCTGATCAGCCTGTCTCTTAAGGGAAGTGCTGAATTTTTTTATGCTCTTGTGATTTTTTTGGAGCTATATGTCCCAGGGGGTGTTGATGAAGTCACACAGGCAAGCAGATAGTCACACAGACAAACAAAATTAAAGCTAACTTTTCCTGTTTGTCACTGCATTGAGCAAATATTCACATGCTGAACTAACTTTAGCTCTGAGATGAGGAGGAGGTAGCTGGTATTTTGTGAATCTCTGGGAGGAGAGTGGAAGCTGAAGGGTCAAAAACCAGCAGGAATTGAAATTGCTGCCTTTGTTATGTGTTATCAGTTGTGGAGAGCAGAAAGAAACTGCAATGGTGCCAGGAGCATGGTTGCTGTCTTTAATGACATATTTCTTTGGGGATTGTTGCATTCCTGGTTCATTTCAGAAAAGTGTGTCTCCCTGAGCTGCTGTGCACACCAGCAGAGTCAGGAGCAGCAGCTGGGCCAGAGCACACCCTGCTCCCTCACTCATGGCTCATGGCACCAGATGTCCCTCCAGACCCTTGTCGTGATGCCATGTGATGCCTGTGCTTTTCCTTTCTTCTTCCCAGCTGTTTCCATTAAATATATTCTGGGCAGTGTTGCACTGGATGAAGCCTGCTTTTCATCTTGGCCATGCAAAGGTGAGGTCATGCTGGTCCTGGCATGGGCATCTGTGCCTTTGTAGTTTATGGTGTGACTTAGTTTATGGTGTGACTCCGTACAAGGGAATCGGTCAGCATTTGGCTTCACCTGTTTTTCTATCACCTTCCCCAGAATGGGAAGGAAAATTATGTTCCTTGCCACTTTCTATGTTCTATAGAAGAACTGTTTTTTGTGAAAGGGAGGGGGAAAAATGTTTTTCAACTTCTGAAGTATTCTTACCTCTTAGAAATATGCTCATGAAATGCTCCAAATGAATAGCTTTTGTCTACATATTTTATCATTTAGCCAGAAGTGCCACTGTTGTGGAGAGGCTTCATTTATTGCTTCGCTTAAGTGTCAAGTCCTCATTTCTAGTTTAATCTGAAGACTATTTCAGACTTGAGCTCTTTGGGAAAAGGAAATGAAAGTGGACTCAAGAGTCCTTTGTTTCTGAGCCCCTGGTTATCACTCATGAAAATGCTTTTATGCTACAAATGGATAAAAATTACAAGGGTTCACTCAGGAATGTAACATCCATTTAATTGATCCATTCACAATCCCAAAATTAAAGGCAGGATTTATTAGGCTTTGACATATGGGTTGAGTATGCTCCTTTTATTCTAAATGACGTTTTCCTCCTCTCAAATTTAGCTAAAAATGTAATAGCCCCTCAGTTCAACAGATTCACAAACCTCCTTTGTCTCTTCTTGGTCAACCATTGACTCTTTGTAAAGCCCAACAAGGAATCACAGTCTCAATGGACAGTCCCACTATGCTGTGGTGTAAGAAAACCAAAAGGACCATCATGAATTACTTATAAAGTTCACTGGGATACAGTCGCTGACAAGAAGAGTAATGACTAGCTTCTAGACTTAGCTCTTCCAGGCTTTTCTTTCTTTTTCTTTCACAAAAGACTTTCATTACTGAGCCACAAAGGTGTAAATGGGCTGACAGTGTTTCCTGCGTTCGTGGAGTGATGGAATATCTAACAAGTACTGTGGCACATAGACATTTTTCATGGCATAATGTTTTATTTTTAAGCTCAGAAACACCAGTTTCTTCAGATAATCTTACAGTCTCCCTCAGACATGAAAGATACCTCCTGCCTTGTTCTTCGCTGTGCAAGTCACAGCTGCTGGGCCTGTTTTGAATCCAACAGGAGCAGGCTAATCGGATCCCGTCACCATTTCAGTATTAAGAGGAGAAGCACTAACTAGATTGCTTGAAATGTGTGTGTGAGATTGAAGGAAACATGGGCTAAGGTGGGCTTGGGGCACAGCCCTGCTTTTCCAACCTGTGCTGTGCTAGGGGCTGAAGCAGCGAGCAGCCCTGAGTAGAGTAACTAGGTTTCTGAAATACACTGCTTACTGTCACCTCTGTTACTTGGACCCTACTAGAGTCACAAGGACTGTTTCTGCAATGTCACAAGCTGCTGACAGCCATAAACTACATCAGCCAAACCATGCAACACAAACAAAAACATTACTCATTTATTTATTTTAATTTCAACTGGACACAAACAATCCCACTGTTTCACCACCTTACATATGTTGGATTTTCTTGCACATCTTTCAAGATAGCTGAGTCTGCTGAGACTAAGATGCTTGTGTGGGTTAGATTAAAGTCCAAACCTCTGGGCTATGACGTTGATGAACCCTCTGAAAAATATCCTCCCACTCTACCAAAGAGCTCTTGGAAAGGGTTTGAGGTGTTTCTCACCAGTTCTGCCCTCACCCCACAGCAACTCCAGCTCCCCTAGCAGGCTTCCCTCACCTCACAGTGAGACTGTCACAGGTAACTACATCAAAGGCTCATCAGACTGCAGGGGCAGTAAGTGCTAGTGGTGGGCAATACAAATCCTTTTGCACTTAAAGTCATTTCACTTTCACGTTTGCATGGCCTTTCCATTGTTTTGTGCCCAAGAGCATTGATAAGGACAAGTGCATTTTGTGGACAGCACTTTGTCAATTGCATCCTGTTACATGCTGGGGTACAAGGGGTCTCTGCTCCACAGGTGAGAAGCTGTAGCCATTTCACAGGCATGCTGATTCCCAAAGTTACCATCTCAATTTTTGCTGGCCTCCTAGACAGCAAAGTGCTTTACTAATCAGTCAGGGACAGCCTCCAGCCTCCTTCCTATTACTTGTCTCTCTTGCCAGTGGTACCATGTACCAAAATGGTAAATGTACCAAAATGGTACATTCTCTCACTGTTTTGAAAGCTGTTTGCAACAGAGCCATGCAAGGGAGCTTCTACTTCTTGCTTTATTTAATGCCCAGCCCTAAAAGTTTTAACTAACAGTGTATCTTTTAGAAACAGGAGTAATCCTTGTGGACAGGTACCCTGACTTCAAAGGCTGCATGTATATCACCTGGTTAACTAAGAACAGGCTTTGTCTAGGACAGCTGAAATAATTTGCCAAGGGAAAACCAGATTTTTCCATCCCTTGCAGCATTATAGACAGCAACTTCTAATGAAATTGTCTAACCTTCCATTGTAGCTTTAAAGATATTTAACTTCTCCCCAATTTACCATCTGATTCTCTTAATTTAATATGGCTGCAATTAACTTCAGCAAGCTTCATTCAGAGGAGCTTGTTCAAAATCACTTACCAAAACAAATCCTTTGGCAACATTACAGGGAAATGCTTGAAAGTCTGCAAACCCCCCACATACAGATAAGGAGGGTGAATTTTTTTCTACAGTGTGTGCTTATTCCTTGTGCTAAAAATGAAGCCAATTTTTGCTGCATTTACTTCAGAGGATATACGTAGCCTTACCCTAGAACAAGTAAGGTTAAGTGTGGTGGATGTGAGGTTTCCTTTTGACAATGGTTTTTTAAGCTGTGTCTGAGGTGACACCAGGATTTCCTTCTTAGCACTTTGCAGGACTGAACTCAAACTGAAGTCTACAACCCTTTCTTTTCAGATGTTGTTGGAAGAAATGTAAAGCATTTTAAAATGTATCCATTTTTTTACAGTTTGTGTTAAATTACAGGTGCCAAGTTAAAAGTCTCACCCTCTCTTCGTCTTCTGTGGGACTCATACTCAGGTTCTCTGAGTTGCTAAGCAATAGAAAACATAGCTAGAGCTTTACATTGATTTCTAGGTGAATTGCATATGCATGGGAACCCTCAGATGCAGTTAATTTAGAGGGACATTTGCTGCCTTCAGTATGTATTCAAATTGCTTGTTTTACCCAGCTATCTTATAAACAGTTTTCACAATGTTTGGTTTTGTTTTCTCATTTCTTTGCTTTTTAGCAATATTGAACCTGATGGAGAAACAGATTTGTTTTCTTTTTTTAATGATTATTGTCTATGCTGATGACTTTTCCTCAGCAAAATGTAGGACAATTGATTAATGTTGTGAAAAGTAATTTGGGTTTTTTTGTAAAGCTTGCAACTATTTCTGTGTCGCTTTTATGTTAGGCTGCAGACTGTAAGCCTGATTTGAGGGGAAAATCTATGTGGAATGAATATGTGTTGCTGTGAGAAGAGTGGGAATTAAAAAGCTGTGACAGACAGTCCAATGGTGATTTCCTCCTGCCTCTATTTTCAGGTCAATAGCCAATCTCTCTAGATGACAAGTCTCTCATTCTTCTGCAAGGTTTCTTGTGAGTGTCTTCTTCCCAAACCATGTCAATCTGAGGACTGTGACTACTAAAAGTAGTCACAGTAATAAAGAAACATACTCAGAATATTTTTACTACTATATAGTCTGAAATGTAGTCCAGACAGAGGCTGAATTTTTGCTATTAAAAAAAAAGTATGAGAAGAATATTGTAGCAAATAAACAACAGTATAAATAATAACTAAACAAATATCAATTTAGATGATACACCATACAAATTGATCTAAACAGTTTTCTCTATTAATCTATTTATATCACTTTCTCTCACACTTCTCATCCTAAACCTTTTAAATCTGATATTGTGCATAATATCAAATGAATGCTGAGCAATTCTTCCCTGACACCATAATGTGGAGTTAATACTTTACACGTCTCACCCAGTATATACAAATATAATAGCATATGGCACAAAATTAAACTGCTGGCTGCTGTTCCACTGAACTAAAAGGCTCTTTCAGTCAGAAATGGATCACAATTGTGTTTTTTCCTGTGTCCAAATCTTAATACAGTGACATATTGGATCATAGTGAATCTAGGGTAGATACCCCTATGGTACATTAGGGGATGCTAGGGCTGTAAAGCTACATCTAGATTAGGGTATTAAAAGTATTAAGGTTTGTTTACTGGTAAAGAGACCAACAGGCATGATCTACCCTGCCCAAGTAAACAGGCCATAAAACAATGTGGCAGGAATGGGAATGGTCCTCAAGGAGCTCATCCCTGTAAGTGTCCTTGGGGTGGCCTGTGAGAACACTGGCTCAGATGGCCAGGGACCAGCCTGATCATGTGAGCAGGGTCCTACAACACAGAATTTATCATTTTCCTAGTAATAGTCCATGGCACTGTTTAATGCAAACCTACATGTTTAACATGATCTTTGTGCTGGTTTTATATCTGTTCTTGCTGAACCAAGTATAGACTTGGCTCACCACATCCCAAACTCATCATGTCAGACCCATTTGTGATTTGAGGGGTTAGAGCTGCCACTTTGCCAAGTAGAGCATGGAGGGGAAGGACATCTGAACAGGGGGGGGATTCAAAGCTGAACACTGAGAGGCCCGGGCACACTTTGTCATTTAAACAGATCAGGAAATACTAGAATGCTGAAGTACCACTTGTAATATGTACAGTCAACAATCAATCATCCAATTGCACAGTCTGGAAATGCAATGTACAGAAAACAGTAAAGGAAATAATGAAGTAGGCCAGAACATGGGATTATGTGGGATAGACATGCGTCTGTTGCCTCCATGCTTTGACTGCCTTTTATCCTGACTTCAGCTGTTTGTTTCTTGGGTTTTTTTTTTCACTGTTTGGATTGTATTGGTTTTCAATGCATTGTTAGTTAGACATTTAAAATCACCCACCAGTTTAACCAGAAACTCCAAGATAGCTACATGTGATGACCAGAAATAAACAAAAGACTTTTTCTGTAACCAGTGTTTAATGGAGATTGAATTTTAAAAATCTACAAAATCATTATATTCTTCTGACAAACGGAAATAACACAGACAGGAATGATTTTCAGTAGGATTTATTTATGGCTGATTCTAAGAAGATTAAATTAAATGCTCATTCTTCTTTACAAAACCAAACTAAAAACCTCTTCCAAGGCAGTTTGTAGCATTACCATGCATATGTTAATGTATTTTGGCGTCAAAGACTACAATTCAAGGTGATCAACGAAACAACTAAAAGATGATAATCATAAGTTCCAAGTAATTTTTCTATGGCTGTCTTTTTTTGATCATGTCAGATAGTGTATTGTTTGCTGTTTGGATCTGGTACTTTGAAAATACCTTTTAATTATACTCTAGAAGTTTATTTGTTACTAAGTAAGTATAGTACCTATATGCTGGATGTGAACAGAACCCAAACAGAACAGAAAGGGAGGAATTTACTGACAGTGAAGAATAGTTATGCTTCTGGCAAGCAAAAAATCTAGTATGTTTTGGAGGGGAAACAAAACCTCAGGGGGGAAGGAAAGGCAGCTAGTTGCCATCAGCAAATAAGTGGCAGGAAGTCATACTTCACATTGAACTGGAATAACACAAATGACACAGTGAAGCACAAGCTAATAACTGCAGCCATTTTGCTGGGGGCAAGTAATTGAGAGACATGGGGAACAGTTTTAGGAATGCCAAAAAAGACATCATTATTGGCTATTTGATGGGACATGTCAAAAAGGCACAGTCAGCTGAATATTAAGACACATTTGAATAGACATATCTGTAGCAGCTCAGACAATATTCTACAGATGGAGAGCTAATGCTCAGGAATGACATAAGCAATGAAGACATTAAGGTATTTACACTCCACTTTAGCTCTGCTGTATCCATAATCTGTGCCAGTGAGACAATGTGATGCACTATGTGGGCTCTGCAGATTGCTGGATCCTCTCCTTCTATTGCAAATTCATAATTGCCTGTAGCTAGTGTGAGGGTTCCAAAGAAGACAAAAGTTCTTACAGCCTCATAATAACTCCATTCACTGCACTAGACTGTATTGTGTGTTGGCTTCCATGTCAGTTTACAGATAATAGCTGTAGAGGAGAAACAGTTATGAATATGGAATTATTCCATGTAGGTGTTCTTAGCACTGAAAATAAGCAATAAAACTTTCTTTTTCCAGGCTACTATTTTTATTCTTATTATGAAACAGAAACATAACACATGCTTCTACAATTTTAATTTTTGTATCATCCCTTGTTTGGTACTACTTTTAAATCAGTCGTGCTTGGCTTTGGCTATATACTGCTTATTTTATTTCTGTGATTAGCCTCATTGGGAACTGACAGTAACTCATGAAAACTATATCCACAAGCATGCCGAGAAATAGTAGCATTGGCCTGCTGTTGGCCAGTACCTGGGCCATAGCACTGGTTTTGCACTGGGGAGACTCCAATGGGGTGATTTTTGAGTGGGCAGAATGACTGCTGCATGATTTTGAC
Source organism: Passer montanus (assembly GCF_014805655.1). Lineage (NCBI taxonomy): Eukaryota > Metazoa > Chordata > Aves > Passeriformes > Passeridae > Passer > Passer montanus. Next base: position 17,125,740 of record NW_024356505.1, on the reverse strand, counting down.
TGTGCTGCTCTAGAGGAGCTGGTGTCCTCCTTCCTTTCTCACAGTCTCTTCTGGCACTGGTGGGATATTTCTCTATGATGGGAAACATTCCCTTCTTAGGGCTATTCGGCTTCTCTAATTTTTCACTAAGATAATTCCACACAGGTTAAAGCAAATAGAGCTTTGGCAATATCTTTCATATATTTTGGTTTCTTTCTGAGGAACAACACAATTTTCTCAAGAGGTTGATTTTATGTACTGGAAGTTTTTGTTTGTGTAGGATGCTGGTACTGGATGACTCAGAGGGCTACGAAGGGGTGCAGTGGCCCAGACTGCTTGGAACCATTGGGATAGTGCAGGTTACCATTAGCTTTATCTTCTTTTGAAGTGTAAAAAACACTTTTGAAGTGTAAAAAAAAACTTCTAACGGTGAGTCAGACATTAGTGATGTTTCATATTGATTACCAAGTGTAAAGGGCAGTTTGAGTTGCATCTGGAACACTTGAATGCCATCCTTGAGCTGGCTGGGGAGGGAAGCGATGGCTCCCCATTTGTGATCTGCAGCCCGTGTGCCCCTCTGAGTGCCATTAAAAAGAAAGGGAATTGGAGGATGTATGATTTATAGAAAGGAGCATGCTTGTTTTGTCATTTCTTCCTTGTAAATATATATGTTGATTTGCACATGCAGGGCCATCTTAATTTAAGGTGCCAGGGCAGCAGGACACCAGCATCCTCAAAGCAAGTGACCAACACTAGAAATTATACCAGACAGAAAAAAAGAAGTTTCATCTTGACTTCATCAGCCATGTGGTTTATTTTAGCCCATAAGCTAAATACAGCATAAAGTGTGAAAATATCAGCCCTGTAAAAATTAAGTCAAGCACCTTCTAATAATGATTTGTCTTAAAATAGGGTCCTGCAACTTACATTAATTCTGCAATCCACCTTAACAGGTTCTTAAAATAACTTTACAGAGCAACATTTGACATCCTTTACTGTAGTATTTTTGTCAGCCTCTGTAGTCACTAATATAAGGGCATTAAGACAGAACAGCAAATCTCCAAAAATGAGCAAATATGCATGAGAATCTTACACCATTTTTTTATGCAGATATGCTACCTTTTGAAAGATTTTGCTGGCAAATACCATAGGTGACATGTTTCTTACTAGTTTTAATTGTGGCAAAATAAAATTATAGGTACAAAATTACTTTTAGAAACGAAAACTACTAGCACTGGGCAACATTCTAAAGAGATATTGGAGATATCATAATCTAAGAGTATTAACTAAATTGTATTTATGCTGTTTTATTCTGTTTTGCCCTAGAAAAATTGCTAAGGCCCTTAATGAAAGTATGTAAAAAAAACCTAAAATGGGCAAGGTCTATTTGGTATTGTTTGGTTGTCTTGTTTAAGGCACAGAAGAGGCTAGTAATGCAGGACTGGACTTTTTATCACTGAAATCAGTAAAAATGAAAGATTTTTGACATTAATATTGATCATTGCAGAGAGGAAGAGGCTGCCTTAAGATCTGTTTGCATTATTGAGGTTGGTTTTCAGATTTCACATTTTCAACTTTGGTTATTCTTTTCTCCTAAAACAAGACAGTAAGCATATGTTCAGCCTACCTATTAATCTTCAGCCAGCAACATTCAGTTTGGAACCAAAATCATCTTGCATACAAGCAAGTCAAAAGTGCTAAGCAGCTGGGCTTTTATTAGTCTCATCTTCATCAAGTGTACTCAGTTAAATTTGTACAGTCAGTGTTTTGCTTTAAATTGTCTGAAACATTTTTGCTGAGCTTTCTTCTACTGTGTTCCAAGCCAGAGCTGTGTTTGCCACAGCTCTGCACTCTTCTGTTCAGCATCTAAGTTTTCTATATGTGGTGCAACTTTCATTATACTGCTCTGGGTAGGATCAGCACAGAGATATCTGATCAGTTTTTGCTCATGGGGTGCATTTCACCCCAGGACTTCTAAGTTTCCCAATGGATGGCAATTAGGTGCAGAAAGATCTCTTTTATTTACATTGAATTACCACTTGTGGGGACCAGGATCCCACACTTTGGTATCTGCCAGCTATGCTGGTGCTAGATTTAAACCACTTAAGAATAATAATGAATAAAATGAGAAGTTGTGAAATGATCCTGTGATAAAATGAGAATTGTCCTCTCTCCACACTGGAGAGTCTCATAAAACTTGCAATTGTAATTTTGTAACAAAGAGAAGGAAGCTTCCCGTAAGAGATACAGCCTAAGAAATTGGTTTAAAAAATGTCAATTATCAAAATCACATGAGATAATGCACTGCTAGTGCTTGTAGGTGGGATGTCTAAACCAGCAAATGGAGAATCTTATGTCTTGGAAATCCGATTTTCATTATTTTTGGACTCAGACTGTGCTAAAATGCCAGGCCACCTCAGGCTCTGTTTCATGGACATGTGTTCCCAGCTGTGCATGTATGTACGAAGTTGATATTTTCCATTTATAAAAAGTGAAATTAGGAATATTGTTACATACCCTAGGAGTTCAAAAGATACATACACATACACAAATAAATAAATAAATTAAATAAACAGAAATCGTAGAGTAAAAATTGAGTTTATTTGCTTGAGTTTTCTAGGATTACATTCTTAGCTCTTTGTCACAAGTTTTAAAATTCAATCAGTGCAGACTAAAGTGTCCATCAGAGTTAGTGTCCATCAGGGGGTTGAGTTTAAGTGGAGCAAAATGGTGTATAAATGGCAGAGAGAGCTGAGCTGAATAACTGTAGATCACCTATCTAATCTGATGTTTAAAAAGGGACAATGACCAAGATGGAGTTTTTGTCTACAAATGTTAACGTTTTCTGGATATATTAATTTATTCTACCTGTAACCTACACATATATAAGTCAGAGTAGATTTGGGACATTTTCATTGGTATTGATGATCATTTTTCCTTTTTTGTTTGTTGGCTTACATGAATTTTAATGTAATATCAACGTGTTTGCTCTGTAGTCATTAAGGATTTATGTTTAGGAATTCTCACTTTCTAAGTTCTTAGGGCTCAGATTCCAGCTTTGTTTAAGTTAGAGGTGTGCTCCCTTGACATGCTCATACTTCTGCAGTTAGGAAAGATGATGTTTGCCAGTGGTTTTTAGATGAATGACAGAGCTCTTTAGAAATAAATTACTGTCTGACTTCCTTCTTTTCACATATTCATTTCCTGGCCAGACAACCTCAGATCCCATGAAGACACATTCCCATTTGTCATGCTGTCATGTTTCAATTGTGGCCCAAACAATACCTTAGCTCTAAATATGAGTTGCCAAAACACTTTTTGTTGTCTCACCATTTGTAAAGTGATTCTGCTGTTTAATTTTCCCTCAGAAGTGCTGTGAAAATGAATACAAGCTGGAAACATTTACAATGAATTTTAAACTTGTAAAGAAAGTGCCTAAACTTCTAGGTACTGTTTAACTGAGCTACCAGTTTCTTTGTTCAGATGTAGATTTGAAGCATAATAAACGTAATGATGACAGGAAAACCAGAGAAATATGTCTTGAACCAATTTATTAACAATCAGCTGCCAAACCTAAGTCTTCTCTGTTGGCGGACAGTAAAGAACTGATTGTACATTTTTCTTTTTTTAAATAAGAGAGCATTGAGAGTGTTAATTCTTTGAATGAATTCCAGCATGAGTAATTACATCATACCATATTTAAATATCAATTAGATGTGGGGGGTTTTTTTGTTCATTTCCTGTTTCACACTGGTGGATAATGTTGCTGTGCCCTGCTGAACAGTAGCCACATTCACCCTAAAGCTGGCAGTGTTTCTGTGGCAGACAAAGTGATGTCTTTATTTCTTAAGGATGATTCTCTGAATGCTTCCACTCACGTCAGTTTTACTCTGGGACAGCTTCAGTAGTGTCTGCTCTGACTTACAGCAGTGTAAGTGTGTATGAGAATTATGATAAAATAACAACTATATAAATACCAAATCAATTGCACTTGATGCTGCAGGAAGTTGATTGATATAAAGCTGAGTTCTGTAAAATTCACTACTCAATATTAAAAACACCCCTATCTTAGAATTAGTATTTTGCCTCTTGCTTTTTTTCCCTCAGGTTAATCAGGATGAATTGTGAATATGGACTTTCCACTTCAACTAATTTACAGAATATTAGGCCCCTGGTATTTATGCTGTGTACAGTAGTGGTATCTGAGTTATTCTCAATAATTAAACCAAGTACTATTCAATAACTCTTTTCACTGAATATTATGCCAAATTTCTTTGAAGGAAAAAGATAAGATTCTGGGACCAAAAAACCTCCATATTTATTTCTGAGGGGCATGGCTGAGAGCCCATGAGTGGTGAGAAAATTGAATAGTTTTCATTTACTTGCAAGCCAACTTCATGCAATGCTGAAAGGAAAGCAGATGAGGAGAGACTATTTCAGTTTGGCTTTGATGGTATTGTGAGATACTGAGTCCTCTAAACTCCAGGCTGAATAGAAATTCAAGATAACCTTGGAAGTAACCTTGCAGCATCATGCCCTTTCATTTGCCAGAATATAGGGTCTGATGCTATATACTGACAAAAATAAGGAGATTTTCAGATGGTTCTAAAAGAAGATGGATGTGATACTTAAGTGTCTTGCAGTCTTGCTTTAGCTGGACTTTGGTTCTTAAGAGTAATTTTTGAATATTTATCATAGGTTTGGGGTTCCACTGATGGGTTCTGCTCAGCATATTTCAGATGATGCATCTACAGAATGGGGCTGATCTCAACACCTTTAGCAGGAACAGAAAATCCCTCAATTAAGGTGATACTGGTCTTAGCTTTCAAGTTAAATTGGGTGTTATATTTGTGCAGACATTTGGTCTCCCCTGGTTGCAGTGACTGACCAAGGTGGCCTGCAGTGAGCCTTGTTTTATAAAATTGCCATTTTGAAGTAATGCTTTGTGCTTGTGCAATAAGATAAAGAGTCACTGGTCTACTGGCTCTGTAGAAATGTAAGGTTTCTTAGCTCAGACATCACCAAACTATCCCAAAAGATTGAACCAGGTCCAACAACAAATTAAGGCTACTGCTGAAAGCTGTGCTGCTTGCCAAGCAGCAAGACAAGCCTTGATCTTTTCTCTCAGTACTCTTTTAATGGGCAGAAGAAATGTTGTTTCTTTTCCTGTTAGGCAATTTACATCCAAGATTCAAAAGAGGGAGTAGTGACTGGGTGACCTTGACTTGCACAGTGCAAAGATTCAAAGAAAATTAAACTGCTCAGAGTGAGTCTGGCTGGTCTTTTGACAATACTCTTGTAGTGCTTTGGGTTACCAAGAGTCCACAGACATAGATTTATTCTGCACTCTAATTGCAAATGCCTACATAAGGTGGGAATCTGAGAGATTTATAACTAATTGCAATGATTGAAGTGTTAATTCTGAAGTATCGCACTAACATATACCTTTTTAATGTTTCTATCTAGTAAGCAAGATAAATCTGAGAACAGGAACTTCAGTGCACATCAGTCTTGTTGACTAAAGCTCATGTATTGAGAGTTTGTTATGTGAAGAAAATTAGTTATTAGAATAATGGTTTTGAAGTTGCATACAGGACTGGCATCATTTGAATTAATGAATTCATTTAATATAAATTAAAATAGGGTTTCATATTATGGAACCAGGGCTAGGTGCACTAATGGGGACAATCTGTACATGCAATCCAGAGAGGCCCCTAATTTTGGACACCAAGAAAAGATGTGCCTGGCAGTTGTGGATGAATGTTTGTACATAGCCTGTGCATGTATAATATTTCTGCTCACTTAATTCACACATGGTCATGTTTGAACATAAACCCATATATCATTTTCCTTCTTTTATCAGAACTAAAGTGACTTTCATTGAAATGCCACTGAAGCCCAATTGCACTGGAAGACAGATCAGTATTCAAGCTGTCAACAAAAAGACTGATGTTGGTCATAAGTCCTATTATCTGACAGCCCTGATGTGGGCTTGAGCTGAGATACAGCTGTGATCAATGCTACTTAACTTGACCATTAACTGATGGCTCATCTACACATGGTAGAACAGAGACCAAACTATGCTGCTTTTGCACTTATAAATAGGGTTTCTACCTGTGATGTGACACTGATAAACAAAGCATCATCTCTGGGTGACACATTTTTTAGATGTACTTAAGTACAGCACCCAGTGCAGCTGTACCAGTGCAGTGATGATTGTGCCAGAGCTTGGATCTGCACATGCTGCACAGGGCTAGTGAAGAGGCAGCTATGTAATACACCTTCTAACATTACCTCTCATCCCAATCAATTCCAGTTGATTATTGAGATACTGACATTTTATCAGATGGTTGTGCATCACCTCTGCACGAGCACCCTCTAAGGTTTTGTATCCCAATTTCTAAGCTTAATGTTTTCTTATAAGTTACTACTACTGAGAGGAGGTTGTACTGTATTACAGCTGGCTGGCGCATAAGTTCCCATGGCATGTGAAGATCTGAGCTTGTATTTCCTGAATGTTTTTCACACTGAAATGAAATACAAGTCTTTGAAATAGGCAAGAGACTTGTGCCCATGCTCTAAGCTGGCCAGAAGTGGTGTCTTCCCACAGGGCTCTTGGGGACCCCAGTTTTGTACCAGTTTTGCCTTACATGAAGCAGAATCCCAGACTCCAGGTGAGCATCCTTATTCTCATAATACACCACTTCCCAGAGTACCTTAACCTGATTATAATGGAGAGTTAATTTCTTCCCTGTCTTCTTCTTTGGACTGGACAGCACTGTCCCTCAAAAGGCTATTACATATTGCTATGACACAGTATACAGGAGGATATTGACACAAAAATGAGCCTGTGAATGTCCTACTGCTAAAACTGCCTTATTTTGGTTTTGTTTTGAAAAGAAGCATTAAATATGACCATTATGACAATAGGGAATGAATCTTATTTCTCTTTGTCTAATTTTCTATTTAAAAAGTTCATTTTTTCAAACTATCTGCTGGCTTTCGTTTTGCCTTTTTTTTTTTTTTTAATCAGATTGTGCTTCTAATGCTAAAGCATGTTGGATGCCTGGAAGCATTTCTGTTTTCAGTGAGAACCTCTGTTAACATGATTCAATCATTTGTAGATGCAGGCATGCACTCAGCAAATTTGATAAGCCCTGAGATGAATTTAAATGCACAAAAATGGTGAAATAGCCTAATCCTTCCTACAGAAGATAATGTTTAAACAAATTTACTTCATTCAATGAAACACCTGGGCAAGCTTATTTAATATAGTCTTTGCATTTAATTATCCCCTCTGATGGGGCACTTGCCATATTTCAAAATATGATTGTTTTCTTTGGTATTAATTATTTTAAGATCCTCAAAGGAAACCAGGAGAGAAATAAAAAGGGGGTCTTAATTAACCTGAGCCACCAAAAGTCATTTTGCTGGAATAGAGAAGATGGGATATGGAACTGAAAATAAATAGTGCTTTAAAAATCATGAATAATGAAGAATAGCTCTTAAAATCTGAAAAGAATTCTATATGAAGGAGTTGTTGCTAGGCATTAATATCAGAAAGGCACACTTCCACATAAAACTGTCTTATAGTGGAAAGACAGTAATGGAAAAAACATTTCTGTGAAGAAATCAATATGCACAAAATTATTGGCAGAAGTCAAGGAGGTGCAAAATTATTATATACTCAGAGAACAATACAGCCCCGATTCAGTGTCTTCAGGTCTTTTCTCATTTTGCTTTTGTGGGGATGGCGTAAAGGAAGCTATTCTTTTTGGGAAGAATTTATTCCACAATACATTTCTGGCAAGTAGTTTTTCTAAAAGTGGTATCAGTGCATAATCCTACTATTCCTGTCCTTGCAAGAAGGAATAGTGCATGTGAGAACAAGAGACCCTGCAATAGGAATGGGGTTTGGATGTTCTTATTCTAGATAGCAAATCCACACACTATGGCAACTTGTGCATGAGTAATTAAATCACCAGGGCTTTTTGCTTCATCATTACTACTTGAAAATATATTTGCTATGTGGGTTTGCACAGGACAAATGTATGAATCCTCTAAATGTTGCTTTGGCTGCCTAAGCACAAGCACAAGAGGGAATTGTGTATGTTTTAAGCAATTATTCAGTGTTGTACATTCAGGTTACTCTTGTTTAATCATTTAATGGTATTTTGCTACTTGAAAGTCTAAATGCAGTCTTGTAAAGATAATGTTATATGTGCCTGAACTTTTGCAAGAAGCCAGACAGCACCTCATGCTATTGGCAGCAGATTTGCCTTGTATTCTACTGCTGCTATGAACTGTATGTTCCACACTCTGTAGGTGTGAAAAGGGATTAAAATCAGTTTTACAGAAGTACCTTTGGATTTTATTCTGTCAATTACAAGGTAGTCACACAAATTTTAATTTCCAATCAAAGTGAAAACAGTTACCAAATCATATTCCTGCTTCATCTGGATAACAAATTAAGCTGTTTTATGCCACTTGCAAAAGTATTTCAAAGTCAACTCTCACAGTAGTCAACAAGACTTGGTTTTTCCTTAGGTTTTCAAAAGGCATGAGGTTTATTTCACTTTTCTGTAGATACTTTGTGTAGGTGCTTATAATCTCTCTTTTTCACTACTGGTCATTCCAACTCATCTGAAAATGCTTTGAGTCTTTGTGTTGAAAGTGTGTGTTTTCTCTGGGAAACTTTTGAAATTATAGGAAATGTTTGTGAAATATTGGAAATAATGAGAGAAAAAATGCTTTCTGATTATCTATGTTTGTGTTCTTTGCAACAGAAATATTTTCATGATCAAATTGAAATATATTGCTATTTTGTCACAGAACTGTCATCAAGCCATTTCCAGAGACAGCATAGCAAGGAACAAGTTCAGAGAAGAGCAGTCAATATGCTCAGAGGGCTGGGGTACCTTTTCTATAAAGCCAGGCTGAGAGCTGTGCCTATTCATCCTGAAAAAAAGAATGTTCTGGGAAGAATTTAGAACACCTTCCAGTACCTAAAGGGACCACAGAAGAGCTAGAAAGGAACTTTTGACAGGGGCATGGAGTGACAGGACATGGGCAAATGTCTTCAAACTGAAAAAGAGTCATTTTAGATCAGATAAAAAGAAGAATTTCTTTACTGTGAGGGTGGTGAGGCACTAACACATGTTGCCCAGAAAAGCTGTGGATGTCACACATCCCTGGAAGTGTTCAAGGCCAGGCTGGATAAGGCTTTGAAGTGGAAGGTGTGCCTGTTCACGGCAGGGGTGCTGGAACCAGATGATTTTTAAGGCCCCTTCTAAACAAAGCCATTATATGATTGTATGAGACCCGTATTCCTCTCCTCTGTCAGGTGGCAGTGAGTTCAGTCCCTCAGTCCTCTCTAAGAAACCCTCCTTTGAATATCATGTCATGATACTCATGTATGGCACCTTTAAAGATGGAAATCAGAGTCTGTGGGGTCTCAAACAGGGCGGGAGTTCAGGGCTGTCCTGGAAGTGGTGGCAGGACCAGCAGATTTCGGGCATGCCAGCAGGCCGGGTGCTAAGGTGGGCTCCTTGTCCAACACACCGTGTGGTGACCTGGTGGCTGGTCCTCTGCTGTCAGAGGCCTCTGGACCCGCAGATAAAATCACAGGATCGGTCAGGTCGGAAAAGACCTCTGAGAAGATTGAGTCCAATCTATGACTGAACCACCACTAAGTCACTATGTGCCACATCCAGTCTTTCCTTAAACACCATGAGGGATGATGACTGCACCACCTCCATGGGCATCCTGTTCCAATGTCTAGAAACCCCTTCTGTGAAGAAATTCCTCCTAATGTCCAACCTAAACCTCCCCTGGTGCAGGGGTTCATCCTGAGTAGAGGAGTAGAGAGTAGAGTCCTCTAGAGTATGTTCTCTTGTCCTGTCGCTGGCTGCCTGGGAGAAGAAGCCGATTCCCCCACCAGGCTCCCAACTCCTTTCAGGGAGCTGTAGAGGGTGACAAAGTCACTCCAGTGCCCCCTTTCTCGGCAGCCCCGGCCCTGCCGGAGCACGGAGACCCGCTGGGGTCACGGGCGCTCGGGGGGGCTCCCACCCCGCAGGGAGCGGCGGGCGGGGGAGGCCGGCCCTGAGGAGGAGGAGGAGTGGGAACGGACTGAGAGGGTAAAAGCGAGAGGAGCGTGAGGGAGCGGGGCTGAGGGGGCAGCGAGCGGAGCGGGCCGAGCTGCCCGAGGCGGCGCTGCCCTGCCGGGCCATGGCGCGGCGCGCAGGCCGCGGCCCGGGGCTGCGGCTGCTGCTGGGGCTGTGGCTGTGCGCGCTGGGCCCCGGCCCCGCCGCCGCCTGCAGCCCGCGCTGCCGGCACGGCGGGCTCTGCCTCGCCGACGGCTCCTGCCTCTGCTCCAAGGGCTACGAGGGCGAGCGCTGCCAGCACGGTAACGGGGCGCTCCGAGCGCGGCAGGGATGGGCAGAGGCTGCGGTCGGGCCAGCCCTCCGGCGAGCAATCCCTGCGGGAAGGGCTGAGGAGATCGGGTTTGGATCTGGTGTGAGAGGAGGGTGGTGAAGTGCCGGGGAGCACCTAAAGGAGGCGAGGTGGAAGAAGAGAGTTCAGGCACCTTTTGGTAGGGTGAGGCAGTGATAGCGAACTGATGGCGCACAGCCAAAAGCCAGCATGAAGAACTCACGTTAGTAAGTTAGTAAGCAGACCCTGCTGTCGGAACTGGCCGTGGGTCCAGAGAGAGCTTTTTGCCACTTGGGTGTTGGGTAAGAGGCCACTCGCTGGACAGGCTTTGGTGTTTTATTCCTCCTACTGCTTTAACCGCATGCTTAAATACTTCTCTGTACTTAAGGAATCACAGAATCAGTCAGGTTGGAAGGAACCAGAAGGTCATCTGGTCCAACATCCCTGCCCAAGCAAGGTCATCCTAGAGCACAGTGCACAGGATTGCATCCAGATGGTTCTTGAATGCTTTTAGAGACTTGACAGCGTTCTAAGCTGCAAGATCATTTATCAAGTATCTCCAGGTGCAGTTAGTCAGGACTAGTCACTAACAAAAACATCAAAAGAGTGTAGAGTAGAAAGTAGGTTATTTTTTGGATTTCTTTTTATTTGGAATACGCTATGCTTGTAAAAGTACTGTTGTTTCCTTCCTGGATGTTACCTGACACAGAGTCATTTGTACATCCCATTTCCATGGCAGGACGTGTAAAGTTAGGGTGGAGTCTGTTCCTGTTGGTTTCCATGGAGAGACAAAATATTTTTTGAAAATGCCACCTAATATGCAAAAGCAAACATCGTGAAGAAGAATTTTAGTTTAAACCGTGTTCAATGTTACACATTAGATTTCTAATCTTCTAGTTTTCTTGTTTAAAAGTTTAACTGTAGAGCTTGTGGCTATTAAATGCTGAAAAATCACTCAGTGTCAGCAGTTCCTTTGCTATGTTGTCCTATGAGGTGATACAATTGCACAATATTTTTTCTAATTTTTAATGTCCTTAATTTGAAATGTGATTGTTTTTATTTTTTTAAGCTCTGAAATGAGATGCTGAAAATTTCATTCAGCACTGTAATTGTTCATGGAGTGTTGTTTCATTTTGAGGCTGAGGCTAGCAGGTGGTGACAAATGATGTATAGCTAATGTGCTGTGTAGTGTAGATTAAAAACTATGCTGTATGAACTGTTTCAAAAACTGTGTGTTCCTAGACATTTTGGGGTTTAGGGGAGAGGTGAAATATTGGTGGAGAGGCAGATCAGTTCTTGAACTAGAGAGGTGAACTGTCTGGAATTGTTAAGGAAACCACTGAATCCTGTGCTTGTAAGGTCATCAACGTAGAAAAAAAAAATGGATAAATGAAGCTTCATCCCTTTTCATCCCTTGTTCTGTCAAAAAAAAACCTGAAAACTGTGTGAAATAACACAGAAACAGAATTATTTTTTTTTTTATATCAAGAGCTCTTGCACGGCACTTCCAAAGAAAAGAGAGCATCTGGTAAAAGTTGCAGAGAGCTGAGCACTGGCTGTTTTTTTTCATACATCTCTGTCCTTTCTTTGCCTGCCCGTATTCATTCTATGGGTACTAATGTGAAAAGTCCTCTATTCTTCAGCTGGGTTTCTTGAGAGTGCAATAAGCATATGAGGACAAAATCAGGATGGTGTTATTCATTGTTAATCTTTTTTATACTTTTCACCCATCCAGTAAAAGTAGAGAGCTCATCTCACACCAGCAGCGAACTCAGATGAGACTCCCAGAAACAGCTGGGTTTCTAAAACCTGTGTGTGAATAAACAAATGTTTTCTCAGACAGCAGGGCTGATTCAGGGGCGATTATGACTTGCAGAGAGTCTAGATGATAGGTAATTAATTTGCAATCTGAATGGATTTATCCAGAGCTTTGCAAAATTGAGATTTTTTTTCATACCTTATCAAACTTGTCCAAGCCGTCAGCAATGAAAAAGTTGCAGGATTTGTGATGATCATATATGCTTTTCTTCCAACAGATTATTAGTAATGAGAAAACTTACATTTATCTTGGATGCTTGCTAAACACTCTACATTTTGGAAATGTTTCTGAAAAGCCAGCTGAAGCAAAAAAAGGGGGAAAAAGAGTGTGGGGGAGAAAGAAATCATTACTTACTTCTGGAGATATTTTAGAGAAGAGGTATAAGGCACAGAGCAAGTAGCTTTTCTGAAGATGAAATAGGAATCCAGTAAAGAGTAAAAAGTCTGATATTTCATCTTAAGAATCACGTGATGCCTCTTAAATTGCAACATCTTTTTATTGAATAATTTCTTCTTATCACCTATTTTCTGTTATTTCTCCAGTTATCAAAAGCTTTTTTGGCAGTCCAGCTGTGTTCCTGTTTAATAGGAGTCTTTCTTCTTCCTGTTCTGTCTAGGCCCAAAACATTCCTTAGTTTTGAGTGCTTAAAAGCTTAGTGTGGTGGAGTGCTTCCCGTGCAGGGAAATTATTTCACCTCATCAACAATGTAAGATGACATGGCAGATATATCTTAGAAAATATTAAGACAAACTGATGAAAATATAATAACATGCAAATTTCTTATGTATTTAAGTAGCAACTTTAGTAAGATTCACCAGTATTTATCCAGCCTTTCTTTGTTGTCTGTCTTACAGCTACATGTTATCCAAAATGCAAAAATGGGGGAGAGTGCCTCCGACCTGGAAAATGCAGATGTCCACCTGGGTATGGAGGTAGATACTGTCATAAAGGTAAGACCCAAGGAGGCAGTAGCTTGGAAAGACAAGGAGTTTGAAAACAGACTAAATTACTTTAGGATGCCTCAAGTCCTGGGTCTAACACACTTTGGAATAATGACCTTAATTCTGTAAATTTCTGACCTGACTATCAAGACATGCATGGCCTAGAGGGTCTGCATGCTTGCAGGAGGAAGGGATGGAGTACATGTGCTGAAATGCGTTGTGAGAATCTGAGGTTTTTGCCTTGGAAAATACCCTCTTTATGTGCTACATAAATATTCCATTTATCTCTATAACAGATTCTTTCTAAATCATTTTTTGAGATGGCTTGTGTAGATACATATTTCTGCATTAAGTGGTTGAAACTTTTATGTAGTATCTGCAAGATGGTAACATGGAGGGCCAGTCACTGAGGATATGTGTGGCAATGTATTGTTGAGAGGTAATGGGAGATGACAGATAAGGAGTAGCAAAGACCATTTTTGATGGTTTTGTGAAGTCTATTGAATATATGGATGGATTGGAAAAGGCAATCCAAGAAAACACTGTTGTACATGTACAAACTTGTGTGTGGTGTGGGGCAATGTGCTGTTACAGAATCTCACAAAATCACAGACGGGCAAGGTTGGAAGGGACCTCTGGACGGTCAAGATTTCTAAGCTCCCTGCTCAAGCAGGGCTACCTAGAGCCTGCTGCTGAAGGCCAAGTCTTCATGGCTTTTGAATATCTCCAAGGACAGAGACTCCACAATTCCCAGGGCAATCTGTACCAGCATTTGGTCACCCTCTCTGTGAAGACCTGCTGATGATTTCTTTGTCCTTAATGTGGCTGGGAATGGTTTCCAGAGTCAGTCCTTGTATTACTTCACTAGGAGCTGAAGTGAGGCAGACCAGCCTGTAGTTTCCTGGGTCCTTCTTGCCCTTCTGGAAGACTGGAGTAGTATTTGCTTTCATCCAGTGCTCATGCACTTTTCTCTGTCACCGTAATAGATCAAATGCAATCAGTATTAAATACATTAACTTACATTGTCTCACAAAGTAATATGCAAGCAAACATTGAAGAGCTTTTCCAGCTGTGCTGGGTTTGACTTTCATCTCCTTGCATGTTCAGTACTTGTGTCAAAAATCTGTTAGCTGAAACTGTTAGCTGAAATTGTGCTCAATATTTGTGGTTGAACAAGAGATTTGGATATTTCATCTACAAATTATCAAGCAGACATCCAAACTGTCCACCTTTACAGTGAAGGATAGTTGTTTTTCTTCAATACAGTGAAGGTGGTGTAGAATATACATTCATGCTTGTGAAAGGAAGCATTTGATTGTACAGAAGAGCAATTGTGCTCTCCACAGTTGATACCAATCATATGTCTGGCATAAATAATGCTTCATTAATGAGGCCTTCAGGGCTTTGATGTGTAGAACAATTCTGAAATGAGGAGGCTGACTCAAGTATTTGGCCTTTGGGAAGGCACTGCTTAACTTGACTATAGTCATAATTTCATTTCTCAAAGTAATATCCTCTTCTCTTCTTCCTCTTGTTACATGTCCTGTCAGGTAAGGAAACACATGAATCCTTCACCACATGTTATTGGCTCACCAACTGTGATTTGGCAAGTTTGAAACAAATATGCATGTTGTTAGTTCCTGTGGTGTAGCTGATGAACAGTGGTGTTACTGGTGAGAAGCAGAACAGTGCCTTGCCCTGAACAGTCAAAATTTTAGTGTTTGCAGATGAGATAAAACAAGTAGTTGATGCCAGACAAGCTGTTTAAAGACAATTATTCAAAGTCCTGTGCTGTTTCTGAAATGCCCAATGTATGCTGTCTTCCACAGTAAGCTGTGAAGGAGGCTGTCAGAATGGTGGGGAATGTGTCTCTGTCAATCGAGTCGTGAAGTGCCTTTGTGCTTCTGGCTGGACAGGATCAAGATGCCAGGAAGGTGCGTGTCTACATTCATGCAAATATTTATATTAATTCTAAAATTGCAGTAACAAAAATATTTTAAATGTATTAATGGAAATGTCATTGCATTGTTATGGAAATGAGTGACCTACATTATGGATGCTTACACAGATAAAATAGTGTGAAAATATTTTGCGTTAAGATGTACAACTGTTCACATTTAAACCAAGATTCATAACACAGTACCTATATTTTTTTTTTCCATTTTCATGGTCCTGGAAATGCTTTTGGAGTTATACCAGTTGAATATCTGGCCTAGAAGAAAATGTGTTTTGCCATTTTGACTTGTATCATCCTGAATCTTTCATTCTGTCAGGATTTTTTTACATCAGTTTTATAAATCCTGCTGACTTACCCATTCTTTTTCTTGTAGCAATTTGTCCTCAAGGTTGTCGGAATAATGGAGCTTGTGTGGCTCCTGGGATTTGTAGCTGTCCAGCTGGATGGGTCGGTAGAGCATGTCACTTAGGTAAATGACTTCTGGCATTTTTCATTTATCCTTTCCTTTGCTTGTTTGATTTACCAATCAAAGTGTTCAGATCTTCAGCACCTAACAAAGCTTCCAGGGAAGGTATCTTAGAATAGTAACTGAGAGCTGGTTCCACATACTGGGGCTCTTACAAGTATGTACAGGGAGTAGATGGCTGTTCAGTTTGGTCAGAAACACATAACTTTTTCACTTTGAAAGAGATTCAGATTTTGGTTGTCACCAAATTAATTACTTGGTATGTTTCTTTGGTATTTCTGAAATATTGTCTGTAAAATGAGACCCCAGTATAAAGAACTGAAAATTATAGAAGTACTATTGCTACTGGTGGTGGTTAGAAGCTTCATTAAATTTTATACACATGTAAAATTTAAACTTGCTTCTCACTTTGAAGATAAGTTGATAGAATCAACTCCATGTGTTCTTAGAACTCTGAAAGCTGCCTGTTATCAGCTTTAGTACTGACACTCTTGCTGAACAACCACTTCCATTTTCACAAACTTTGATTCACAAAAACAGGTAATTATAAAGTCTTTAATCTTTGCTTCTTGGGCCTTGTATGCTTGTAACAGCACTGCCCTGATGCTAAAGGCAATAATCCTGAGACTACAAAAGGCAAGGGCTTCTTTTTTGCTCTCTGTGAGTCTGAAAACACCCCCGTGCAACCATTGGTTTTGAACTGGATATTGTGGGTGCAGAATCTCCAGATTAAGTCCTCTGCATCTGATACTTTGTCATGTCTGTGGGCATGGCTGTGGCACTACATCAGCTAGTGTTAGTTCTTCTGCAGTATAGATGGTCCAGCAAACATTAACAAGTAATATTTTTATATTACCATTTACCATCAAAATGGGTTTATATTTATCAGTGTATTGAGATAGAGGGTTATATTAAAAGCCGAGTGTGGGAGTTGCAGAAAACTTATAGAATGCTTAGCTCCCTGCAGCTGCAGTAATGGCAGAAGTGTTCAGGTTCTTAATGTCAAAAGAATCAGTTCCCAAACTAACCAGATGTGCATCAAGTTTGACTTCTTTTGGTGTACATGCTCATACATAAATTGCAGCCCCTGGCGTGTCAGCTGGACTGGTGTGTATCAGGGGACAGCTGAAGCTGTGCCCACTCAGCCCTCCTCTGCTCTTGTGGGGGATGAGGAGGGCAATATGTGAGATTCTGCTAGGTGACTGTTTCCCCATGGGTGTGGATCCAAGTACTGGCTTGAATAAGTTTCAGGTGGAAATTTTATTGTTCTCTCACTTTTATGGGGGCATCCATCTCAAAAAAAGCCTGTGCCTTAGAGAACAGAAATTATAGTATTTTAAAAGGGAAATGGAGCATGAATAAGACTAGACGTACTGTGCCTGTATTCCAGCGAAGGCCACAATGCCATAAATTGAGAGACATTGCTTTTCAGTTCTTCCATTATGCTTTTATTTATACTGCCCCAGTGCAGTCACCAGGGAACAATTCTGCTACTGCAGTGAGACAAAAAGAAAAATGATGCTGTGTTGTGCTGAAGATATGCTGTGTATCTGGTGTCTCATTTCAGCTGTGTGTAAGCTGCCCTGCCAGCACGGAGGGAAATGCATCGCTCCAAATGTGTGTAGATGTCGACTGCCATACTCTGGGCCACAGTGTACCAAGAAAAGGAAGGAATGAAGCAACTTCAGCCAAGATAAGCTGCATTTTTTAATGTGACTATACAGTGAGGAAGTCTGCAGCAGTGGGGGACCTTAAAATAAACATGGTAATTTGATTTTAGACAGCTTTTTGTCCTCTGTATATTAAGTACATGCTTTTTTATATGAAAGGAAGGTATTGCTGATTGTAAGAAAGTTGTTTCTCCTTTCTCCTCTTCTCATTTTTTCTTCATAAACAAAAGTATTATGCTTGGTTGATACAGCTGACCTTGAAATAAAATTGTCCTCAAATCAAGTCAGAATAGATCTATGCTCTTCTTTTCGATTTTTCTCCCCTTTCACTAGACTTACTGTGCTATATAATTACATTTTTTTAAATCACATGAAACAAAAAGCCCTTAATTCACAACATCAGAAGTGAATGTTAGTTCAAATATAATTTGCCTTGAGATTAAACAGTTGCAAGAGGAAACTTGCCAAGTTTGCATCTTTCTGGAACTTTACCAAACTGCAAGGCATCTTATTTAAATCATGGTTATCACTTTGTCTGCTTCCTGATCCTCCCCCTCCAATCTGATCTGGATCCCAATCAGCTAAACAGTATTTAAAAAAAAAACCCAACAACTAGCACTCCCCTACCAATACTTGTTCAGTCATTCTGCTGTTACTTTCTAAAAGCTTAATCCATGCTGATACTCTAAAGAGTCCTTATCTTGACTACTTCTAAGGTCATATCATCTGATATCTCTCAACATCCAATTATTTCTTGTCCTTTGCCCCTGTGAGACAGGGAAATGAATTTTTCTTCTGGAGACATTGATAATTCTGTGCTAATAATAATTCAGGACTGTGTTGTTCTGGGAGCAGTATAATGGGAGGCTGAAGACTAGCAGTGAGGAAAAGCCGTGCCTGTCACAAATCACATGTGTGGGGGATGTTGATATTGACTTCTGGAGATGTTTCTGTTTGGCTTCATTTAGATTTTGCAGCCTTTTGAATGGGCTGCAGAATGGACTGAGTCTCCTATGTTCATTGTTCCGTGTCTCATTTGTGCTGGTTATTGTATGGTACTGTTGAGGAGGGTTTTGCCAAAACATGCAAACTGAATCAGTGAACTTTTCAAATGATGCTCAGATCAGTTTTTATTTTTTTGAGAGGTTGCTTTTCATTGTCTTCTAGATAAAACTAGATTTTTTTTTTGTGTGTGTGAGAATTTTAGCTATGCATTACTTTTTATTGGAACAACATTTTAAGTGTGTTTAACTACCAGAACGTGTAGCTCTCATGGGCAGTGACTCAGTGACCTGTTTCTCCTGGGATTACAAGCCACTGAGCAAAGAGGCAAAGGTAACGGGGTCTTCTTGGTTTCCAGTCTTCTCTACAAGAGGGTGCTCAGGTGTGCAGAGGGCAATTGAAAGGCAGTGGTTTGGTTCCTGAGACTCCTGTTTTCTGTTCTGAGAAATTGCATAGTTGAGCTTTCTCCTGCACTTGCTTTGGAGGTTTAGAGGAAACCTGCTGCAGAGATGTTGTGAAGGATTTTGTGCAGGGACAGGGCACAACATAAGAGGAATGCACATTTTTTGTGCTGCTTTTGCTGGGATACACTGGCTATTTCACACCTGCTGGTGAAAATGTGATTCTCAAGTGTGGAACAAAATAATTCCATCAACTGTTCTGAAGTTTTATAATGATGATGATGATATAATTCTGTGTCACAATCCACTACATCATGCCATAATTTAGAAATACAGAAGTTAGGCTGATATATATTATATATTATTATTATTATAATACATATTATAATATATATATAATATAGTATATATAATATGTATAATATTATATAAACACAATATATATAATAAATTTTCTACATCATGCCATAATTTAGAAATACAGAAGTTAGGCTGATATATATTATATATTATTATTATTATTATACATATTATAATATATATAATATAGTATATATAATAGGTATAATATTATATAAACACAATAGATATAATAAATTATATATATATAAAAAATACCTTAGGTGACACACTGTTTGCCAGGGAATGAATGGGAAAAAAATTACTTGCATATATATATATATATATATATTATACCTTAGGTGACACACTGTTTGCCAGGAATGAATGGGAAAAAAATTACTTGCGCCAGACCCAAAATTTAGAATAAATAATCAGTACTATGTAAATACAAAGAGACATAATATCTCAGTATTATTCCCAAAAAAGACTGGCTTCTACTAATAAAGACAAAAGTGACAGTAATAGTGACTAGAAGCTGGAAGAGATATTGGCATTGTCAGGAGCAAAAGACTAGAAGAAGTCATTGAAAGATCTGTAATTGGTGTTTCTGAACAGGCCAAAACAAATGCTAATTTAGTTTCCTGTTTAGAGATGATTGAAGTAAGCAGTAATTTGATGCCACACAGAATGCCATGGCATATTTCAGAAATACTACTTGAACATAGCACCATCTACTGGCTACAGTGTTCTTTGTGGGGTTATTTTTTGTTGTTTTAAGAAATATTTATTCTTGTCATTCAAGTGAATTTAAAAGTGATTTTTCTAGTTAGTTAGAGTCAAACAGTCTTAGAATGTATTATTAATGACAGTCTGTGTCCCCAGATTATTATTTCCACAGTTAAACATACTAAAAAGACTAAAAGAACTGTCAGTAATTCTTGTCTTCTGTTTGTTTTCTGCTCACTGGAGGATTGAACATACTAGTTAGAGCACATACTTTTTGGAGATAGCTATGTCTTCCTGTGGGGAGATGTCATGCATGCAGCTCAAAGGTCAAGAAAAGCAACACAGAACATGCTGGCTCCCTTATTCATTAGAGCTAACTGTTACACCTTATGCATTTCACTAAAACAACTAAAAATCTCAGAGGTATTGTAGTGGTTGCATTTTTGATACTCTTTCTAGAGTGTGGATGGAAAGGTGAGGTGTTGCTTTTTAGTTTACTTACATGCACATTTTTATTAATGTTTTCTCTTCTGCTCTAAGTGCTTCTGGCAAGAATGGATTTACTTGGTTTAGCTGTAAACTGCTACCTAAACTGAGATGTGGGCAGAAGTTGGGTAAAATGACCCGATACCAGCATGTGACACCTTTAAATGACAGAAATTGCATAAACAACTTTAGTTATTAGCAAAGCTTTCTAACCTCTGCGTTTGGGTTTGTATATGTACCCCAGTGTTATATTTTGAGAATTTAAACTTTGGGTTTTCCTATTTGGACAAATAATGGAGTGGGTGTAGCCAATTTGTGATGTAGCTTCAGTTTTTATACCTATTTACTTTAGGGCTTGTGCTGATGCTTCTTCATGAGTTTGCTTTTGGTAAATAGAAATATTAACTTGCTTTTTCTTGTCAGCTATGAAAATGTATAATTAACTTTTGTAAAAAGAAAGAGCCTTTCCCATAGGCCCCACTTGTGGTTTTATTTTTAAAATAAATAGCCAACATGACTATCTGTGTTATCTTCTGTCATACAAGCCCTTCCTTCAGAGAACATTCACCGTACTGCATTTTAAAAGATCTTTTCAAGATCGGGGGCAAAAATCAATGTGCACTTGGGAGAATTTCTGCTGGCCTGCAGAGCAGCTGTAGTACAACCAGGTAATAAATGGATGCTGTACATAGGTACCTTCCAGCAATCTTTAATATCTAAAGAAATCATGCAAGAAAATTCAACTAAGATACTGGTGTTGTGCATAATGTGGTAAGAATCACTGCAAAATCTTCAGTTTGGTGCAAGTTGCCCTTCATTCCTCCAGAGTAAAACTGTGTCAACTCCAATCCTTCTCCCCACTCCCACATCCCCTAACTCTTTTGGGCCTAATTGCAGGTTACAATTTCAGCAGTTCTGTTAACCTCTGTACACAAGCCCTCTATAAAAATCCACATCTTGTTACACTGAGTAATTTTACTGTATTGTTGCCATGTGCTTTCTAATTACAGTGAATTCTGTTTCATGTGTATGATGGACAATGTAGTAACAAAACAGATTCAACTAATCACATAATTACTGGGCAGTTTTGAAGTACTATCTGGCATTTTGCATGTACTAATAATTTTTCTGCATCATGTGCTTGCTGGAAAATAGCAAAAATAGCACAGCCTAGCACTGAGCATTTTTAGCTACTGTAGCAAAACTCTCAATGCACTTTTGTTCGCACAGCTTGCATTTGGAAAATGTGAAAGAAATAATTTCTGCCTTTAAAACCATTGAAAATAAACAGCAAACACTAACAATTATAATAAAAAACCCTTTATTGAGCCTGAAATCCTAGAAATGCACATATATGTATTAAGTTTTGTGAGTGAAGGATTGCACAAACTCATTAAGCAAAGTACTATTAGCAGTGCTCCAGACAGATGTTATCTTTCTTTTTTGCACAGTACCTCTGTAACTGGCACATGGAACAGCAGTGATTACAATAAGAGATTATGTTATATTGGTGTGTTTGTACTCTAAAAACTTTTTCAGTACCTTGTGTATCCAAAACAGTTCCAAGAGCTAGTCAGATTTTGTTCATCAGCATCTTTGTGAGATGTGAGAAAGGAAATGTTCAAGAGGAGTAGGTTTTAAGTAACACAATAGTTCCCAGATCATCAGGCTATCAGCCACATGGATTCTTGATTGAAAGAAACTATGGAAACACTGAAATTTAAAATGCAAGTGGGAAATTGGACATTTTTTAAATACACCAGTCAGGCAATTGGAAATCCATGAGGTATCATTCTGGAATGATGCTAAGCTCTCAAAATGCCAGCTTGCTTTGCAAGATGACTTAAGAAATAACAAAAGGTGAGGAGAAATCTAGGCACAGAATGCTAACAGCTATGATTTGGTAATCAGCATCCCAGAATGGCAGTAAATGGCAAAATTACCTCTATTTTCTTCCTGTTCAAAATTAGTGCATATAAAGTGAATATTGCTCAGGAGAACCGGAACTCATGATGTTTATTTTTGGCTTAAAAAACCAAAGCAATAAACTTCAATGGCTTAGCCAAAGGGATGTTTGTGCCTATTACATTGTTATAGCAGGAACTGAAATGTCTTTCACAGCTCTAGGAGAAAGTTACAGTCCTCTGTAGGAATTTTTTTTTCCCAAAACTATCTGGCAGCTGGTAGGTGCCAACATTTCATTGGAGCAATTGGCAATGGAAAAAAATACTCTGTGAAGTCTTCACAAATACTTTCTGACACGGTGAGTAGATGGCATGATGTACAACAAATTTCTCCTCTTATTAGTTCCTATTTTAAGAATCAGCATTCCTCAAAGCATTGTTAAATTCTCTAAGAGTCTTGGGAAAAAAGTTTCCTCATATTACTGACTGTCATCTCAGGGGCATAAAAATCTTACAGACACAGTAATAATTCATAGCTAGCTCTTCAAATTTGTGACTGTAAGAAATTAAGTCCAAACAGAAAAGTTGGGATCTGGCTTCCAGCTGCAAAGGCATGTCATAGATAAATCAGAGTCATTCTGCATCTGGCTGACTGTTACCAGGACAGGAGGCCTTGCCTTCATTGTCAGTAGCCCAGCCTCTGTTCTGGTTTCCCTCCTTCCTTGCTACTGGCTTGTCATTACAACAAGACTGATGTAAATGCAAAACAAGAAAAAACAGTTCTGCTTTTTCTTCTGTCCTCAGCCAAATGATATGTATGTAAACAGTGTTTGTAAACAAGAGTACCATTCACAAGTGCAGAAGTGCTGCCTTCCTTGCTAGAGTCCCCCAACAGCTGCTACAGTCTTGTTCCCTCAACAGAAATTCCATAGTCCAGTTGAATAAACTGCAGAATTTTGGGCTCAGTCATCTGATCTGGGAATTCAGTGAAGACGTCAGAGGCTGTGGGGTTTGTACATGAGGTAGTAAAAAATTACAGGAATATACATATGTTTTAATGACTATAAACTGGTTGTTTTGAAGTCACCAACATTTGTGATTAATATGAATCTTTTAAAATAAGGCTTCTGAATATTCCTTTCATTTAAATGACTCTGTAATTGCCTTCAACCCTTTTGCTATTTTCAAGTCTCATACATCCATGCAGCATTGCAATTGAATTGCCACACTTCTTCAACCATGATGTCTTTGTACCTTGGAGAGAGAAAACAAATATTAAAACCAGACTTTACTGAGGCAACCCATTATTATGATTATGTTTATGAAACAATTTCAGTGAATCTCTTTGGTTGCCTGATATGCAGAAAGAAAACATTAAGTGAAACTTGGGCTTATAGTTTTTTTGTTTCATTAAGAAAATGTGCTATTTTGATCAACCTATGATACAGCACAGTCTGACTGAATGACATATATTTTTTAAACTAAAAACAGATTAACTCTATGCAGGACATATTTAGGAAAACCTTTAAATCAAAATTATTTCTCTCTTTGGGTCACATTTTGGAAATCCATATTACAAACATTACAGTCTCATTGATGTAGGATGAGTAGTTGCATACTTTAAAAATATGTATAAGCATTTCTTTTTGATTTCTGAAACAAATCTACTCCATCTCTCCATTCTGGTGGCAGCACAAATGTGTCTAATACACTGAAATTAAAAGAAGATAAACACCGTAGATGATGCAAGAGGAGCAGAATGCTTTTACTTCAGACATCACCAAACAGTTAGTTGTAGCAAAATGTTTAATCAAATTACTTCAGTGAGTGAGCAGCAGCACTCAAGCAAGGGAATCCAATAGAAAATTGCATGACAAAACAGAGAAATAGTCATCATTCCCTCTGATACAAAAAAGTAAAATTATTCCCAAATAACACTTGAACTGACTGACTGGCAGTGTAGTTAGTTGGGAGAAGATCACAGCTTGACTTGATGCAAGCTAAGAAAGTCATCAGTAGGACACTCTTGCCTAAAATTAAGCCAGATGCTGGAAAAGAAAATAGTAGTCATTGTGAAGAGGATAGTTATCAATTCCTGCTGCATGACAAGAGACAATCAGCTTAATTTGAAACAAAGGAAGTTTACATTTGGTGCTGAGAACAATTCTGTAAGTATTAGAACCTAAAAATTAGTGGAAAAGCTCTTAGAAATTCCATGAATTTTCTGTTGCTGCACAGTGAAAGGAAGAAATCAGACAAAATACGCATTTGGTGTATACTATGCTGCTTCACTGGACATGGTGCACTAGTTAATTAACCCTCAAATTACTGTATTGTGATGGTGTCTTGCCTCTACATGTACCTGAATTTTCTTCCCACAGAGGACTCCAGTATAACCTGGACGACACGAGCACACGTTAGGCAATACACATTTGCCTCCAAACAGACACTTCTGGTTGCACACAGCTAAAACAAGAGAAATACATATGAGGCTTTATTCATGGACATACCTTGGTGAAGGAAAAGTGGATGCTATCTCTAGATACTTATTCTGTTTGTTATAGGAACCAAGACCTTGGAAGGTATTTTCACAGGGTATCACCCCTCAGCCTAAGGACACTTAAAGGTCACGTGGAGCCAACAGTGTTCTTGTGCCTATCCCATCCCCCTTTTGCTTTGATGCAGATTTAATGCGAGAACATACTGAAGGTGTGAATGAGACTGAGCAAAGAACATGAGTAAGGTGGTTTTTGGCACATCTTGCTATTTCAAGCTATCACAATGGCCTCTCAGGGCTTGTGCAGCAGCACCCAGCACTGGAGCAAACCAACACATACTGCCACGCTCCCAGAGTGCCATCAGATCCTGGAGGGCTTCAGAAGAGGCAGAGTAATCTCTACTCTTTATCCTGCCCTTGACACAGATGTGGACAAACCACATCCAAGGTATAGGAGGACTTCTCTGCACTGTGCAGAGAAGCATTCAGCCACTGTGCATGGCTGAAGCATTCTGAGCTATGTGGAAGCAAGAGGTTTCAGGTTGCATAATTTCTTACGTGTTTGACACTGAAATCCTTCCCACTGTGGAGGACATTGACAGGTACTCGGTCCAATACACTCCCCACCATTCTTACATTCCTGAAGACAGATTGCTGCACAAACATCATCAAAAGGTATGGTTATATTCCAAGTGATTTGAATTAGATTGAGCTATTATTCAGATTTCAGGATGCTCTCACAAGAGGCAGAGTGCTTTTCACACACAAGAGTCACATCATCTTCACTCAGATATGTGTCTAAGGCCAACAAGATATTAAAGAAGAGAGGCAACTAGAAACAAAAAGCCCTACAGCCAAAGCCCACATTTAGCGGTTCTGCTGTGTCACAGATTTCTACAAAAGCCTGAAATACTGAATTAGGAGAGGACCATTAAAGACCTTTATTTTTTCCAAATTTACCTTTTGAACATACCTTGGTGAGAGATCTTTTGTTTGTCATTCAACTGCACACCCAATGAATCAACTCAAGAATATTTGACCCAAAGATATTTTCTGTGACCCATTTGTCTGCACATTTGTCCCTGCTTACTAAGCCATGATCTAACCCACCATTATTTCCATTCATTCATACCTGACTATTTGATAATCAAATCTCTCCTCCAGAGTGTCCAAGAATATCTCACTCCTGTAAATGCTGGTAATTTTTTTTTTTTTTCAAAAAACAACCCCTTTGTAATAATTACAGAAAGTAATAGAGGAAAATTTATTTTTCCTCCATGCCACTAGAGAGC
Source organism: Passer montanus (assembly GCF_014805655.1). NCBI lineage: Eukaryota > Metazoa > Chordata > Aves > Passeriformes > Passeridae > Passer > Passer montanus. Next base: position 17,099,827 of record NW_024356505.1, on the reverse strand, counting down.
TTATTGCCCATATCAGTTCTTAAGCCTCGGGTGGGTACTCTGACAAACACTAATACTTTAGCCATCCTCATGCTGATTTTCATGCAGACTGTGCTTTTATCCATGCTGACACAAATTATTTATGCACCATCAATATCTTTCTTAGGATTCAATGTGACCCACAGATGTGTAACCATCACAGTCCAATCTCTACCTGTCCTAAAGAGCTTGTGCCTTACTGCATCATTTATTCACATCACGTCCAACTGTTTCCAGTTTTCTATTATTCACTGAACTGCTTTTTCTATTCTATCTGGGTTTATGTCCTGTAGCACAAATTGGATTTCTTTCACTTTTTTGACTAATCTCCTTGCAGAAATGCAGATGTTTTTATTTAGACAAGAATCCAGAAAGAAACAAATAATATTTGCTATACAAGTATTTCACTGATGTTTCGGGCCCATGATTTAGCCTAAGAACTGCATGGTATTAGTTCTCCATTCTAAATTATGCTGCAAAGATATAGACAACTGTTTTTTCAATGTGTATATATTCTTCAGTTCTTTGGCACTAACTGTATTACTTGCATGAGCAGAGTTGCCCTGAGTCTCATATTACTTTTAAGGTATGATTCTCCTGGTACAAGGTACTTACGAGTGTTACATCTTTTTCCTCTCCATCCTGAAGGACAAGAGCAAATGTTTGGGCCAACACATCTTCCTCCATTCATACACCTTGGCTCACAGACACCTTAAAATCAAAACCATCTGCTGTTTAACACATTTAACTGATCACACAGTAATTTATTGGCTATTTTTGGATCATAGGAAGATTTTAACACTGGCTTACTTTTTTCACATCTTCTGCCGTTGTACCCATCAGGACAAGTACAGACATTGTTTCTCATGCAATGACCACCGTTCTTACAAGGAGGGCTGCAGACAGCTAAAAGGTATAAACAGGAGGAAAAAGGCTGTAAGTTTGCATTTTGACTTAGTGATATACTTTTGGAAAACAGGAGTGCAACACTAAGATTCTGACAGCTTGTATGGACATTTAGCACTATCAGGCATGCCTTGTAAAAACCATATTAATGTGGTTTGGTGTAAAAATCAATAGTAAAGACAAAATCAGATAAAAAGGAGTCAAGGCTGGCAACTGTATCTGTACAAAAGTAACCAGACTACACATAACATACAACTGAATGGGATGAAAACTGCTTAAATGTTGAGTGGAATACAAGAATAATTTTGAGTCTTCACGCTGCTTGGACAGTTGTTGAATCAGCCATAAAATCTAAAAAATAATGTAGTCTCTGTTTTACTCTACTTCTCAAGTACATTACTTGATTGTTAATTTTATGTCTTAATGCTTGCTCACAGATTTCCTCAAAACGGCAACTAAGGAGTAGGGAGAAAAAATAAAGAAAATATTACCATTCTGACAGTGGGCACCAAAGAATCCATGTGGACACAGGCAAACATCTGGCTTAGTACAGGAACCACCATTGAGACACACAGGATTACACATTGCTGCAGAAACAGGGTCAGGCAGAGTAGGAAGCATGACATCCAAATAAAGTCTATAAAATATGTGTTTCTGTTTCAAGAATAGGAATTAAACACCTAAGACAACTGCAGGCAAATGCCATTCCCATAAAATCTTTACCCCAAATTAAAGGATCAGCATAAGACTTTCCAGAGGTGCTGCTGGCAGCAGAACTAACCTGCAGAGACTCAGGGGAGTGTGGGGGCTCTGCAGCAGAGAGCAGCTGCCCACTGCTGCCACCCAAGCCACGCAGTTCCAAATTTCAAACAATGGGAGGTCCTATGGACGCTCTCCCAGGAAGAAGGAAGCTGCAGGGGTGGTACCTGTGCTGCAGGTTGGTCCATACCAGCCAGGTTTACACTGGCAGGTGTCCGGAGTGAGACATTCACCACCATTTTCACAGTGCCTGTTGCAAACCACTGCCATCCAAGAAGGTGGGCAAAAACATAAGGAAGGGGAGGAGACAGGGGGTGGGAGGACAAGAAAGAGATACATCACAAAATAGTCTCAATTTGTTTTTCAGTTCTTTCCCAAAAATTAACACTGGAAGTAACATAAAATTCCTAGCTGAAGAGGAATTGCTGAACAGAGTAATCTAGTCTCAAACCCATAATAGCAAGCACAGATGACAACGGTAAATAAAATGTCTTTCCATGCAAATATCCATGGTCTGGTTATATTTAGTGTTAAAAACATAGATGTTTAAGTAAAAATTCTAAACCAAATAAGAAATGCAATACTGAGACAAATGGACTGTGTTAAGTGATGCAAGTGCAGCTGCATGCACACAGGAACATGAGATTGACAAGCAAAGACATTAAAATATCATATCTGGGGAAAACCATGAATCACTTCTGGAAAAGCGCTCATACTCTTTAGTACTCCTTCACAAAGAGCAGCATTTTTTTGTCAGAATTGAAATTAGAACAGAAAAAACTGAAAGCCAAAACCTGGGATTTGAGGAGGAGACAAAGGGTTTTCTGAATTCAGGATCGATAATGCAATGGTACATTCAGGTGAACAGTATATAAACGGCATGTCTAAATTTGGATTCTCTGAAGGAATACAAATTACCCATATAAAATGTATCCAAAATTTGGAGTTGCCAAATTGCAGCATGCATGATTTGATATGTAAAAGACAATTTATGTGAGACAAAGTAATTCCAATCTTTCAGCTATGATCACAGCAAATTTTTCAATTTTCACTCCAGGTAAAAGGAAAAAAGACACCATAATGTGGTTCTGAATTCAGTTTTCCTGTATCCCAGTCCTTCTGACAAACTAGCCTCTGAATGTTCCTCAGTATCTAATCAATCTGAGCTAACAGAAATTAAAAAGCTGTCAGGACACAAGAAACATCTGTGTGTTTTTCTACAGGTAATATCACATACAAAATGTACTCATTTTTTCCATATTTGTGAATAACAAAATATAAACTACTTGCAGGTTTTATAGTGCATTATGTTTTCACAGTTATGTGCAAATATTACCTGATGTTTAAAAAGCCCAGGTATAGGAACATTCAAAGAGGCACAGGTATTATGTCATTTGCCAGCATTAGACAGAAGGCATAAAAAATTTAAACCATAATTTGCTTTCTTGCTCCTGAGGAACAGGAAAAATACCATGTATTTTTCTCTTATTCTCTTTTGCTTACTTGTATCACATCTTGGCCCCACAAAACCATATGGGCAGGTGCAGAGATTTCTGGCCAAGCAGGTGCCTCCATTTTGACACGGTGGTTTACAATGTGCTGTAGATACAGAATCATATTCAAGAAATTTCCTCTAGAAAGATGCATGGACTGGTTATACTTTATAAAAAATGAAATGTTAATAACTGTCAGTGAGCAAAAAACTAAAAATAAAATAAGGAGATATATGCAATGCCTTTTGACAAGAGTAAGTAATAAGAACAACGTCACTTCAATAGTGCACAGTCCAAACAGTGGTGGACACCCTGAATAAAAGAAAGCTGACACAATTTCCAGACTGTGCTTCCCACTCTTTAGGAGTGTTTAGCTTAGAGGCAACTGCATTCACTGCTGAACTGCTCTACTTAATGTGAAAGCTAAATTTAGGAATATCCAATCATAAGCAACATTTACAGTGTGCATCAAGAAAATCAGGACATACACCAAAATGTAACTCAAGAGCTCTGTTAAAGTGACAGTAAAATGAACACACCTTCATGCTGTCAGAACGAACAGTCATGGGAGTTGTTCACAGCATCCTTTGGGTAGTTATGGATTTAAAAGCAAAGACTGCTACATTTACCTTCCTCACATGTGGAGCCACTGTATCCAGGTAAACACTCACAGATGTTGGGCTTAATGCACTTCCCATGGTTTTTGCAATCAGGTCTGCATAGAGCTGTAAAAAAAAAAAAAAATAAATAAAACAACAGCACTCTGCAAATCATTAATTTGTGCATATGAGTTACCACAGGCAAAATTAACATGCCATACTCACCAGCCTGACAGTTATGACCAGCATAACCAGGCTTGCATTTACAAATATTGGGTGCCACACACTCCATATTTTTGCCACAGGGTTGTCTACATCTTGCTGAAAGGCAAAGAAGAAAACAAAGAAAGGAATAAGAAAAATGGAAGTGGCATTTCAGCACATTGTGTCTTGCCTAATGTAGTGAACCGATCACAGAGAATCTGTGATGTCACTGCCCATAAATGCAGAGTCTAAGACACATCAGGTATCTTTAAGTGCACCCACAGAACTAAAAGCCTGTAGGCTATGACAATATTAATAATGAAAATGAGGAAATTCAATACACCACACTTTCCACTGATAATACAGTAACAATATAGTTGCAAGTCATAAAGGCATCCCAAGATTCTTCAAAGCATTTAAATGCAATAATTTGTAATACCTCTGCAAGGTAACAATACCTCTGTACATTACAGAGGTAATAGCTATTACAGAGATATTACAATACCTCTGTAATACAGTAACAATATACTTGCAAATTATAAAGACATATCAAGATTCTTTTCTTCAAAGCATTTAAGTGCAATAATTTGTAATACCTCTGCAAGTGAAGCCATCTCCATAATAACCATAAGGACAACGACCACACTTGACACTTCCATCCTGCCTTGGCTCACAGGGTACGCCAGGAAAACAGGGTAAATCAGAACAGGTCACTGCTTTCGGAATCACTGTTTCACTCAATTCTTCAGGAAACTTTTTTGGTGGGACAGTGGCTTCCACAAGGGTAAAAGGTAAATTACTTGCTTGATGCTTAGCTAATAGGTGCAGAACTCTTTGAGCATTTCCACTTCTGAATGCTTTGTTTGGCAAAGAATGTCCTTTGCTTATACTTGCTCTGCTGCTAGGGAAAGTCTTCCTGCTGCTCTCAAAATAGCTGAAGGCCTCAACTTGTGCCCTTGTTTTCTTCTCAGGTGATACAGCATGGCTCCTTGAAGATGCATCCTTTACAGCATGTACCGAAGAACTGTTTTCCATGCCAGCAAGGTGACCACTGATGGTGCCTAGAGCATGAGCAATGTTTCCAGTGACCACTGGTTGTATAGAAGCACTTGCCTGTGAATCAGGTGTCTTCCAGGCAGTGATTGTTTTTACTGTGGAGGCTGGTAGTGTGCTGCTACTGACCATTTCTGTAGAAATAAATCTCTCTGGGACATCTGTAGAACTGGGAATATAACCTGACATGCTTAAAACCTTCTCAAAGGATGATGGTTGAAAACCTACAGTATGTTAGAAAGAAGGGGGGAAAAGGGGAGAAGTACGTGAATACCATCAGACTTTTTCTCTCTTTGAGGGTGGGGAATGTTTTCTGAACAGACAAACATACAGCCCATTCATTCTGTGCTTCAGGAAATCTCTCCTTGTGTTATGTCAGAATGTAAGTATGCAGTAGAACCTAACTGGGAGAATTAGAGAAGATCAAGGTGTTCTGATTACAACCTCTCCCGCCCTCACCATGGCCTTTTCTTGGCTGGAAGATAAGGATAAAACACAATTTATAGGAGCAGAGATTTTCCCATATTAGGTCAATAAACAGATTTACTGTCAGCAGATTATCAGCTCCATATATTGCTTTCAACTAGGTAACTGAAAGAATTTAAGGGAAAGATATTGCATATGATTCATCAGTATGTCTAAGCACTAGAAGGAGAGATAAGACCACATGTATGTAGATGCTGATACATACTGATGCACCATGGACAGTATTCTAGGGGAACAAGCCACCAACTTGTAGCACAAGTATTACCATGTTTTATTCTTCAAACTTTTTTTATCAACTTTATTAAATTTTCTGCATGGTTTTATAGTGGGATGCTTCAACTGTTTAATAAACATCAGAGACTGACTCAGCCTCCTCATTCAAGAGAACACAAAATAAGTCATAAATACTTCATACTCTGCCCAGGGAAAGTGTGTGGTTTGTGCAAAGAAGTACAGCACTATAATTCCAGACTGGCAGAATACTGTATATGGGATTTTAGCATTATGAGGCAGTGGAGGAATGAAACCCTAACCTATTTATAACTAGAAAATGGTTTATAAAAGGTTAAACTTTACTGAATCATCATAAAGTGTGGTCTCCCACTGCTGAAAAGCAAACTGTTTTGCAGCAGATGAAGAATTATCCAGCAGTGCAGTAAGAGAGTCTTCCTTCCCCCCAACAACAATTCAGAGATAAAGGGAAAAGACACATGAGACTTTCCTACAAAGAAACCCCCAGCAGGCACAGACCTGGAAATGCCAGCAACAGCATTCACAGAGTTTCGGAATAAAGACATTCACTTGCCATATCCTTCACCTCTCCTTTGAGTTGAAGTAGGAAAATGACATTCAACATAATGCCATAAACTTTTGTTTATCTCATATAACAGATGTCCCTATCCCCTTGTTACCTATTTTGTGTCAGTGGTTGGTCACTAAAACAAAAGGCAACTATAAGAGTGTCAAACATCACACTGTTAATAAAATCGCTTGACTGACCCAAGGGATTTGTTGATATTGACATTTCAGTCTCATTTTTAAGATCAGAATACAACCCCAGTAATTAATAAATTGTGTCAAACTGAAAAATAAAGTGAATAGCTTAAAACTGACTAGAACTTTTATCTGCCAGCTATATTCTTATCAGCATGTGAATCAGAAATTCCATTTTCTTCAGGAAAAAAATCACCTTTATTCTCTCCAACTTCTCCCGTGGAATCCTTCCTTTCAACACCAGTGTTGTCAAAGCTTTCTGAAAAGATGTGAAGGCACATTAGTAGTGCACAGAAGCAGCTACATTTTTTTAAATTTAAATAAATTACAAACAAAGTTAAAATTTTATTACATAAAAACAACTGAAAATTCAGAAAGATTAAAGTTAAAAAACATTTATTAAAAGTTTTTTAGCAGAGTATTTAAAAACATGAGTTATTCAGAAATTGCTTGTAAATAAATGTTTGGCAGCTGCCTTGGCTTGGGTAAACAGTTCTATGTTAATCAGTCTAATGAAAAATATACATTTTCAGTAACTTATTAATAATTTCTCATATTATTAAAATAATGACAAAAATGCCAAAAATATTCCACTATATTTTTCTACTCTAATGTAAAAAAACGGGGATGTGTTTTGTATTTGTTTTTTTCTACACTAGAAAGTATTTTAGAGCTGTGTTGACCCAGTACAGTCTAATATTGCCATCAGCAGAGACAGAGCCGTGCTTTGCTGACTATTGAAAATGAAACATGAAGCACAATCAAAGATATTTTATCTGAATGACAGTAAGACAATACCATTCTTCTAAAAATCAAATAGTTTTACCATGACATGTTTTCCCATCTCCTTGAAGATTATTTGGGCATGGACCACAATAGTAAGAACCAAAAGTATTGAAACAAAATACTCCAGGGAAGCAAGGACTGGATGAACATTCATCTACATCCTCTTGACAATTTTTACCTGTATTGAAATACAGATTTAATTTTTTTTTTTATAATATTGTGTCACTAGACTTTGATGGTGCATTTATAAAAGTACAATGTATGCAAGTGCTGAGAAAAAAGAAGTGCAACCATTCATTTCAGTACATCTAATAAGAACATCTGATAAGGTTTGCTATTTACATTTTTTCCTCTCATATCAAGTATTTTCCTTGTTGTAGAATATGGAGAAGATAGGCTGTGAGGACTGCATGATTATCTGCAGGAGGAATTTCCTGTGTTTCCCTGTGTTGATGAATTTACTTTTGCAGAGGGAAACAATGCAAATTAGCTTTCATAATGAAGTAAAATAAACAACTATTATAGTCATGCAGGAAAAATCTTGAAGTATATCATATATCTCTACCACAAGACCATAAAGTTTCTTCATAATACTATATAACTCTCAACAGTAAGTTATTTACAGTGAAAATTAAAAAAAGAAAATTGTAGACATAAAATTAAAAACTCCTATTTATTACTAAACATGATAAATGCATGGAAATAAAGCAGCAATTTACCTTGAAGTTCATGTGGACATTCACAGTAATAGCTGTTTATTCCATCCACACATCTGCCAATACCACACTGGTTAAGTTTACAGTCATCAGTATTCACTTGACAGAGATCACCTTCAAATCCAGCCACACACACACAAAGATATCTTCCACTTCCAGGTGGGAAATTAATGTTTGTCACACATGAGCCATTATTTAGGCAATCACATGATTTTACACTGACCTACAAGACATGCCCAATAAGACAGTTTTCTTTTTTTTTAATGAACTAGCAATGAGTTCTGTAAATAGATAACTTAGGTATCTTGTTACTAAGTGTTATTTTACTGTAATATTCATTACCTCTATTTCTACCTTGGTCGTTGCATTGCAGTCATCTGTCAAAGAAAATGTTAATTTATGGACATTCATTGACAGAGCTTTCCACGAAAGGAGACCTGATGGGGAAAGACTGGCACCTTCTGGACCAGAATCCAATGTGAAATGAATAGCAGAGCCTTCTGGATCTGAAGCCAAAAACTGATACAAAAAATCTTCTCCATAAAATGTCTGTAGCATACCCTGAAAAGTTTCAAGCACTGGAGGCTGGTTACCTGTAACAAAGGAGATGTTTTCCTCCTCTAAGGAAAAGTTGCAATATACTTATAAAAACTTAAAAGAACATATCTTTCTACTAAAGAAATCCCACATACTTATTTCTCTTAAATTCTAATTTCATTTGACTGGCACAGGAAAAACACCTGATATTTTCAATAACCAGTGACTGCTGCAAGCAGGAATCCACCCACTGTGGCAAAAACTATGAAGGAAGAAGAAGATGTAATCAGTGTCTCAGCTTCTAAACTCTCTCATTTCTAACACCATCTTCCTTGCAGAAAGAGGTTGTGCTCTTTAGGTTTGGAGTGTGCCTCTGGTTTTCATTCTTCTCTCATTTCTGACTTTGGCTGTATTGAATTCCAGTCCATAACATGCTGATAACACAGAAATCCATTGACTCCCTCTCTGCTGGATGAGTTTCATTTAATTCCTTTCATTCACATCTCATCCTTTTAGAATAGGTATATCTACCTTGGCTTTCAGTACAAGTTTGAACTGCGACAGGATTCATCAAGACAGGCACCAGAAGTCCTATTCAGACAGGACCTTTCCTAATCAAGGCAGAGTCTTGATTTCATGGGTCTTTCACTCATGAAGACGCTGACAGAATGCTTGTACTTGTGATGTTATAGACTGGAGTTGGCAGGACAGGCTGGATGGCTAATATGAAAGCTCAAAGAAATATTCCATTTGGTGAAGGGATCAAGGTGATGTGTATATTCAAAGACTAAAATCTGCACCAAAAGAGTTATAACTTCTGTGTTGGAACTTTGTACTACAGGAAAATGAAAAATTTAGACTTAAGTTTTCCCTTCATAGTATGGTTTCTAACTGGACTGGAGTATAGCAGCCTTAGATGTACTTAAGATTTAGGCCATGTATCTATGCCACCAATGTAAATGATGCCCAGATATTAAGTGTCTAATAAATATTACATCATTTAATTTAATTTTGGATCTCCACTTGTTTGTAATCAGAATAATTTGTTGAAAAATACCTGTTTCACCTATACGCTGAAGACAAACATATGTGGATGTAGCCGTGCTAAATATCAAGACTCCAAAGTACTAATTAGACTGAAAGTTGTTAAATCTTCATTAGTTATTTGTAATTACTACAGCAGGAGAGTCAGAGAAAGTAAATTAAAATATTACATATATGGTCTGGAAACAACAATATAATTTTCAAAAACTAATAGAAATACCAAAACATTTACCTAGCTAAACTTAAAACATCACTATTACCTTAAATTACAAACTCTGCAGACTTTCAACTACTTGGTATTAAAAATACTATTTAGAACTTACTTTCAACAACTGACCAAGTTAACTTGGCTAAGTCAGGTCTGCACAGTAAGCAAGGGCTGGTTGGATTTGTGTCTCCTTCACCATAACAGAGTCCATCTATGTTGCATGTTTTCTCCTTTTAGAGAAATGACAATGTGATTAACTAATGGTTTTGGTTATCAAACTGGTTATGAATTTTTAAGTATTAAATAAAATCTAATCATTCTTCATTTCTATTAAACAACGAAGCTTGCTTCTAAATCTAAATAACTAATGGCAAGTTTGGTTTTACTTGGTAATTATAGGAAGAACTTTTGGTTTGATTTTTTACATTTAAAATTGCCTCAACTCAGCTTCTCTTTCTGTGCATTGAAAATCCCTGCTGGAAACAAGAACAGGTATGTTCTGCTAATTTTTCTAGATTTTTTTTCAGCCTGAAAAACGCATTACTTTCATAAAAGAGAGTAGTGAAACACATACCTTTAATGTACATAACCCAAATTCTTGTGGTTCACATATCTGACAGGCTCCATCATATAATATCATTGTTTTAGAGTTGCTATAAACAAATCCATCATTAGAAATCTGCAAGGTGACCAGTAAAAATGGATTAATGGATAGAGGTATTGATAGACTCACCTGGTCCACTAGCACAAGCTTCCACTAATTAATAGACACCCACGTGCAGGTGTCTAAACCCTCACAAAAGTCATCAGAAATCTAATTAAACCTGCCAAGGAGTCTAGGCAGATTTTGACCAACCACATGTCAGTGTCTAAGGTAAATTGAATTCTGTGTAGACTCTATTGACCTTATTGACGCCATCTGTATGAGAGCTCAGATTATCTGTATGAGAGCACACGTGGCTGAGTGCAACTCAGTTCTACCAAAGATGGATCCAAGGTCATTTGAAATACTCTAGGGTAACTACTTGGCCTTTAACATCTACTCTTGAAGAATGAGTGTCTCTGCAGGACCTAGGTTGTATCTACCAGTCCCCTTGCAGGAGAATACCATCAAATGACACTTGACACTTAAGCTTAGGTGACAAGACTGAGACCCCAAGTTAAGCAAGTTGACTTCTCCCTTTAGATAAGGGAGATAACCATTAAATAAAGGATAATATCTATGTGACATATTTTCATCTTAAGAGGAACATTTGTAAGTGAATATTTGAAATTTATAAGAGTACCTTTATTTGCCATCTGGCAATGGGTTTGTCATCTATCATATCCATGACATCAGACTGCTGGCCATCACTTGGTAACTGGCAGTCAACAGTCCTGGCATTTTGGAAGGCAGCTGGCATAGTTAGAGGTTCTCCAGGAATCCACTGTCTATCACTATACTGAATGTTAAGACAGAAAATTTGTTTTTCACCGAAATACATCACGAAAACATTTTTACCAGAGAAAAACTCCCCATGTATTGCACAGTGTTTGAACCAGTCTAATATGTCTGGATTAGAATGCAGTGGCAAATATTAGATAACATTTGCATATAGATTTTTACCTAAGCCTGCTACTGTGGAGGAGCAGGCAGAGAAGTCTTTCCTGGTGCACAGCCCTCTGGCACTGCATTGCCAAGGACAAACAGCCCTTCCAGCTGGAAGGGAACAGGAGGGTGAGGCAGTGGGTGATCCTCAAACACCACTGATCTGACGTGCAAGTGCCTCTGTTCCACTCCATCTCTGCTCCCATGCCAGGACAGGCTTTAGTCAAAGGAGCAGATGAGGTTTTGGCAGGGCTCAGGAATCATTCTGGGTGCTGGGGCAATACTGGCAGTTGGCCATTTAGCCCTTGTACAAGCCAATAGGTTGTTTAATGGAACAGGACACCACTGACTTTTCATGACACCCACAGACTTTTCTTCTAAACTGCTGTGAGGACAGAGCATCTAAGGATCCATCCTGGGAGCTCAAGATAACAGATTAAGGGTGATAATATTATTTGGCTGAAGCATTGATATGGAAGTAGGGTTAAGCATATGGAAAATAAATAAAATGAGATGGAATTAAGAATCCAGGCAGACTAAGAATCAAGAGAACAGCAAGTAAAAGGGATTTTGAGCTTGAGTAGTTTTTACTTGAGCTTGCATATTTTTTTTAGTTATTAGAACCAATCAAAACATTTATTCAATCCCAATCTTTACATGGAGAGTCATCTACTATATAGGCCTAGCCTTTTTTCTTTTTTAAACAGAAAAAGGAACACTTTTGCTAAAAAGACATATGTGCTGCTTCTGTTCCAACCACTTATATTTTTCTTTCACCCTATACTCATTTAAGAAATTCACAGCAAAGGTAAGTATAAAAGCTAAATATTTCTAAACATGGCATTTTGAGTATATTTAATACTGCAACCTTTGAAATGTGATACAGTCTACTTCTTCAGAAACCTTTTGCTACTAGCTGGAGGCAAGTTCAGATATTTTTTCAGAAACAGTTTAATCTTTCAAAAACCAATTAAAAAGCTTTCAGATCTGTAAACATTTCAGCTCATAAGGTTCATGGAAATTGGAGTTCAGTGTAAACCAGAAGGAAATAAAACTCTATTTTTGTTTTGCAAAGGTTAAACATACTCTCATCCTCTACCTTTAAATTCTCTATCTCTACAATCATAAGCTCCTGGCTATTTCCTACCCAAACCTGCATCAAGTATCTACCCTAAACTGGGTAAGACAGCCCATGAAAAATAGATTTGATTTAACATTTCAAAAGTGAAAATATGGAAAAGAGAAAGAAATTCTAAATTCTGTCAACATGCCTCTTCTACAAAATTTTGATCATTTGAGTTCAATCTCAAAATATGCACAGTTCTATACTGTTGCAAGTCCATTGACATTTCCTTAAATTCATTATTTCTCCAGACCGAAAAACTAAACAAAAAACCAGTACCCCAAACTTCCTTTCTTTTGTATTCTCAAGGAAAAAATTTGCAGCTTTCTCCTCAACTGCAGCTAACAGCAGTAAAATGGCTCTTGTCAGTGAGAAGATCATCATTAAAAGTGACTAATTAGGAAGTTTTTGTGTGGGCAGCCAAATACAGCACCACCAAAAGAGATTTCAGAATACCTTGCCATGAATTAAAACTGAGACATTTCAAACTGTGATAAGTGAACTCCCAATAAACGTCTTACTGCAAGCTTGGTCTAAAAGTCTTTTAATATAAGGGGAGCATAAACCTACTCTTGATAATCATTTCAAGCCAACTTGAGTGCATATATGTGCAGTTTAAGAAAAATCTATAGCCAGCATTGCCTAATCTGTCAAAACAATTTCAGTATCTGCTGGAAATAGCTAAGGAAAACTACTGTCTCAGGAACATTTCCCATTGAATGGTTCCCCTTTTGCCAGCTCTCACCCCCTCCATCATCACACCAATAAAACACAGTTTTACTTTTAGGTTTTTCTGTTCTCATGTCTAACATGACATAAAAACTTTTATGCTGACCATTTATTCCAGGCTACAACTTGTAAATTGTTTGCGTATTTGCCTTGAAAATTTTCTTTTTAAGAATCAGCAACAACAGTCTCTGTACACAAATTCCCCTGAAGTTTACAGTGAAACATTTTTTAACCTCCTGTTCAAACCTGACATATATCATTAAAGAGCCATGGTTTTCTACTTCTGGGAAATGGACAACGTATCAAAAATGCCTTTCTTTATCTTTTCCTAATAGATTTATTATGTTTATAAAAGGCTATTTCAAGCATTAGATTTGAGAGAGAAATCTAGTAATGGCTTTAACCTTGCTGTCCTTTTTCAAAGAAGTGGTACTTCCATTCCTCTCCATAAGCACTTAAAAATACAACGATGCGCTGGTTGTTACTAATAGGGCTGCCCTTGCCCTCTTCTGATGGATAGCTGCTGTGTGCTGTTATCTCCCTCCCAGCTGCTGAACATTCCCATTATGTTTTGTATTTCTCTTATCATGGAGGAAATGGCAATCTTGCAAAGTCTTGAGTGTTTGCCGCAAAGTGCTGAGTGCCTTTGCTTTTAGCTTCCACTAAACCATTGGGCTGTGCTCACATCAATGAATAATACGTTTGACATTTTGTCTCTTGTTCTCTAAGAAGTTTAAAATGTAATTGTCACTATTCAAGGAGACCTACTTGCAATTTGATGATTTCACATTTCAGGTTCAATGAGTCCCTGAAGCCATGTCCAAACACTCTCACAGATGTGCAGTCATACTGCCGAATGTCGCACAGCCCAGCATTCTCCAGCTCTGTAATTTCTGGAGCCTGGTCTTGGAAGCAGAGATTAGACAATAAATGCTAGTATGAGAATTCATTCATATGCTTTTACATTATGCAGTATGTTTATTTTTCTATCCAACCATGAAAATTATGCAAACAAGAAAATCTGGAACCAACTGAAAGGAAGCATAAACAGAAAAGACATTACATTATTGCACTGAAACTTTAAAGCTAGGCTTCTGTCTTCTCTTGGAATCTCAGTATTAGGAAGCAGAGAAATTTCAACTGATAAACACTTGTGAATACATGTTTTGCTTTCTCAACTATAGTTCTTTATATCAGACTTCCAGAATAAAACTGAAATGAAACTAAGGCCTTAGAAATAGGAACTGGAAAGGAGGCAGTTATGCAATAATTTGTATAGGGATTCTTTTTTATTAAAAACTTTTAAAAAACCTAAAAAAAATCTGAAATGGAAATTATTTCAGGAAATAAAGTGACAGATCAGAACACTCAAAAACAATTTTTATAAGGCAATACTAGCTTATTTTATTTCTCTTGAAGTCAAATATTTCTTATTATTCTATTCCCTCTTTCTCTATTTGCTCTTAAGTCATTAAAACAAAAACATGATTGCAAACCAATTTTGGTTTTATTTTCAAAGAGTTTTGACTTCGGTAGTACTGTTCATACTTTTCCAGTGTAATTGTTCAACTGAATTTTTAGTGAATATCTTACCTGCTGAAAATGGAAAAAACCCTGCCCAGCACTATTTGTTACAGCTCTTTTTTCTTCACTACCAATTCTGCTCCCATCCCATCTAACAGTTAGCTTACAGAGATGTAACATCAATAAAGGCAAAAACATCACACTGAGATTTAATAAACAGGATCACATAAACTATAAAAAACTAGGGGAGGGATGAATGTGGCATATTTTCTCTGAAGGAGACAGCATGTGGAAACACTGACAGTCTCTTGGGGCTACACTCTGCATTGCAAAGTGACTTTTTTTAATCTGACCTATTAGAAACTAAGCTCATGTTCTGGCCTTGGAAACAAGAAGGCTGAATGCAAAATAATTACAGCTGTAGTAAACTGTAACTAAACAATTGAGAACCCCTGCCCATGTACAAAAGCAGGAGAGAAAGGCAGCAAAACAAATACACTTTGTACAAACATTGAGAACATTGTTGAAGTAAATCTCATTTCCCTCCACTTACCAGACAGTATGCTGCAGTCATATGAGCTGTAGCCTTGAAAACATGCACAGCCCCATTCTGTACATTCTCCATTACCACTGCAGAGACTGGGACACTTCAAAGCAGTAAGCAGGCTCTCAACTGACTCTTCAAGTTCCTGTGGGCTGTAATTTATTTCTTCTAAAATTCTTTTCTCACATTCATTCTCCAGCAGAGCTAAGGAAGCTTCTGTCCAACGGAGGTCATCTTTCAGCAGCAAATCTTTAACGCACATATCGATGGCATCCCCTGTTCGCCGGCCAAGGAGGGCACCACAGGACCTGCCTATGCTGGAATTAGCTATTGCCTGCTGGCACAGCAACAAAGCACTAGATTCACTAAGGCCTGAAGGTGTGGGCCAGGAAGGAAGGAGCTTTTCATCTGTGTCAGTGGCATGGTCCTCTGGGAAAAAATAACTATATCCCTCTAAATCTGTTTGGCTGAGACTTTGGAAGACAAATACTGGATGGTATTCATAATAATTTTGGCGCTTCCCTCTACTTGTAGCAGGTTGAGTTTTAAAATGACTGCTGTAATGGTGAGAATTTCTCCTAATGTCTAAGCTTGAACTTCCTTCTCTTTCAGTACCAGTATTACCCACTGAGGTGGCAGAGGGACGTGAGTTTAATAGTGATGTTTGGTGAAGTTTGGTTTGATTATTCTGCCTCTGCAGAAGTGTAGATAAATCCATTTCCTGCGTAGATGAACGTTTCTTCAAGCCCCCGACAAGATCAGCAGGACCAAGATACTCAGCAGTGACATCCAGTCCTGGTATCAAAGAAAGAAATCTACCATTTTCACTTTCTTTACAAGACAGAGGTGGTTCTGACTGACTAACTGTCTCCAGATTGTTTGCTGGTTGATATAATCCGGTATCTTCAAGTGAACAGTCACAGAAGAACATTTTTCTAGAAGATGTCAATGAAGCAGGTGTCTTGTCAAACAAGCTCTCTCCTGGTAAAATTCTAGTGAGGAAAGAAAAAGGTGAAACTGTACCATCTGAAGGATTTTCTTTGTGTTATTAAAGCATTAACTTTTTTTGTTCTTTGTTGTTTCATACTTGTACAGCGTAAGTATGCATCACACAGTTATATTTAAACACCAGTTAAAACACAAAACCCCAAGAGTAACTTAGAAAAGAATTGAGATGAGTGGATATTTTCTGTATACCTTGGTGCTTTGTTCCAAACCTAATCAAACTAATCTTACATCACAGTGCTTAAATATTTATTTGGCAATTCAGTTTAAATTTTCTCTTAAATTAATTATGGAATGTAATTATTATATTCTAATATCAACTTAAAAACTTAAGGAGATTCTTTTTTTATTATTTTGACAAGTTTTTAAGAGTGTGAAGGAAAGGCAGAACCAAAAATGATGGCATCTGATTTATCAACAGAAGCACTGAAGCATTTTGTTACCTCCATTCCTTAATAAAAGAAATATGAACATTAGCATGGTTTGGGATTTCCATCCCACTCGCAGTGTGATAGTCATTCTCTGCATTTCCATCAAAGGTGCCACAGAGTCCCACTGTATGTCTGTAATCTGAACTGGGTGCCCTAAGTGTTAGGCTCATTCCCCATTCACTCACATCAGCACGAACGAAAGCTCCAGAAGAAAACAAAACCTAAAAAGAGATTAAAGATTGCCTCATGAGAAACTTGATTTTTCACTTTACCTGATCTGTAAGCAATTATTTACTACTTACTGTTACTTTTCTTCCTAGGTAGGATTCAGTGATTCTGACATTGCTTCCTGTTGTGTCTCTGTTTATTACAGATAAGTGTGGCTGTGATTCATGGAGCTGACCACTGCACATGTCAAATGCAATTATATCACTTCCTTCCTTAGCAACAAAGCCACAGTTGCAGGATGCTGGGTAGTGAAGACTTCCACAGTCCCACTGGCGAACATGAACTTCAAAATCTCGAGATGTACTCTTATAGAGAACAAATGTTCCAGTTTTAAAATTGTCATAGACTCTGGAATCAAAAGTATAGCATGTGATATCACTCTGGTGGTGAAATAACTGTATCACTGCATATCAGCAACTCTATTTTCAAGCAGATTTCTAATATTTGGTGAATATTGATACTGAAACTCATTTTTCTCAAGTCAGAAAAAGCACTACAGCTCACAGAGCAAAACAAATCTTTATCCTGAGCAAACGCCATCATATCTTCCTCTGAGCAGCTCTAAATTTAAAAAAAAATCTTATTTTTACAGCAGAAAAGAAGGATCTTGAGTGGTATATATGTAGACAATGGCTGTGAATGTAAACATAAGCATGAAGCTACTGCTATTCTTTGATTCTAACAGTGCATATGGAGGGTACTTCTCAACCGTTGTGTGTCTACAATGGTACACCTATGCAGCAAGAGCAGTAAGATGCATAGCAGTGTGCATGTGGGGGCAGCTGCTCAAAACCTCACAAGTACCCTTGACAAAATGATTTAGAAAGTCACATCCTTTTAAAAAGCTCTGCTTTATTAAGATGGAGATGGGGAGTGCTTATTCCCAATGATCATTTAAGATGAAAACCATAAATAGCAACTTGCTTTTTTTCCTTAGGGTTAGCCATCTGTCCCCTGAAGCAAGGTTAAAATAGCCAATTTAATGATTCAGCAGGAAGAAAAAAAAATAGAAAAAATAAAAAACAGAAAGAAAACCCCCAAACTTTTGCTGTAAGTTTAATAGCCTCTTGGCTATAAATGGCATTTCACAGTTGATTGTAGACTGTCAATTTTCTTTGTGCATAATGGGGCAGCAGACAAACTGCAGATGGCTGCACAACTGGGACTGCATAGGATTGTCCATAATTCAGTAGGTAATTTGTTTCCTCAGTTTGTAAAATAAAGTAGCAACATAATTTATCCTTAAAAAGAAAGTTCTTTCTCTGCAGCATCATGCTTGCAGACATCACATTGCAGTAAAACACTGCTTCATGAGAAAGCTTGATCACATGGTTGCAATGCCCAGTTAAGACATTCCTAAAACTTCCACTGAAGGAGAAACTGCAAGATCAGGATAAGCCCATTGACTTTATTAATAGTAGTTTAAGTTCTTTTAGAGAACCAATTACAACTTTTATTTCCCCTTCTGTTATCATGTGTGGGCTGAACATCCTTTCTTGGAGGCAACATATCCTTGTGTTCTCACCCTTCTGCTTGAAATGTGCTTCTGCTGAACAAAGAACATAAAACTCCCAGGTGTGGAGCCTCTGTTTGTTCAGACATCCTTTGTGAATCAGAAATATCTTGTAAGAAAGAAGCACACCAAAACCAGCTGTGGCTATGTAAGCTGTTTTCACTTCAAAATCCCTTTTGGCCAGTGATGTGCAAGTGACAGCAGTCAATAAGTGTCTTTCAATGCCACTAATAAACACAGCAAAATGCTACTCAGACAGCAAACAGCTTCTAGTAATTTGATCCTTACTAGGATTCAGATACTGACACAGAAATAGGGGAACTATGCTTTTATTTGGAAATATCTTTGCATTAAAAGTTTTGTTTACTCAATCATTTTATCATGGTTCATATTTAATATATGAACATTTCTAATTTTTGCAGCCAATAGACTCCACAGCTACCACTCCTCTTATCCATCTGCTTCATTCTCTTGCCACAACCCCAAAACTTGCCTTTAGAAAAGCAAATATTATAAACCCCATCACGACTGGCAAGCTTTTACCAACTAAAGCACATTAATCTTTATTGTCAAAAAAAAATGTCAACCGCTTATTGCAATTGCAGGAAACTACAGCTTACTTGGATCACCAAAACAGATTTAGAATAAATATAGAAATAATTAAAGAAATAAAACACACTCCCCAAAACCCACCCAAAAATACTGCCAACACACTTAAAATTAAGAGCAGCAAGCCAGTAATTACCTTCCATCAAAAGTAATTATATGAGGATCAGTAAATGAGTAACAGTAGGCAGTGGGTAGATCCTTAACTGTAATCTTCAAAATAAAGAAAAACAAATTTAAAACACGTCAGGTTAGGAAATAAATGCACTCAGCTACATTATTTATCTTATGATAGTAGTTTACATTCTAATAAGTATATTATACTTTTAATCAATCTTAGTAGTTACTTCAATATTAAAATATAAGACAAAAAATTCAGATGAAAACACAGTATTTCAAGAAAAAACCAAAGCAATTAAAATCAACCACTTAGATATCTTGGTGTGAATCATTAAGTCACAACTGAAATAAAAGCTTCTCTAACACCAGCCACACTTCTGGACAGTTTACAGATCTTAACAAAAAGATTTTCAACCTGTGTGCTTTCTGGAACATAGCCATTCCACAGGAAATTCTCACTGGATATAGGTTTGACTGCAATTCTGGTAATCCTGTCTCCATCCTGCATGAAGTCTGTCACAGCACTGAAATAAATTACAGCTTGACTACAGATTCCATCATTGCAGGATTTCTGGAGAAGATCCACATGACAAGAAGAAAGAGCCAAGTTTAGACCTAACTGCTCTTTACCTGTTTTAAAGAAAACACATCATTAGTGAGTTCCTTCTCTAAATAAGACACATTCTCCATACTACTGTTAATATAGATACTAACTTATTTACACACTTTCATAAATTAAAATAATCATGCATTTTTCTTGGGTTTGGTCACGCAAAAAACCTCCTCTCTACCTCTTCATATACACACCAAGGACAATGTTTTTGCATTCCCCAGTTTGACAGACAAATGGAAATCATGATAGGTTGGATAATGTGAAAAAAAAGGCTGTCTGCATAGGCAAGGCTCCTCCTGGTTCACAGGATTTGTGCTTGAGAAAATATTACAAAAAATGGCTGTAGGAGTAAAAACTGATGACTTTATATAACACTTGCAATGCAACAGGTAAACAAAATTACCTGAATTATAAACTTTACAAGTATTACAGTATTCTGTCTATTCAAGTTAAAGAATGTGGCTCTGATATCAGTGTCTACCAAAACACCTGCAAACTTCAACAAGTAATTCTTTCCTATTTTCAGCAGCATCATACAGACTCTGAATACTTTAACATATTAGAAAGTATTTTACAGCGTAACCACTTCTCTGAAGAAATAAACCAGCACAGTATTTATAAAAATATACAAAAATGTAATTAAATATACAAAATGTAACAAAATCATGGTAATACTTACCTTCATCAGCACTGTTTAATGTTAGTGAGATTTTGCAGTCACTTTTTAGCTGGCTAAATTCAGGACAAGGAATAGGAATGCTACTTTCTATTGTCAGTCTGTATTCCTTCCCATCTTCTGATATATCATATGCTTCTGGATGTATCTAGCACAGAAGAAATTGTGCTTAAAATGCAATCTTTGTAAGTCAACTGCAGCACTGCTTCCTAATAAGCTAGGAGTGCTTATTTATATAGGCTGAGGAGCAGCAGCATATTGAGGAGAAGATGCAGACACAGCAGCCACAGCCTTGAAGAGGTGGGTAAAGGGGCAAGGATAAGGAAAAGGCAAGAAAAAGGGTTAGCTAGAGGAGGGAGTTAGCAAGTCACATCTTCACCACAAAAATGAGTAACCCTTGGAAGCTAAGATACAAACAGCTTTGTGTACTGTCTGTGTGGCAGGCAGGAAGTGGGAAGCTACCTACAGGTAACAATTCCAGAATAATTTGGAAGCACCATATTTCTCCTGGAATTCCTCTCTGCAAGCTTACAATATGGATCACCAAAAACGTACAGTCAAAAACTCAGAGATCAGTAGCAGGGGCCTACAGCTCAGCTTGGTAGGATGGGTGGGGTCCTGAATGCAGCCTTCAGAGAGAGCACATTGCCTCCTTTGCCTCCTCGCAGGGTACACTGCAGAACTACACTTCCATGAGAGAAATCTGGGCCCTGATCCTACAGGAACAGGCTCAGGCTAAGTCAGCAGGACTATGTAATTAATGACATGCAGCCTGTATTTCCGGGACTGGGGTACCATTCTTGGCCAGCAAATGGGTCCCTATAGCTCTATCCACAGCAGGAACTAAAACTACTTTGGTGCTTGGCCTCTGAGCAAGCAGCAGAGCACAGCCCACCTCCCAGCTACCCCCCTCCAAGCCCAGACCAGGCTGGTCAGGCTGTGCCCCCAGACTTTATGAGCACAGCACCAGTCAGCTCCAGAGCTGGAAACCAAGGCCTGCACTGTGTGTCTGAGGTGCCAGCTCAGCCTTCCTGCACCTTGACTATGTGGGAGCACACAAACCACTGTGACTCTCTTGCTTTCAGACAAATTTAAGCCCACCTCAGCTGACAACAGGCACTATTAATTCACAGTTTATATATTTTAAGTGTCTTCTAGTCAGAGGACTAACTGCTGTAGCAATACTTAAAAAATACTACCACATTATGTTTTTACAAAGTTACCTTAATTCCAGCAAAAAATTCCTTGCTCTCAACTGAAGAGCTTTGTATATCTGGCTTCTCCATGAAAAAAGAAGAACTGCTACAGTAGATCTGTAGGGTAAAACCAGAATAAAAGAATATATTTGTGGTAGGAAGTAGTCACATGAAGACAGAACTCAGCCCCCATGGTCAGTTCAATGCTTCATCATGGCCAGTCTTCTGGTTATACCACAAGATACCAGTTGCCAGTGATAACAGGTAAATACAGATGAAGAAGAAAAACAGATACAAACTGAGCATCCTAGGACCTTTTCCTGACATATTCTACCAGTGGTCCAGAGACTTCTTCAACTAACAGCTGCATACAAATCATATTTAATGAATACTTTAAAAATGTTTTCTGGAGCATTTCTACAGCCAATGATATCTATGAAAATGTATTTTACACTTGTTTACATGTTATTTACTACTTTTTTTTTCTATTTCATAGCTTTTGCCTTTTCATTTTGTTTAGTGACCATCAGATCTTAGATTGTTTTTCCTGATGTTATAGACCTGGATAATCTTCTTCAACATGAGGAATTTTGGTATGTATAGGTAAAAGATGTATTGATTTTCCAATGTTTAGGCTTCTCAAAGCTATCATGAAACCCTAAGTCTTCATTCTGGTCTTTTTTTCTATTTCATAGCTTTTGCCTTTTCATTTTGTTTAGTGACCATCAGATCTTAGATTGTTTTTCCTGATATTAATAGACCTGGATAATCTTCTTCAACATGAGGAATTCAATGTAACTTCCCTCCACTGAACCAGTTTCATGATACTGGACACTCTGGTTTTGCTTTGGTTTGGTGTTTGTTTTGGCATTTGTTTTTATTTTGCTGTACCCATTTTGAGATGTGCTGACCACACATGCAGTATTCCTGATCCTGAAAAAAAAGTGACTCATAGCAGCAGGAGGTAGCTTATGATTGTGCCTTTCCTTTTGACTGTCACCAAGCCAACACTGTCAGGCAAGTCTTCACAAAGTCCCCAAATGATTTTTGGGGAATAAAAATTGCTATTCATGTCCATAAGCCATCCAGGCAGCCTGGCTTTGGCTTGAACATATATAAACACATACCAACCATGTGTTTTATTTTTTTTATTTTCTCCAGGAAAAATTAACCTGTATTTTGGTATGTATAGGTAAAAGATGTATTGATTTTCCAATGCTTACACTTCTCAAAGCTACCATGAGACACTAAGTCTTCATTCTGGTACAATGGAAGTTAAGGCACATTGCTTTTGATGGCAGAGATTGAAACATAAATCCTAGACACAAACCCACATCCAGAGAAAAATATACATCTAATGAATCAACAACATAGCTTTTCACAACCTCTGGCTCTTACAGCCTCTCACTGAGATGCAGTTGTATCAAAAAATCCTCTTAATTTACATTATTTTAATAAAAAATTTTCCTGGAGGGACACTGCACTGTATTGAGACAATCAGTCTCAAAACTTACAGCCTCTCACTGAGATGCAGTTGTATCAAAAAATCCTCATAATTTACATTATTTTTAAAAAATTTCCTGGAGGGAAACTGCATTGTATTGAGACAGTCTCAAAATCTCAGAGGCAGCAGTAGTTATATTTCTGTAATATTTACATGTTCACATGGGCAGTTGGTGTAAATAAGTAGAGGCAGCAGGCTTCTGCCAAGAAAAATTACACAGGAAGGTGCTGGACCTCTCTCTAAAAACTATTAATGTCTACTGAGCCATATTTACAAATATACAAAGAAATCATAAAAATGTTTTAACATACTCTGTCTCCAAGTCTGACATTTATCCCATCAAGTTCTAGAAGTGAGAAGGTATGAACTGCTGTTTCATGTGTAAGTTCTTCTTTGACACCTTCAGGAGAGAGTCTTGACCAAGTTACAATGAATCCAACAGAGCTGTTTGCAAAAGGAATGCCAAAGGTACACCTTAGGTAGATGCTGCCTTTGATCATCTCTGATACAACTTCAGGAATGGATGGAAGTGGTGGTGACACAGATGGAGATGATGTAGGAGCCAGGTTACCTAGTCAAACAGAAGTGTGGTCTGTGCTTTTTTTTCTGCACAAAATCAGTATTGGATACAATGACATTGACATATTTTTTGCCAAATAGTACACTACCAATATTTACCTATTTTATGTGTGGAAATGCTACATAACTTCTTAAAAGAATCAAAGAAAAATGTGTATCTTCCTGCTAATAATTATTAAATGGAGCAAAAACTCTCTATGAGCTTTTGATTATAAAGGAATGCCAAAGGTACACCTCAGGCATATGCTGCCTTTGATCATCCCTGCTACAACTCCATGAACGGATGGAAGTGGTGGTGACACAGATGGAGATGATGTAGGAGCCAGGTTACCTAGTCAAACAGAAGTGTGGTCTGTGCTTTTTTTTCTGCACAAAATCAGTATTGGATACAATGACATTGACATATTTTTTGCCAAATAGTATACTAGCCTAGCAATATTTACCTCTTTTATATGTGGAAATGCTATATAACTTCTTAAGAGAATCAAAGAAAAATGTGTATCTTCCTGCTAATAATTATTAAATGGAGCAAAAACTCTCTATGAGCTTTTGATTACATTCTAGACAACAGGAAGGTGCTAAAGAGGGGGAAAAAACAATCCAAATAAACCTAAACCAAAAACATAAAAAAGAGAATAAAATGTGATTAATTATTTTACCAGGCAGGAGAGAGCAATATGCAAGGGAATGTGACTTACAGAAGAATAATTTCACTATTTATACAGAAAGTGGGGAAAAGAAAAATAAAAAAAAAGGAAAAAGAAAAAGGCCATTTAGAAAGGAACAGAAAAAGCAACAATATGATTTGTAGGTTCCTCTTACATTTTACTCCTGAGGAATCACTCAGCATCATTACAGTTACTTTTTGACATTTTGATACCTATTAAAAATATTCTGAGAAAGAACTTTTGTAATCCAAGTTTGTCTGAAATTACCTCCAAACTGCTCATTTTGCCACAAACCAAGCAATACTGTTGACAACATGAACACGTTTTTATTCAAGTCAGAATAGCACTAAGTGCTGACATTATTGGGTCACAGATGCACAGAAAACCTGGAAAATCAAAACAAAATACTCACTGCTACAGATGCCTTCAATTTCCATTCCCTCAGGACCACAGGTCTGTGGCATTGCATCTGAAACAACTATAAAGGGTTTTTACATTTTATATTCACACACATACAGAATATAGATTATAGACCAAAAATCACAAAACACCAATTGAAGTGCAAAAATTCAGAATAGAAGCAATCTTGTAATCTGATCCATGTACAGCTATGACAGCAGTGAGCACAATCTCTTGTGCTGGAAATCATCTAGGAGGAAGGGTACAGGACATTCTACCACCTCTACAACCTTTACTGCTGATGTGCTCAGCCAATACTTACACGTGTTGCTAGTGAATAAAAAGGAATTACACTATTCTCTTAAACATATATTTTGCCTCTCCAAATTCACATCTGAACATTTATTCTTTAACTGTAACCCTGGACAGTGAAATTCAGTGCAAACCTGCTTTGCAAAAAAATCACCTTTCCTACAGAAGCCTAAGAAAAATTCCTTGTGCACTTCTATCATTTTGTATTTTGAATGCTACAGAAAAAAATAAGAGGAACTTGACTTAAACATGAAAATTCCAGTTAGTCACTCTACCCAAACTACATCAGAAGGGCACCAGCAACACTGGAAATCCCATTCACCAAAAAGAATGAAAAGCCGACTTTTGCTGTTCCACACTTCAGTGGTATAATGTTTGGATTCCTTAGCATGTAGAGGACAGATAGAAAATTTGCATCAGGTATTTGCAGCTGTCAAGTGTTAAACAAAAAACACTGGCCACATAGTAACCTAGATACAAAATGCAGTACAAGAGTACAATGCACTTCACATGACATCATCTTAAATTTGTGCATTTAAAGTCAAAATGTGTTTCAGATTTACAGTGTTCAGTAGAGGCAAGTGAGAGTTATGCTTTTTTGCCTACTTTGTTTTGAGGTAGTAAAAATTTGCTAGGTTGCTGTCTAGCTGTGATTTTGCATCTTCTTTGCTCACCACGTATCACGATCCAAAGTAAATGCAGACTTCACATGACATCATCTTAAATTTGTGCATTTAAACTCAAAATGTGTTTTAGACTTACAGTGTTCAGTAGAGGCAAGTAAGAGTTATGCTTTTTGCCTACCTTGTTTTGAGGTAGTAAAAATTTACTAGCTCACTGTCTAGCTGTGATTTTGCATCTTCTTTCCTCACCACGTACCACGATCCAAAGTAAATGCAAGTCCTATTGTGCAAGAGTTCTTCATTGTTTCGGGCACATGCTTGCTGAACTCTTGGAGAATGTCTTAAAAATTGGATCTAAAGGTATAATGATGGGGCAACAACGCACCAGAAAGACCACTGATAGATTTGCTACTATGCTTTTGAAAGCAGTCGGTAACAGAACGTGACTCCAAGCAATACAGCATATGATGCATGAAAATACTGCTAGTATTTTCATAATGGTGTGCTATATGAGCTAGTAAGAATTTCCTACTACACAAATTTGTCATTGTTTCACAGTATTTATAACTCTAAGGATTTAACTCTGGCTTGTTCATCTGAAAAATCTGTCATAAAGAATGAAATGCTGAAGTTTTGAGTTGCCAACACTAACATACTTTTGCAGCACAAGACAGTAAGAGACATTGCAAAGGGTCTCCTTTCTCACAGAACTAATAGCATGTGTATCAGTAGAGCATCTGTGAATTTTCTTCCAGCAACAACATGTATACATTCCAGAAAGATTATAAGAATTACAAGAAAAATATTCCTAACAGTGCTAAATAATAATTGATATAAACACAGTTTGCTCAAGTTCTTAAGACAAAATTTATTCTGATACAAAATTCTACACATGTTCAGTAATGGGTATTTGGACAGTCTGAGTGCCATGAATTATACTGAATTTAGGTGCACTGAATTTTGATTTCTAGATGTGTGTGTCTTATAACCCCACCTCATTATATGGAAAATTTCAATTCTTAAGTTTCTGGTCTTTGAAAATCAGTCAAATGCTACATGTAAGTTAAAGAGAGGCGACGTGAACCCATCTCACCATTTCAGATAATTTCTCCTATTATATCAATATTAAAAGCAAGGATTGCAAGAAATTTTAGCAAAACTACTTCCTGAAATTTCCACTCCACCAAGTTTTAGACAGATACAGATCAGAAAAACACTTACTCATAAGCACACACACTTAGCTGAGTTAGAGCATGCATTTTCTCACCTTCTGCACAATACCCCATGCACCCTTGGGTGGGCTGCAGAAAATAAACAAAGAAATCCCCGCAGTTCCTCACCCTGACAGGGATTCGGAAAAGACAGCAGTCTCTTGAAGTGCTGAAGAAAAACTGCCACGTAGCACAAGCTGTTAACTGCTTGATCTCACCAGGTCGAGGCATGGATTCTGACCCCCTCAGAGACAGCCAGACAGGGGCTTGAGTCCCACAGTGATTCATCTTCAGCACCAGAGAAAAACATCAGGAAATGGTTAATGCCACATCAAACTGTTGCTGTGCTTTAATGAGAGGTACATATGTAATTAATTTCTCGCATGAGCTTTTAGCAAATTCAGCCAGTGTAACAGAGGGATTGATGACTTTCCTCCTCAAGGCTGAATACAAATGCACACAAAAGAGACTTAAGTCCTTTACTGAACCTAGTGAATTTGTATTTGTTTCTAAAGACAGGGTATAATTTAGTGCCTGAAGAACTTAACTGGAAGCTATGCCTGAGTGTTTTGCTCAGAAAAGCTCACAGTTGTGCTGTGGCTTAGTGAGCTACTTTGCACCATTAACCTACAGTAAGTGACTGTGTGGATGCTATGAGAGCACAGCAAATGCAGGGTAGAGCAGAGGTACACTGAGTATCAAAGGTGTTTAAGCTGTCACTTTTTACCTGCCCTTTGCCATCAACTGGAGGCTCAACTAACCTCCTGGATTTCTTCTAAGAGATGTGGGCAGCTGATGCATTAGTATGTTTGAACTGTTTTGTATTAATTTAAAAGCACTTAATTGATGGGATTTTAGCTTATTTTTCAAGAGACTGCAACAAGGAAATGCCAATTAATTAGAAAAATCAGGGCTACAATATTCTAACAACATTTTCAGGTTTTTAAAGGAAGGAAATGTTTTAAAAAGGGAAGTTAAAAAGATGTATCTCCTTAGAATATAACAGAACTCCAAAATAAAGCTACAAATAAGCTCTAAAATGAAGAACTTGCCATCTGAAGAATTAAATATTTCAAGCAACTCTTGAGTCTTTGGAGGCTTGCAGATGACAAGGCAACTAATATTCAATTAGTTCTGTTAGTTCAAGTCACCTTAGGAGTAATCTCTTTTCTGTGACACCACGACTTTAAAAGCTCCACAATTACTGGGTCCATGCGGCTGCAAGTCTTTATACTGCTCTCACATGGCCTTCCTGACACACTGACCATCACACAGTTCCAGCTTTACAACATGACAGCCCTGCTATGCTGCTACTGAGAAAATTTCTTTAGCACTGAGTGGTAACTGCAGTTTTTGAGTGCTCTAAAAGAGATTTAATTTACCATCCTCTGCTATTGCCCATTCAGTGTAAAATTTTCAATGCCTAGGACTTAATTTTCCAGTTAACACATTTTAATATATTCAAATATTTAGAGACGATAGAAACTTTGTATTGTTCCACATCAGTCCCCATAATCATACTCTGTTTTATACCTACCCTACTGAAAAATTCCTCACCAAAATATCTATTTCTTAGAATGAAATGATTTGTAACAATACCTCCACACACTTGGTTGGCATCTCAGCAGGTTTATCAAAAATCATGAAGCGATACCATCCTGGAGTCAGGGAATGGTCACAGATTAAATCCTGAATAGCTGATTGCTGGAGGTGGGAAGAATCAAATTCCACACTTCGGTAAGGGCTCTGCAGGATCTGATGTCCACCAGAAGAGCATTCTAGAACTGTGGAGCAAGAGCATTTTGAGCATCAAGATGGAATGCCTAACTAAAGTATTTTAGAAAAGATGCTAAGCATTTCTAAAGGAAAATGTTGCAATATTATGAGAAGCTGATTTTTTGAAAGAATATATTGAAGTCTTAGTCTGAAATTTAGCATAATTCATTATGTCACAACTTTGCTTCTTTTAGTAGACAACAAATGCAGTAATAACCACATAGGCATTTAGCCTGGATGTAAAACCAGGGGGAAGGAATATGTTTATACATTCTACCTGGATTTTGATTTTCTAGTTATACTGATATTTATGAAACCTGAATACAAACAAGATGTCAGATACATGAGAATACAAAACTTACCTCAGGAGGAGTAAGATTTATCCAAAGGTCTTCTCATAATAGATTACTATTTTACAGAACTCCTCTGCATGAAATTAGTAATTCCCTCAAATGGATGAGAGATAGCTGGATAGTTGCATGCAGTTTGCATGTATACATGGAGAACATAGCAAAAGTGTGTTAAAATGGGTAGATACTTGATTACACATTTTAAGTCAATTTGCATGAATGACATACTAATTATAATAAATAAACACAACTACCAAACATATTTTTTGACATCTAAGTGACCTTGTGGCCTTGAAAAATCTCTAAAATTTTGTGATAAAATGAAGAATCAGAATCTAAAGAAGTCTTTTTCACAGCTCCTTTTGTTTGGTTGGGTTTGGGTTTTTTTGTTTGTTTGTTTTGGGTTTTTTAACACAAACTCATTTAGAAATAAAGCAGAATGTCAGAATTTCTGAGTCTGATCTGGCAGGTGAGTTGACTTCTGTTGAAAACAGTAACAACAAAAGTTCTAGCTAATGGCATATTTACGTACAACATACTGAATAGTCATTCTTGTTCAGGAATGTGCTTGGGAAGTGAAAGAATGGAAAAATAAAGTAACGGAATGTTTATATGTAAGTGATATTAAAAGTATACCTATCTATTTACCTTGATTTTAAAAATGGATATCAACTGATGCTAACTGTGAACAGAAATTTGGGTTATACTGAATGATACAGTGAATCTTAATTTTTGCCTTCATTATGCTACTATTAAATTTAAAGATGCAGCTGTAAGCAAAGCTGTCTAATGTTACATTTTGAATATGAATGCTCTGATCTCCAGCTTTTGGTCCCAGGTGTGTCTGTATTTGTTGCATATTTTGCATGAATAGAAATATTTTGGTTTATTAATATAAGATAGTTTACTATGTTCCACATTTTTCATGTCATTCTAGATAACCACAATTATAAAACAGTTTCAAAAATCAGGTAATTCCCCACCTTTAATGGAGAAGATGCCCTAGTGAAGGAATACACTTTATCTCTCTCAGCAAGCACAGTATGAGAATCCTACACACTTTCAAAGACTAAAGATTTAATCTGATACAGCTTTAGGCTACCCAGGCAGGTAACAATAGCTTTATCTTCTATCCTCTAAGGGCAGCTGGAAGTCACTGTGATTGACTGTGCCACCACTGTGTTTCTGAGTTTCCTGTAGTAGCCTGTGGGCTATTCATGTCTGTACAATTTGACCTTACAGGGAACTCACCCTTCACTGGAATTCAGAGAAAAGCCCTTGAAGAATCACAGGTCAGTCATGTGTGTTATTGAAATGCTTTCCGAGCAAGCTACAGCACAAGCAGTTTACGAACCATGATGAAAGTTTCTTCCTGTCCTCTATTTTTTACTGGAATTTTCCCTTTCATACAGCACCCTCATTAGTTTTCTTTCCTGTAACTGAATCACTCCTGAAACAATTAATATCTGTTACCTTCTCCATTAATATATCAGGCTAGACATGAGACAAGTCTTTATTTTCTTTTCCTCCACAGTTTAATTAGATCATCATTTGATAGATCTTTAAAACAGCTGACTGTAGTCACTTGTAATAGGGTTATAAATCCTACTAAAGATCAAATTAAAAGTTTCTTATTATTATGCATGTCACTTTAAAAGGCCATCCAGCTCTTTATGAATCCAGTGTATCCTTTTCTCCTTTCTAGAAGTATACTAATATTTCTATAATAATTGTTTGGAAATCTTATGTTGTGTAACACTGGTTGATTTTTTCTTCTTTTTTATTCTGAAAAACAACTAAAAATAACTGTCATTGTCAATAATACAAATAAAAACAACTTTTCTGTGTATCTGAGTGTAACTGAAGTGCTGTCTAACTTCAGCAACAGCAAAAACAAATAAATTACCATATTTATGGACAGACACACAAAAAATTAATGTTGTGTTCTCTGCAAAAACGTTACCCCTGCAGATCTGCTCCAACCAGAAGCATTTAAGAGGGAGGTGGCTACATTTTCCACTGAAATAATTATTTCCTTATTCAGGATGCCTTAAATAAAAACAGATTTTAATATCAGCATTCTTTCAAATATTATTCTAGAATGATGAATAGCGACTTTGCTGAAATGCTCCAGAAAAGCTTTGCCTCTGCCTAACACCCAGCAATTTTAAGGAATCATAGAGTAGTTTGGGCTGGGAGGGGCTTTAAAGATCACATAGTTCCAACTTCCATGAGACAAGCAGGGACACCCTTCACTAGATCAGGCTGCTCAGAGCTCCATTCAAGCTGACCTTGAACATTTACATGGATGGGGCATTCACAGCTTCTCTGGGCAACCTGTTCCAGTGCCTCACCACCCTCACAGTAAAGAATGTTTTTCTAATATCTAATTTAAACCTACTCTCTTTTTGTTTGAAATCACCACCACTTGCCCTGTCACTACAGGCCCTTGTAAATAATGTTTCTCTATCTTTCTTGTAGGCTTCCTGATGATTCAAATCTGACAAAATTACAAGGATCTGAAAACAGGTTCTGATAGCTTTGAAGTGCTAAGGAAGGTTACCTACAGGGCAGGCTTACCCACCAGCTCTGGCCAGGATGTGAGGAACATTAAATTAGGGGAAGATTTCTGTGCTACTGGTGGCTTGACTTCATCCACAATCATGAAAAATCCTAACATGTTCCAACACAAAACAGAAAACTCATTTAAGTTTTAGCAAAATTGAGCATTTACTCATGACTGCTCTTAACAAAAACCTTTCCATATACATGGGAATATTATTTTTTAGTTATTTTATGGACTTTTAAATGTATTAGTGATTTAATCAAAAACCTTTCCATATACATGGGAATATTATTTTTAGTTATTTTATGGACCTTTAAATGTATTATTGATTTAAGAACTTTCATTTTAAATATTCGCTATAGAATAGTGAAATTCCAAGTATAAAATACACAAATGAATACTTGAGAAATAAGACCATGGTATCAAGTCACCTTTGTAGACTGTGTATCTGTGTTTTCACTTAAACTGGAGAAGATAGATACACACAAAAGGTTATCAATAGGTTATTAGGAGAGACTTGTTTCTAGAAAGTTGTAATTCTCCCATTCTGTTTGATGGTCCAGATACTAAACACTGTCTGCTGAAAAAAAGCAGACAATCCTGGGAAAATATGCAGCTAATTCCCTAGCATTTGAGTTTATTTTATCATATTCTGTGCTTCTCTCCACAAACACCTTATATACATACTGCTCATGGGTCTCTACCATTCTTCAGTTTGTGTCTCTGCACAGCAGGAAGAATTTGACTCCATATTTGCTTTTTCCTGACTGTCTTCAGAATTAGCGCAGCGAGCTTTGCTTTGATCCATTCCAGACTTCCTTAGTCCTGATGGATACTGAGAAATGTGAACCTAAACTGCAACATCTTAAACACATGGATAGCCTTGTGCTAGAGGATGAGCCTTTTGGGAAAGATACAGATGAAATCTCTGCAAACACGTTGAGGTTTCTACCATGGCTGCTGTAAACTGAGTCACATAATACCTCTGAACACCTTAACCAAAAAGTTAAAGAGGTTTCTGAAGTCGACACAGGAGCTCATTTGCCATAAAGAGATATGAAGTGGCTCCTGATAACTATCTCTGAGGCACTGGGGTGGAAAATGAGTTCCACAAAGGAAGGGCTTTTCAACTTCCTGGTCACATCTCTATTCCATCCATGTGCAAAGAGGGGTCAATGATTTTCCACCTGTCCAGAATGTTTCCAACCCAATGGAACAGTAAGGAACTGAGGACTGCTGGGTACAAACTAGAGTAGAGAAGGGAAAAGGAGCCACAGCAGAGTACAGACAGGCAAGGGCAAAGTGGCAGCAGTGACAATCCAGTCCCTCAGGTACAAAGAGCTTGTAAGTGTATATGTCCTGCTGCCCAAAGGCTGGGGTCTGGCAAACAACCACTGATAACTAACACTGTCTTCAGTGAATGTCCACTGTGAGCATGAATGTGCTTTTTCTTGCATCTACTGCAAAGGATGCAGCATATCAACATCCCAAGGCAGAAATTAGAACTAGGACTGAATTTAACAAAAGAATTTGTGGATCTAAACTCTTCCAAAATATTAAAATAGAAAAAAGTTCACTTTTTGGAAGAAGTTATCCCGGAACAACTTTTTAGAGCAATACTTTAAAAGGAGAACATAAAAATTACTGTAACTACCTAAAAAATACCGTTTTCTTTGATGAGACCTATAAAAGAACATGAGCAAAAATATTGTAGCAATGACCATGGAACAGGAACGTGGTGACTCCTATGCATGGACCAATTAAGAAAACCGAATCAACATGCACAAATTAATATATATCTTTACAAATAACCTCACTAGACTGGGTGTTGAAACACTTTTCAGCCACTTCTATTCACACCCTACGAGGTGGTTTGCAAAGGTAGTAAATAATCGCATAACTTTTATGAAAGTGTAAAATACATGTTTACAGAACGTTTTCTAGGAGTTCTCATTGCAATGCGTTATTGTATCTACACTTGATGTAGATTTTCTATCCGAAAATTGAAGCTATCCAGACACGGGTGTAGCAGAGGTCCCAGGTAGGGATGTGCCAAGGCACTGCCTGTGTGCAGCACAGGCGAGAGGGCGGCAGACCCAGCAGCCTCGCTCTTGGAGCTGCCCTGGGCAGGATTTCCCCACAGGGGCGCTGTGACAAGGGCAGTTCCTCCTTCGGCAGGTACAGAGCTCAGCCTGCTCCATGACACCTGCGGCACGCAGCCCCGGCGCCGGGCGGTGCGCGGGCCCGGGGGAGCCCGGCGCTGTCCCCCGCAGCAGCCGCCGCCCCTCCGGCCCCCTCACCTGCCCTTCCCTGTGCCCGGGCTCCCTTACCTCTCCGGCCGCTCCGCTCCGCTCCCAGCCGCGATCGCTCCCGGCCCGCCGGCAGCTCCCGGTGCCTGTGGCGGCTCCCGGTGCCTGTGGCAGCTCCCGGTGCCTGTGGCCGTCCCCGCGCCCAGCGCGCTCCTCCGCGCAGCCCCTCCCTCGGGGGCCTCGGCCCGCCCCCGGCCCGGCCCGGCCCGGCCCCGCCGAGGGGTGTCCGAGCCCCGTCCCGGCCCGGGGCCGCCACAGCCCGGGACCTGTAGCCTGGCCGCTCTGGCATCCCTTGCCCCAGGCTCCCTCGAGGGGCTTCGCTGCAAGAAAACGAATGAAACAGTCCTTGGTTCTTGTCCGGGGCCTGTGAAGATGCTTGTCCATATCCGAAAGAGATCCAAACAGACCCAAAGCAGGTCGGCACTGTGAGCAATGCCCTATTGCCCTACAACCCAAAGCTGAATTTATTTTCAGATGTACAGTAAAATGATGAAGAAGAGACGGTTTGAAATTGGTCCATTGATAGACCACCAAGAGTGTTTTATATTTCCTTAACCTTTATTGAATCTTCATTACAATTAATGCAGACTGAATTTAGCAAATATTTAACAGTTCCAACAGCCCAAGCTTCAAGATTTACTAAGAGATGCTCCTCTTCAGAGGCGTCTGTCAGAGGAGAAAGAGCAGGACAAATCTCAGCATTTAAGATTTGTCAGTGCTGGTATTTTCCACTGTAGGGCTGAGGTTGTGCACTCATTGAACTACTTTGCACACACCAAGCAGTAGAGCAGTCCACAGAAATGTTTCACAATCTCTGTAGCAAATGTAGGCCTAAGTCTGAAACATAAAAGTTGCTGGCACTAAAATGCACCTTACTGCCCTCCACTGAACATCTGCCAGGCTACAATGGTCAGCAAAGACTGCTTCCAGAGGTACTGCCCTGGATGGCTCATTGCAGAGCAGCTTTCTCTGCAGGAAGAGGTAGCAGGGCTTGGAGTCAAGGCAGAGACACATCAACCTCTTGTTGGGGATACCTCAGTCATCTTTTGTTCACATACCCTGAGCTTCTTCATTGCAAGAAACAGTTCAGCTCTGTGATGGCAGTGAGTTTTTGAAAGGAATTGCTGGAATTCTCACAGCCTGAGAATTGAATCTGGTGCCTTGGATTCCTGCCTAAGGAAGATACTGTTGTCCTAAAAATTCAGGGAAATTTTAACAGTAAGTTTTCTTAATTGTTTACTCAACTCTTTCGGTTGCCAGCACATATGACAAACTTTTATCCTGAAATACTGCATATGTCTGAAATTAGTTTGGGCTTTACTTCTCTTTTTTTCCCAAAGCACAAGTTTATAAAGAAAACAAAAGTATTGAAAGAGATATTTTACAAAACAAGTTACAAAGTCAAGAGCTAGAAAGAGAGATGTGAGAAGCTTTGACAAAATTTAAACATTAAGCTACTTCTTTGACCCCTGCTAGTAATGATGGAATGGTATTTACAGGAGGATTAACACCTTTTGTCATGGATCATTCAGGGGATAGAGAGAGGAGGCTGCTGGAGTACTGGCACCTTTCATCTTTTCTGGACTGGTTTTCCTCTGCCAGCTCCCTCTGCTACTATCAGCCTTGTAGCCTCTTACAGTGACAGCAGAGAAAGAGCATATTGTGGTTAAAAGAGCTGACAGCTTGCCAAAAGTCGTACTTGGCACTCATGGTAACAGAGTTGTGTCAGTGACAGTGAATTTATGGAAAACGAAAGTAATTCTAGGGCAGTCTCAGGCTTATCATAGGAGAGTAGGGCTTTCCAGCAGGTTGAATTTCAGATAGTTTCTGTCAGTAATTTCCATAGTTTCAATTAAGTAAATCATAGGCTAGGTAAAATTGTGTTGCACTACTGAAAACATGTCTTTCATTTACAATGGAATGTGAAGTCAAACTGCAATTTTGTATGTGTATATTATTAAATAGCAGGATGTTTGGGAGGAAAACCAAGAGTGTTGAATGAAGAATTTAAGATTCCATCATGGTTATGTAGTCCAAGTCATTGCTTAATATTCCACTGAAAACATGGCACAAGGAACTATGATATCAATTCTAGGGAGTATTTAGACACTGCAGCACAAAACAGCATTTCCCAGAGTGAATTTTATGATTAACAATGAAAGAAAGAAAGATTGATTTAAGGTTGAGTTTGAAAATTATTCCAAAGCTAACTTAGAGTTTAGTAATCTCAGCCTGTTTGGTGAAGCTTTTAAATATATATTTATTTTAAGGTGGATTCTGAAGTCCTGTCTATGAATAAATTAAATTAATTATTTGAACAAAGCCTGAGCAGAAGTGCTTTGCTGACTCATGAGTGTCTCATAAGACAGGGAAGAGCACAGTGATAAATTGATGAAAAAAGAGGTGTTGGATGACAAGGAACACGGCTTAGGCAATGCTGAAATTTGAGTTCAAAAATGCAGATAAAAAAGAAGGCGGCTCTGCTGATGCTAAGTTCTTGGATCTGCAGCTAGATGGTTCTGGTTTAAGGGTTATCTGTGTAAGTTCATGACTGTGCAGCTCCAGCATGTGTGTATGGGTAACAGGAATCCCAGGAAAAAGAAAAGAAAAAAAAACAACAAGGGAAAAAAGGGAATTTTCTCATAAGCACAGCCAATTTTGTCATCTGACACTTCCATTGCTAACCTGCCAGTGGGATGTTTGTGGCAGTACACCTCAGATCACTAACTTAATGTATACAAAGTACACGTCTATACATTATTTAACAAGATGTCATTATCTCACATTGCATTTAGGGGAACAGTTCAGAGTGAGCAGCACCAAGTGGCTAGCAGGTTGATTAAGGATTATTTTTGGTAACTGAGCTAAGAACAACAATCAGCAGTGTTTGCCAAAATGTGTACAAATAGGTGTGCATAGCTGCTCAGGTGTAAACTGGAAATGAAGAATCACCTTGAGTTTTAAAAGTAGTTATTTCTAGACAAAGCCACAATTATTTTTTTTTCTACTTGTATCCAAACCCTCAACTTGAAGGTAAATAAGGGGATCACCTGTAAGAAAGGCAGTACTTATGGTAGGCTCCTTGGAATAATAAGTAATTATTGTGAATGGTAAGGCACAAGCAGGGGGAAGCAGAGGCTGAGAGCTGAAGACAGCTGGGTAGGTGGATGCTGTCCTGAGCAATGAATCCCCAGGTCTGACACTTTGGGATTTGCTCTCTCTGACACTCAGAAGTCCTTAGCCAGGTTTTGAAAACTCAGGTAAACCCTTAGAGAAGAATCTGATTAAGCTTAAGCTAAAATTGCCAACTGTATCTAATTAATTATAAATCTTTTCTTTCCAACTGTGTAGCTAAGAGTACAAATGGAAGTCTTTCTTAAATGAATCTTTCATGCTGTACCATTAAGCATGTCTGTAGTGTAAGGCAAGGTAAATCTCAATAAGCCCTTTAAATCTATGTTGCTATATTTGTTATCTGTGCAGAGATAGAGCATGGATGATAACTCCAAATAAAGCTGTGAGCAGAACCTGGAAGTTGGGAGAAATTTCCCTGCAAAACTTCAAAGGGTTATTGCAGTATTGCCAAGTGCTGAATGTTTGGTAAGAGTTGCCTTCAGGAGATAACACCCCTCCTGCAAGGAGCAGATGGCTGGGAGATAGCCTGCAGCCCTGGACAGATCTAAAAGTATCAGAGAGGGATGAGTTTTGTTGCATTTTCCCCTTAATGTTTTTAGTTCTTTCTTTGTGTAAAAATAATTTATTTTTGCTTGTGCCAGTTCATGTATGTGAATGGTAGGTGAACTCGTCCTTTCCAAAGCAATAAATTGTTAACATTCTTTGTCTAATCAATTCTGCCTTAAAGTCAAATTCCAATCTTCCCTTCAAATTGTAGGTTGTGTGACTTTTAACTTAGCTAAGGTTCATTTGATTTAAAAACATGGTTTAGCAGCTCTGAAACTAATATTCTGAAACATCACTAAAACATAGGAAGACACACTAAGACGCATTGCCTGTTCCAGTTCAGAAAGAGAGATTTGATTCTATCCCCCTTCCTATCTTTGACACCAAATAAATAGGAACAGAGACTAGGTAATGGTCGTGTGCATTTATTCATTTTGGTCATTCTGTGACTGATATTGCAGCATCACAAGAGGTTAACTTTACTCATGTTTATTCTGCTGGCGGCTTTTTCAGAAAACTGAGGGGCTTTTGAGTGACATTTGTTTTCCAAAATGCTTTTAAAATTTGTAGAGGGTATTTTTTAAACTGCCATGTAAATGTACTCAGCATTGACAGTCTGTTTAACTTTCAGAGGTAATGACATCTTTAGTATCTTTTAGTCCCTAATTCTCTTTTATATTTGACCTCTTGTATATACTATTTTGACTTATGCAGTAAGGGACTTCAGTTTAAAAATCTAATGTAATTTGGCTTTGATAAGCAGTATAAGACTTAATGTAAATCATGGGAGATCTGTCTCCAGGAGTTAATAAGAGTCAAATAAAATCAGTGTTAAGCTTTCTATTAACTTAATCATCTTTGGATCAACCACTTACTCCTTTATTTTTCTCAACTATTTTTATATCCTTATTTCATGGTCTGTCAGCTGTATTTACTCAAAATGTGCCAGAATATTTTGAAATCTAGGAAGTCCCTTGGCTAGTGGAATATTAATGGAATAATCTTTGTTTTATGCATACTGAAATGTAGCACCGACATGTAATTACATTGATAAGCTGAATATGATACAAGTCTCAACTACTATTTCAACTCTCTTTGTCTCCCATGCAGTTTGTCTTTGTGTGTGTACAGCTCATTTAGTAGCAATCTTTAAAAAGTAGGACACCATACAATTAATTCTTTACCCTATATAGAATAAACGCTACTTGAGTAAGGTGCAAAACGTTGATCTTTTAGGTAATAGTGTAATTCATACTTACTGGCTTTCATCTATTTGTATTTGCACCACTATTCTAATAAAAAAATTAAAATTAAAATAAATAATTACCATTACTGGATAAAAGTCTTGACTAAGTTATGTGGTCTTCTAAGATGCAAATGAGAAAAAATATTCTTAAAATATTTAACCTATGCAGATGAGAAACAAATAATAGAATATTTTTCTCAAATTCTTCTCTTTCTTCTTTCTCAACTACCTTTGTTAATACCAAAAGCTTTGATCATGTAGACACTAAAATGTGTCTTAGTAAAATCCCACAAGAAGAAGGGGGATTAAAAATTTCCCAAATCCCACATCCTAGTGGGATTCCCAGCTAAAAGCTGTGTTCCTTCTTTCTGAGCCTATCATTTCTCCTCCTAGCTTTTACTTCATAAGTGGGAACAGCTTCCTGGGTAGTGAGTCAGTAAGGTCACTGAGCAGCCACCTCTGGCTGTGTCCAAATACAGACACGGCACCCCTGATAAGGGGCACATCCTACACACAAGCCATGGCTATTTTATAACCCTGAATATAAAAACAAATAACCTGTGGCTGGCCTGGTAAGAAAAAGATGCATTCACCAAACCAGGAAAAGCACATTCTTTGCCTATGTTTTATGAGAAGGTCTCTGTGGTCTAGGAAGGAGGGAGTTCACAGCTGAGGATCATAAAAGGAAGCAAGCACATGCAGAGGGGTTCCTCAGCTTTAACTACTCCACTGAGCTAGGCTGTGACTTTCTGTGAGCCCTTCCCTGCATTGTAGAGAAAGACAATATTTATTGACTTAATATAGGATGGAACAGTAAGAGCAGATGCACTTTAAAGGAGCAGAAGCAGAGATTATCAATTAGCTTTACTGTGTGAAGTTCCACTGGTTTTTGCTGAGGATTTCACCCAGCATGCCTGTTTTCATGTGTATCTTTATACAGTAAGAAAAAACAGAAGTGTCCTCACAGGGAGAAGCAGATGTGATTTTCTTCCTCCTCCCAGTGGGCTTTGCTGAGGCTTTAAACAAGTATTTTGAGGAAAATATATCCCCCTGCCTCACTCTAATGGAAAATATCTTTCCTGTTTGTTCCCCAGATAAAATTAAGTCTTTCTCTTGGATAGGAGTAAGATATCACACTACAGATAGAATTTTCTTGGCAAATTATGAAAATTGTTTTTATCATCTGCAGTTTGTAGAAACTGGAAGGACAATCTCTGTCCTGTTAACTTCCCTCTACAATGGTGTGGCCATCTCAGTTTTTAGGTTAACAACTTCATTTTTATTATGCTTAAAAAAATAGAGCACAACTTGATCTGACAGAAGTCTATTGACACAGGAACAAAGCACAGACCTGGTTTTAAAGAAGAAGTGAATAAAATGTTCAAAAACTTTTAGAAATTCATGTGAAGTAGTGTTGCTAATTTGATTTCTAAAAAATCAAATAATCTGAAAATCCAGATTATATTAATATATAATTCAGTAGTATACCAGATTTAAAAGGCTGATGCTAAATTAATTGCATGGAGTTGAGGGCTATTAATCTGATGAAATGTTAGACATGAAGAAGTCTTAAACACAGCTACAGTTCTGGCTCAGGAAAACCAAAGCATCAGATTGGACAAAAGTGAGAACAGGACAAGGAATTATTTCACTTGTTGTTCTGTTTTCTCTAAGCAAGATGGTATTCGTCCCTCTTGGGCACTGATATTGAGCAACACCTAGCTTGATTTTTGTTATACAAAAATAGAAATACAATAAAAGGGTTATATAAAATTACAAGGCAAACAGCTACCAAACCATTGCCAGATTTAAAAGGGGAACCTTAGCTGGCTTGTGAATCCATACCTCAGGTTCTTAAGCTAACATTAGGAAAGAACAGAAATGTTGTGAAAGGAAAGCTATACAGAGAGATACAGAAAAAAAATTACACTAGTTTAAAATATTAAATCTCATTTATTGGCAGTATAACTATGGTAAATGCTATGTAATTATTTTAATTGTATGTATTTTGGGCAACTCTCTCAATGTAACTGTTATGTGAAGGTTCTGTTTCACTGCCTTTCTTCCTCTATAGTTAGGAATTTTGATATGAAACTGTATTAAATATAATGTTATTCTGGCACCCAGATAGGACTGGACAGAACCCGGTGATTAAGTGGCTTATGGAGACAGAGTTTTGAGTAAGGATAAAAAAAACTAACTTTTGTATTCTGACATTTAATATTGTTAATCATCTCCATTTTGTCATTTTAGCAATAGATCATAAGTAGATCTGAGAATGAAAGCCAGATGGTCAGTGGAGGAACAAATAAATCCTTACGGCTTCTTTTTTTTTTTTCACATGATACAGGTTTTGTTCCAATGATTACACAGGCAAGAATGAATAAAACAATAACATCATCAATAAAATCTAGACTGAGATATTACCACTACTTAAAAAAACCAACAAACCAGCTACTTAATTTCTCCAGATAGCACAAGGCTGTATTCAGCCTGCTTCCCCCAAACTGTGTCTCCTACAAAAACTATGTGTAGACATTTGTCTTTGCCTTAGTCCTTCCCCAAACCCTGTGCTCATAACATAATTTCTTGGGGTTTTTTCCAGTTAAAAGTACATCCTTTCTGTACCATACCTGTCTGGCTTCAGAGCTGCTACATCTGTGGTCCTGACAAAGGGAAATCATGGCTGATGTTACATTTGGTAGAGTGTTGTTTGTGTTTGAGAAAACACATAAGCAGCTGAGTTAAGAGTGAACTCCTTCTTTGTGTTCCTTAAGCAAAGATTTGCTCCAGCCTGTTGGAACAAATTACCTCCCTTGCTATAAAAAAGATAATGTTCTTCACCTGAGTTCATAGGTGTTGCATAATTACTAATGTCAAGGCATCATATACGTGATATCATACAACACTCCTTCAAACTTGAAAGTGTTCAGAAGATATCAGCAGCTTGTGCTCTTTCTGATGAGGGAATGTGATTTTGACAAATACCTGAGGGTTTTGGTAGGTGACTAGAGCAAAGCCATAAACCCTTATGTCTCTTGTGTCAGCAGTGGAAAGGCTAGTGCTGCTAAAAACCAGACCAATTTCCTGCCATATCTCTATTTAAAGTTAAGTAAAATTCATCACCTGGAAGACCTTGGAGCTGCAGTGCTTTAAGGAGTGACAGAATTACTGTTACTGTAGCATCCTACCACTACCATTGGTATTCTAAATCTTCATCTTTGAAGGCCTGAGCTGTGAAAATATAAAATTAAATAAATGTGCTTTATTAATAATAATCTCCTGTTAGGCCTATTGCTCTACAATACTGTTCAGTTTTCAACTCCTTTTCTGTATGGCTCAGAGACCACCCAGGGGCTTGGAGAATACTTTCAGCATGTCATTGCTGAAACTGTCACATGAAATCAACATAAAAGTTACCAGAAAAAACCTGCAAAAATCAAAGCCAAATTATACTGTTAAACTGCATAAATGTCTGATTGCAAGTTGAGGGAAAAAGCTTGAAAAGAATGGAAAATGTTGGTTGTTGTAATAGTCCCTGTTACACTGGTGGGCCCCATGGAACTACATGACTTTGTGCTGATAAAATTTGGCTGCTGTATTTATCTCATTTCTATGCAATTCCAGTAATTAGGAAAAGAATTTGCATTAAGTGGGTTTTCTTTCAGTCCTGCTTGTGTGTTTTTAGCTCTCCATTGCATATAATACTTTCACAGAATTCACTATCATGAATTTAAAATACAGTCCACGAATATAAAAACAAAAAAACAAGGTAATGAAAAGCACTGGATAATAAAAGTTCCCATATCTTCAACAGCCCTCAAACACCTGTTAAAAATTTGTTTTGTAACCTGCCCTGAAATGTGATGGAAATTAATGCTTAGAAATCCCTTGTGAGA
Source organism: Passer montanus (assembly GCF_014805655.1). NCBI lineage: Eukaryota > Metazoa > Chordata > Aves > Passeriformes > Passeridae > Passer > Passer montanus. The sequence continues at coordinate 17,057,006 of NW_024356505.1, read as the reverse complement.
ATGTAAAATATCAGAGTTTAAAGCTTCAGGTACAGATTGATGGATAAAATGTATTTCAAACACATCTACTTTGTCCCACCAGGACTATTCCAAGCTGATGCCCTCTGCATTCCAATGAAAAGAATAATTACCCTGGTCAATTCTGTTCTTTAACTGTCGTAAAGCAAATGTGATTTGTTTAGTTACTAGCCTAATGTGATTATCACTCAGAATTGAAGACGTTTAGAAGTGAAAGCAATTAATACAATTAAATATTTCTTTTCATTCAGCTGTATTTAGACTGGTCTGTGCATACACATATTACAAAGGAACAGGGTTTAAAATGTGTTCATTTTTCTCTACTTGTTCCTAGAAAAAGGGACTGTCAGTCAAGCAGAAATATAATGTAGTGGAGGCTAAAAGATTGCTATTTGCCTTGCATAGAGTGGCAGTCTTAGAACTAAGAACATATTTTTAAGCAAATGTCCTCTATAGCGTTTCTTTCCCACCCAGTCCTTAATAACCTCCTTGGCTTCTCTTTTGAGAATACTGCTGCATATGTAGAAGCCAGCTCATGTGAAGCTCAGCTTCATCCTCATTTTGAGGATGAAGGGTCATTTTAAACCTCACAACCCATTAACAGCATGTTTAATGAAGTTAAAACATTCTTTAAGCCCTCCCTGCAAAGGCAATCTAATCAGTCAAACCTTACTCACATATTTCCTCTTTGATGACACAGACTTAATCTAGACCTTTTAAATTTGCTGTTTTGCAGAACTAGGAATTCTGCTTCTACAGATCTGTGACTCTTTATGATGTTCTTACCTCCTTGTTTCCAGACTTGCTGCCATGCTAAGAACAGACATCCTGCTGTTCAACCAGAGTCTTAGCATTGTGTATTTGAGATAATCCCTAGACCACCAGCATCTTTTCGGCATCTGTGAGCATAAAGGTTAAGACAGTTGCCCCTTCTGACTGTAATCTTTGGTTTTACAAGAATTCTACTAAAATATTTTCAAGCTGTAATTATCTCTTCCTGCTTTGTGTGGTATTGCTAAAAAAATATTAGCAGTTTTAAAAGCAATACATTCTGCTGTGTTTTAAAACCTCCAATTTGCAACTAAATTATGTACTTAGCTTTACACACTTGACTTCTTCAGACTATTTAAGAGCTTACACTGCAGCACATGTTTAAGTGTTTGCAGGATCAGGATCCACATTCTCCCTGCACCATTAAATGTTTTGCAGTTGAAGAGTGGCTAGATTCCCCAAGGGGTTGTCTTTTATGTATAAATGGAGAACATCCATGGCTTGCATCTGGGATTTATCATCTTGTTTGAGTGATCTAATCTCCTTAGTGTGTATGTGTGTACTCATGAACTTACATATGTAGACATAGTAATGACAAGAATAAGCTTGCTGGGGAAAAAAAGCAAGCTGAGAAAGGAATTGCCAAATATTTCTTAGAACATTTCCCCCCATTCTGTGGAAATTTTAAAACATTATGTTTTCTGTCCAGCTCTATAAACTATCCACTGCTGCCTTGTATTCTGTTTTGCCTAGCAAAGCTCCAGGCAATTTTCAATATTCTGGACCACTGACTAGGATTTAGTTTACAAATTAGAAAACAGATAAACCCACCAAATATCTTTTTCCTTTTTTCTTCTCATCTTAAATTCCATCTCTGTGCCTCCATTCAATGCTGGTCTGAAGCAGTTCATCATAACTTACATGTGTGTGTATATAAATTCATATAAAGAATATACTTGTGCATGTCTGTGTAAATGCATATACATGTAACTTTCACATATAAAACATACTTAATGATATTGGTGGATATAATAGGCTTATTGTTTTGTCTTATGGTTTAACTGTAAATCTGCCTAAAGCAACTGTGCATAATTTTTGCTGCATGATACCATTGTTTTGTGTTTAATGCAAGTGACATTACAGACAATAAATTTTAATATATATGGGGTGGTTTTTTGCATTCATGACCTGGTACTATAAATTCTCTGCTAAGATCTTTAAAATCTTCTGTTAGAAAGTTGCTAGGTTTTTTTTTTTTCTTTGTGTAGCATTTAAGAATCACAAAAAAAAGGTTACATGGATAGCTCTGGAAAGTAATGTCCAGTTTAATCATAGAACAGATGAAGGACCATGGAAACAGTCCAATTTTCATCTCCTTGTACATGGCACAGGGGTTAGAACTAGATGATCTGTAAGGTCACTTCCATCAGGCCATTCTACAATTGTATAATTCTAAGATTGAAACCCACTGACATGTTCCTTTGGAACATGAAGACCAGCCTGGTTAAGTACCTTGTCTATGCAATTCCATTTCAGCATTGATTAATTCAAATATACTTACGCCGTTTACATATAGATGTAATGATAGATTGGTAGAAACCCTAGACATAAGTTAAAACCTATCCTCTCTTCCTTCTAGCCATTGCAGACTTCTTAATGCTATCCAGTTGTTCCTAAGGATATTATTTTCCCCATCTCTTGTAATGTATTATCTTGCTTCTAAATGCAACCTCAGCTTTTGAACATAAATAAAATATGATTGTGGTTTGTCACTGAGCTGGCATTTGGCAAAGTCAAGAGGGAAACATTGCTGAATGTGTTACTGAACTCTGCACAACTATAGAGCTGGGCAACTGGAGAGCTTTGAACGTAGGAACTGTAGACAGCAAATCATCACAGATGGAAGAGTTGTAGTGCCACTTTTATCTTCTCTGTGCCAAAAGGGTTCTTTGGATTCTGGAAATTCATGTATGTGCCATACAAATTTCAGTAAAAGATTCAGCTGTACACACAGACACTACTTTCTTCTTTCCCTCCTCTTTGATACGTATGTGAGAATTTTAAATCCTAATGCGCAGCACTTTGCACAGAAAATAAACATTACATTAAATTACATAGTAGTGAAGGAGGCATTTCTGCATAATATGTTTCTTTCCTCCTCATTCAACAATATAAATTGTATTGGCATCTATGACTACTACACTAGAAAGCTTAAAATACCCTTATAAAACTTGAAGTAGGCAGTTATGTTTTCACTTACAAGAATCAAGAACTAATTTTATTTCCTTGAGGAGAATAACTGCTAATCATTACAGTAGCAGAATAGCTGTTTTGTTCATCAGGTATGGGATCAAAATAAATGTATTGTATTGCTTATTTTTGTGATAGCACTTATTTAAGTCTACTCCTTATGCTATACTTTGTCTGTCAAGGTTAGCTCACATATTAGTAATTATACCTTATAATAAAGTTACATTTTTAACTGTGTAATCAATCAATTCAGAGAAATTTAATTTTCTGTAAGAATGGCTTTAGGAAAGTGGTACCATCTACAGAGTAGCCATTAGCATATGTAAATGGAAAAACATGGTAAAGAAGATGAGACCTGTCTGTGGGCTCTGAAATGATCAATCTCTGAGACAAGATAAAAGAACAACTCTCCTGTGGGAGACAATGACTTACTTCTTCATGATAGTTATTTAATGTCAATGTACTTTATTCAGATAAGAAATAAGAGGAGTTCCCCTGAGCCTGATTGCTTGTATAATGTGTTCTCATATATAATTATAAAGAGAATTAAAAGCTGAGCTGGTGAGGCAGCAAACTAACTTTACCACCCATCAGTTCTTCCCATGTCACTGGCTGCTCACCTGGCAGTGCATCTGTAGCTGACACAGAACTTTTTATCTGAAGGCTGTGTTTGTTACACTTTTGTGCAACAAATTTGTTACATTTTTGTGACACATTTGTGAACTTTATTTCTCTAACAAAATAGTCTTTAATAATATAAACCACCAATTTTTTTCGTATAGAAAATGTTACATAGAAGGTAAATAGTGCAATAGCCCTTAATTCAGGAAAGTAAAAGAACCCTTAAGGACTGACCCTACAGGAGAATTAAATACAAATTAGATAGCCACCACTGCCTTCACCAGATTTCAAGTGGGATTAATTCAGCTTTCAGATAAGAAAACAATAATCTTAACATCCCAAATCTGAAATCCACATGATACCAGATGTTTAAGACATACAAAAATAAATAAGATGTTAAAGTCCCCAGAATCTGTTTGACTTCCAGTGAAGAGCTAGGTATTTATATTTGGCTAGGGATTCATAATTTTAAGAGTCTAACCCACAGTCCCCACTGTATGAAAACCAGTACAAAGCCAGTGCATCACTTAAGTCCTATTAAACCATGATACAAAAGCCTCATGCTGACTTTTGCAAAAGTGACTCATGCTGTGTTCCTTCCCTTTCTACACGACCAAGTTATTTGGCACGCATTGGATCTGTGTGTTGGGTTTGCATGGCCTGGTTTTTGGTAGCAGGTTGGGCCACAGAGGTGGCATCTGTGAGAAGCTGCTGGAAGCTTCCACCATGGCTGGCAGAGCCAATCCCTGATGGCTCTGAAGATGGACACGCTGCTGGCCAAGGCTGGGCCAATTGGAGATGTTGGTAATGCCTCTGTGATAACATATTTAAGAAAAAAATCGAAACAAAGTGGGTACAGTTTTTGCTAGTCAGAGAAGAAAAGGAGGCGAGAACATGTGAGGGAAACAACATGGACACATTGAGGTCAGTGCAGAAAGAGAAGGATGTGCTTCAGTCCTCCTGCAGTTCCTCTGCAATCTGTGGTGAGGACCATGGTGAAGCAGCCCCTGCAGCCCTTGGGAATCCATGGGGGATGCAGAGATCCCCCTGCAGCCTGTGTGGGAGGGGCCCACATCAGAGCAGGAGGATGCCTGGAGGAGGCTGTGATCCAGTGGGAGACCCAGGGGAGAGAGGGGGCCCTGCTTCCAGGCTGGAGCAGCTTGTACTTGCAAAACTGCACCCTGTGTAAGAGTGACCCACATCACAGCAGTTTTGGGAGGACTGTGTGTCCCTGGGAGGGACTCACCTTGCAGCAGGTGCAGAATGGCTGCTGATCATGGGAGTGGACCCACGCCAGAGGAGTTCACAGAAACTCTCTCCCGTGGGAGGGACCCCATGGCCTCACAAGGGAAGGACTCCTCTCCCGGAGCAGTGGAAGATCTCGGGTGATGAACTAAACAAAACCCCCACACCCTGTCTTCCTGCACTGTTGGTGGGAAGGAGGGAGGGGTTGGGGGAAGAAAAGGTATTTTTATAGGCTTATTTTACTTCTCATTCATTATCCTCCTCTGATTTTGTTAGTAATAAACTAATTTTGTACCTCTAAGCCTGTTTTGCCCTTGGAGTATTTTTGTCACAGCCACTATCTCAATTCATGAACCCTTTGTTTAAATTTTTCTCTCCTCTGCCCAGCTGTGGCAGGGAAGGGTGAGTGAATGGCCTTTGTGTTTTTCGCCTGTTGTTTGGCCAGTGCCAAACCTCATCAATATGCAAAAAGGGATTTGGAAATACAGGCAGGCAGAGAATACCAAATAGTGTACAACATCTAAATCTAAAAACTGTAAATATAGGAGTGTTTTCCTAATTTCTCTCTTCTTTGGTAAACATGCATGAGAAGGAGAGGTTATAATTGAGAAAAAAGTCATTTGTAAATATGAAGCTATCACTGCTTTCAAGCAATCACCACTTCCTTGTGAAAACTGGGCAGATTAGCAAAAGCGTTTTTATGTAACATCCTAGTAATTTCCTAGGAATTTAGGATGTTAGCAAAAACACTTTGTCTCCCTTAGAAAGCAGTTATAATTGAAGTGGCATTGTTTTGGTGGAATTCAAGGCCAAACACTTATTAAAAATCTTAATGCACAGGGTCTCATTGAGTTGAGTTAATTTTCTTTATAGCAGCCCATACAGAGCTGTGTTTTGGATTTGTGACCAAAACAGTGTTGTTGGCACATCAATGTTTTGGCTGCTGCTGAACAGCACTTGCACAGTGTCAAGGCTCTCTCTCCTGCTACACCACCAAGGGCCAGTAGGCTGGGGATGGGCAAAAGGTTGTGAGGGAACACAGCCAGGACAGGTCTCCCCAGCTGGCCAGAGAGTTCATATAATGTCCTATTCACCAATAAAATTTGGTGGGAGTTTTTCCAAAGTAGCCTCTGTTCAGAGACTGAGCATCAGTCAGCTGGTAGTGAGTAATTTTCTTTTCCATCACTTGCTTTTTTCCCCTCTCTTCCCCCTTCTCCTATTAATCTACACTCTCAAGTTTTCTTATTTCTGTTTTCTGATTCTCTCCCTCATCCTACTAGGGAATGGCTTCTCTGCCATTTGGAATCAACTCTCTACACCTAGCTAAATGAGTTCTGTACTTCTAGCTTCATTGTTTAATTGTTTGGGATTCTTAGCCTCAGAATAAATAATGATGGAATTGTTGGCAAGGACAGACCACTCCTGTTATCCTAAGCAGCCTACCTGACAAAAACCCAGATTATTGCTTCACTGAAATTTCACAGGAATTAAGGTATTTTTCATCAGGGAAAACTGTTTTGTTGGAAGTTTTGCCAACCTGCTCTAATTTGGACTAGATTTTTCTTGTTCCATGCATTCACAGACCTCCTGGTAGGAAATGGAAGGAGTTGAAAGCAGGCACAGTTGGGGACCTAATTACAGCATAATTACAGACCTGTCCATATTGATATTTTGGGAAACCTTAGAATGAAAACTCTACCTCACTGGAATTTTACGTCACTGGACTTTAATGTCATTCACTCAGAATATTTTATCTGGCTTTATGGCAAATAAAATTCGGAGCCTACTGCCATCTTACCCACAGCAGATAAGAAGGCATGTACAGTGATGTCCTGTGGTCTGACTTTTCCCCTTCTACCCATGTCTGGATATGAAAGGCAATAACAGTTCTAACAAAGAAGACTAAATGAGGAGATTTTCCTCATGAATCACATGCAGCAACAATTAAGGGAGCTCGTTTTCAAACAAAAATGTATGTGAGATTATGCATTCATTACTAATGAATATGACAACAGATGCATGTTTAAGATGACCAAATGGAATTGAAAAATGTATATCCAAAGCTTAGGTCAGGAATAAGACCAAAAGATTTCACAGACAGAGAAGTATACAGCTATCTACAAACAAAGGTACAAATCTGGTTTCCATAAAGATATTTTAATTTGCCACAGAACTTAAAGGCATTGAGGTTTGGCTGAGTAGAGGCTACAGAAAACTTTAAAGTTCTTTCTAACCCTTCAGGTATTTCCAGTTTCACTCCTAAGCCAATTTTTTTTCCATGTATAAGATAGGTGAAGATATTTTGTACAACTCTCCCTTTTCTTACAACTATGTGTTTGTGTGCTTTTGCCTCATATATACATACATAGGAAAGATGTTCTTAGACTCACTAAACAGATTAAATACTTGACTTGCCCATTGATATTTCTAAGGTTATATTTGCTGCAAAATTCAAATTAAACCTATCATGTCCTTGAATGGCACAACGGAAGAAAAGTTTTCGTTTTAATGGAACCCGTAAAATCAATAAATAAGATCACTACAACATATAGAATCTGTTTATAAGGGCACCAAAAGTTGAACAAAATTTTCTCCCCAGTAAATTCAGTTGCTGCTGGCATTGTCATAACGACAAGCAGTGACTGAGATGCACTTCCTTTTGAATAATAACAGCTGAATGGCAAGAAAAGCTGTGAAGTAACACATTGCTTCATTCAGCAAGCAGGTTTGCCCATTTTTTGAGCCCTATGTTACAATCCTCCATCAGCACACTGTTTTTCATCAGTTCTGGAAATAAACTGCCCTTTAATCTGATTGTACTCTCATGGCCAAAAAAGAGATGGTCAGGAAAACACGTACCCTGGAGCAACATTCTGCATTTGAATTGGTTAAGAAAGCAAGCCATCTTCAAAGACATCATTACTGTCTAAAGATCATCATTAAAGTTGTTTGTTTTTTAATTGCATCCTTCACAAAAAGCTACTTGTGCTCCAAATCCTCGCAGCATTCTTCATGTTTCCTGCATTTCTACTTAGTCCTGTTTAGAAGGAACTTTTGAGATATGTGAAAAGTTGTTAGAGAATATGATTTTGTTTTTTAAGAATAAGGTTCTCAAGTAGTTGAATACTGACAACCAAGCAAAAAATTCACTACAATATCTAAGGAATGGTTTTCACATCTACCAAGTATTCCGAATTTTTTTAAGTCACTTCCAATTAGACTAGTTATGGTTTTGCTTTCTAGGAAAAGGAAATCACTGTATTATGCAGTATTATTATTATCCTGGAGGGGTTACCTCCATGTTCAGTCACTGCTGTCACTTAGATCTAGTTTAGAAAGTCACACAAAATTACAGTGACTCCTATACATATAATAAAAGAAGTCTTGTCTGAAAAACTTGTCTTTAAGCTGAGTCACAAGATTTTTAAAAGTCCTACATATTTCACACAAGATTTTTATTTAATCTTATATTTAGTCTGCAGGATTCTTTCAAATATCCAATTTCTTAAATGATGGTAATACTTTACTCCTTAAAGTGAAATAATCGAAATACTGAGGGGTGTTGTGTGAATCGTGTTGATACTCTTCCAGGTTTGTGGCAGCTCTTAAAGAGCCTGGGGATTCTTCAGAACATAGTGTGTAGAAGGAAGAAATAAATTCTTCATTGCAGGATGTTGCTGCAGCTCTGTACACATGATTTACATGAATTGGAATGTTTGTAGTCCAAATGGCTTTTCTTATATTTTTGTAGATTTCTGGCCTAAAGCATTCTACATACTTGAGAAAACATGACACAATTGTCGTCATGATATTTTGTTTGCAAGTACTTCTAGAGACAACTAACCTTTCTCACTGAAAGGTTTTTATCTCCTACATCTTTACAGAAAAACATACACAACAGGAAAAAAACATTTTAAAAGGAAAAAAATGCTATCTTACCAATAACAAAAATGTTGCTTTTATTTCATTAATGTACTGCTATAAGAAATGGCAGATATCCAGCCTTTTTGGTTTCTATAGTTTTGTTTGGAGCATATGCTTGAGAAACCTGTGATAGCAAGAGCTTTTAAAGAAATAAACAGATGTTTTTATTTTCTAGTACAAATGAGTCTCAGTGGCTTACAGCTATCTCATCTAAGTTTTCTTGAATGTTTATCCAGTAAGCTTTTATGGAACTCTTTTTTTAATGAGAACTGCCTTCAGCCAGCACTGAAATAACAACGCATGCATGCAGAGTTACAGTGTGGGACATCCCCACTGACAGCCACAGTGCCAAATGGCTGTGCTGCAGAGTGCAAGGTGGACACACAGCCAAGGACAGTGAACACGTCTTCGTGCTGAACTGCTGACAAAACGTGCTGCTCCCAAGCAGCTGAGAAATGTTTTTCCACATAGTTTTGATGCTATCTATTAATCCCTTGACCCCTCTAGACCCTGTGGACTACAGTTACAAAAACTTCATAAGAAGGTAAAACAATATATTCTATGCACATATATTAGTGAGGACCTGTAAAACTTACCTACAGCTTTATAATCAGCTTATTTAAGTACAAGCACTTTGCAGGTATGTTCTAGTACCTCATTTTCTTTCACAAAAAGACAGTTATAGCAGTTCTTCAAGATTTAGGAAAAATCAAATTTATACACATTGTTAAAGCTAAAATGAACTTACGCTTTTACATAAAGCTCACAGAAAACCATAAGCAATTCCTTGTGTTTATTGAATGATGTGAATTTTTTCCATAGAATGAGACACATGATCTCATACATGAAACTTGATTATTGCATTTACACATAGCTATGTTTTTCAAAATTTTAAGTCACTATTGTGCCCTATTAGACTGGTAATATATTGCTAAATACATTTTATTTTTACTTAGATGAATTTTCTCAGATTGGAAAAGTATTCTTAATATTTACTGTACAGGGAAATGAGACACATGATCTCATACATGAAACTTGATTATTGCATTTACACATAGCTATGTTTTTCAAAATTTTAAGTCACTATTGTGCCCTATTAGACTGGTAATATATTGCTAAATACATTTTATTTTTACTTAGATGAATTTTCTCAGATTGGAAAAGTATTCTTAATATTTACTGTACAGTAATATTTACGTCCAATGTGAAATCACAACTGAAAGAAAAGGAATCTGGATGAACAGGTTTAATGCTTTTGTTCCAGTAGCAATGCAACTGCAGTGTTTGAAATTTTGAATACTTTTGTAGAAACCTGAAAATTTTTGTAGAACATCAGTAAGACTCCTTTGCAACAACTGATAATGCTTTACTTGAGCTAGTGTAAGGTCCAGAAATAAATGAAGAAAGTACTGAAGATTCTGAATTTTTGAAGTCTAAAAAATAAAGCTGGTTGAATCATTCAAAATGAACTCTCTTTAGTAAAAGAAGATTAGGTTAGGGAACATCTAAACAAACTGGACATAAATTTTTGGGACTGTGTGGAAAGCAGCCAGATGTGCTGAGGGAGCTGGCCAATGTCTCAATTATCTTTGAAATGTCATGGCTCTCAGGGGAGGTTCCTCAGACTGGGAAGAAATCAAATGTCTCCCCTGTCTCCAAGAAGTACAGAAAGGAGTCCAGAAGCTGTAGGCTGATCAGCCTCATCTTGAACCTTGGGAAGGTGGTGAAGCCAGCCATCCTGGTAAACATTTCCAAAACCAGCAAGAACAAGAAGGTGGCCAAACATAGGCAGCAAGGATTTTCTCAGAAATTTTTCTTGAGCAACTTGAGGCAACTAAAGTCCCAGCACTTTAATGAATGATGAATTTCTTTTTGTCTCTACTGAATTATGGACATGTCTGCCTGCTGTAGTTTTTCCCTTGATGCAACACTTTGGATTTCAATAACAAAGTAATGTTCACTCAAGCTTAGGTTCACTCAAAGTGAGCCTAACAAAGTATGACTAAAAAATTGCTCCTGTCTAGTCTGGATCTAATTTGGGAGTAAATGTCACAATGCATTGCCAATTAAAGGGGGAAGGAAACTCAGGCAGAGCCCACCGAGATACTCATATTCCCAGAATACTGAGTGTCAGCTGGTAAAATTTGTCATAGGAGTTTAAGGTACTGCCTTTCTTGGTTATTCCTTTGTCTTTGTTAGTGGCATATAAGCAGTAGCAGAAGGGACACTCAGAGCTTTTAAAATAGCTAGTCATAAAGGCATTTCTGTATTGTTTTCTTCAATAAGCCCAAAGGTTTGACAGTGCAGGAGAACAAGTGGATTCGTTCAAAGAGATTGAGCCAAAATACTTGACAAAATTAGTTAAACTTGTTCTTTTTCACTATAATATACCCTATTTTAGGAAAAAAGCACAATGCAGATGGAAGTATACAAGACATACTTTTACATCAGCACGCTAGTGTGTGTGTGTTCAAAAGTTTATACTCCTTCACAGTCTGAATTTTGTCATAATTATACCAATCAGATAGCCATTTGGATGTGCAACAAATATTTTCTCAGACATAAAAGTGAAAATGGCCAAGAACTTGGTTATGATACAGTTGGGCTGTGTATTTGGTAACAGCACTGAAAACTGAGAAAATTATGGCTCTTTTCTCTGTTCAGCAGAATTTCCCCTTCTGGTGATGTTGATACAATTAAAGTTGAGTGCTGTCACTAAAAGAAGTTTAATCCTTTTGCTGCATTGCAGTCATATGGTAAATTTTTATAGCTATAACTACTCCTGCTTTATCTGTTATCCCAGCAGGGCATGCCTGAGACACAACAATATTGCACAGCAGGGCTGTCTCTTTTCACAAAACATTTCACTGAGGCTTTTTGTGCTATCTCCTACTAATCAGATTTCTCACCGAGGTGCCCACCCACCCAAATCAAGTGTGGTCAGTGGAGCTGGCAGGTTACCACTTTCCAAACAGTTTAATGAATATCTACCCCTTTATGTTTGCTTAAGAAAAACCAGCAGGGTGGCTTCATAGGGTGGGATTATTGCTTCTTCATCCTGATGCTCTTGACTATAAATTTAATTCCTGCTTCTGCAATGAGTTGGTAATTGTAATCTGAGATAGTATATTTGATCTTGCTGCTCCTGGCAATGGAATCCCATTGAGTCACCTATTCCAAAAATCTTGTGCAGAGGTTTCTTATAAACCTAAGTGTTGCCTGGCATAAAATAGCCTATCTATCTGCAGAGCAACAGCTGGCATGCTGAGGATATATTCATTCTCACCCCTCTGCACTGCTTCAAGCAGATACTGCTGTACATTAAAAGAATTGGAAAATGACATTAAAAGTATTATTTGTAGAGATGGTACGTGTTTCCACAGATGTTTTCAGTTCTCTTTTCTTGTTCAGAGCATGCTGCACTTTTTTCTTGTTTCTCCAGTAATACCCGTGATGCCATTTTAGAACTTCCATAAACAATGTTTGCTGCAGAATCTTTCATGTAGAACTGTAAGTTCCTTTATAACTGTTCCAGTATAGATCATTAATTATTTCTTCAGCATATTATCAGACAGCTCTCCTATCAGAAGCATTAAGAAATTAAACCAAAAGCAGATGAAAAATGAATAGTAGATAACTTGGATAGGTTCTGAGATATCAATTATTTTGCTGTCTGGTTTATGCCTTGCACAGTACAAGGCAGAGCAGAATTCACTCTCATCTCTGTATATAATTGCAATCATTTTTGATAGCTGTGTTCCAACTTTATCATTAAGGACTTAGTCCTGCAATTGCTTCTGAACAGATTTCCCATTTAAGTCCCTGAACATGCATTCAGATTACAGAAAAAGTCTGCTGAAATATGATTGCAAATACAGCTATAAACAATGGTTTCCTTAAAAAGTCATACAAAAGAAGGCACTTAGCCTACAGGTTTTCATCTGATCACAGGTTCCTGTAATACAATAAGAATCATATAGCTTACTTGCCTGCTTGCTTGCTTGCTTCCCCCCCTCCCCACCCCACCCTGCCCCAGTCTATAAGGTCCAATTACACTTATCTCCACTCTATCTCTTATTGTGGGATTTGCAGAACATTAGAGACACAGCTCAGAGGCATTCCTCAGCACACTGTGTCATGGAGAAAGAGTTTGCTTCATTTGTGACTAAATGAGTATGTTACATTTTTCAATGTATATCCTGATGCAGAATCTTGGACATTTCAGAGTGGAAAAGTGACTAAACAGAGAGTCAAAAAATAGAAGAAAGTGTTAATGGAATACTGTTTTAGAAACTTCAGAACCACACTAAACTTTTTAACTGCCACAAGCAGCCCTGGAGCCTTGATGCAAGAGACATGGAAAATGCATGGAGGAAAAAATCTATCTTCTACACACTGGTAAGATCTGCCTGAGCTCCTTCTCCAGGCTAAACAGTCCCTGCTCTCAACCTCTTCTCATTGGATGCTCCAGCCCCTTAATCATCTCCATGGCCCTTCACTGGATTTGCTCCAGAGTGTTCATAACTCTTCTGCATGGAGGAGGTCATAAGTAGACACTGGGCTGTTACACCAGTAATAATTAGAAGGTACATAGGAAGGAAAATAGAACAGAAGCTCCAAAGCAACTTTTCAAAATGATCACGTAACCAACAAAATCAGTACACTGCTGTTTCAAGGGCTGAAAAACTTACACAAAAGTAACTTTTAGAAAATGGGAAATAACTGTGGATGGTTTTAGGAGAAATCAGTGCTGACCAGAAATCTGCTTTGGATATTTTGGATATTTTTGCAGCAGAAAGGTTTAGTAATTGCACTATGCTGTTGTGGTGCTGCAAAAAACTATTTTAATCAATTTAATCAACAGTAATTTCCCTTTTCCACATTCAGTGGTTGAGGGGCAAAGACAATAGGTAAGCTACTGTACACCAGGAAGCAAAACCTGAGAGAGGAATAAAATAGACTTATTAGACTAGTTAATGAATATGCTGAAAGTGTCTGTCGTTTCATTCTGTTTATAATTTTTCAAAAAGATAATAATTTATTTTGATATAACTGACTGACTGAATGAATAATGAATTAATGAAGTAAGAAAAACACAACACTATTGCATTGGCAAAAAGGAAACCCAAATCTCAAGAGATACTGGAAAAGAGAAATTTTCATGTTTTTCATAAAGAGAGTCACTCTCTCTAAATTCCTAAAGCCCACGTTGAAAAGCATAAAGTAATACATTCCATTTCCTGGCTTTCAGTAGTTGCTTGTGATAGACCATCACGGGATATATTTCCTGTTCATGTAAATTCTGAGCTTCTGGAATAAATCAAAAATATTTTTTCTTCCCTTCCAGGACATTTTCAAAGGACACTACTGAGAGATGCTGTCAAATTTTTGTTTGTTTTCCCAGAATTTACAAATTAAAGTCTTTATAACTGCATATACCATCAGGGAAGTAAAAATAATGAGTACCATGGTTTTTTTCTCTCTCTTGCTTAAGAAGTAAGATTGAATCTTCCAAAGTCCAGAAGATTTCTAGCTTTTCCTTGAATGCTCTGTTCAGCATCAAGGCAAATCCCAAGTTAAGCTATCAGAGACAAAAAAACAACACCTTATCTAAAACTTTCCTTCAGAGGATTCAAAAACATTCAGTCAACATTAACAAGCTCAAGTAATTCTCTGCAAAGGGGATAGTCAGAATTTTCAAAAGTCTCTAAGTGCCAGGAAATCCATTAACTCTGTTATCAAAGGGCATCATCCCCCAGTAAGCCAAAGAAAAGCTGAGTATGCTTGAAGAAAGTCAGTCACAGATTACACAGACTCTGACTGTCCAAAGAATATAACTTGAGAAAGACCTGATGTATGCATTAGGTTTCTTTCCTTTTAGCTTCTGATTAAATGCTCATTAGTGTTGTTAAGAATTGTCCCATTCATTTTCAAGGGACTTGACTCCCATACGCAGAAAGATTTCTGAAATATGGCCTGAAAAATATAAAAAAAGTAACTGAAGTCGTGGCAGTTTTTGCATCTAGAACTGAATTCTTAACTTCATATACAGTGGAGTAGTGACTGCGGCAGAACTCTTCCAAAATTTTGAGATTTCTGGGTTATGTGCCAAGCCTCTGATGAACTCTAATCTTTACAGTATGATCAGACATTGATTAAGAGAAACTCAAAGATCAAACACCCATCAAATCTCACTGTTTATATAAAATCAATAAACATCTTTTTAGCCTGGAAACTGAACTAAGTCTCAAGTCTTACTGTTCTTTCTCCATGCTTCCTTGGTGGGTGGCTGCTTAAGTTCAGCATGTGAAATCTTCTGGCACAGCATAAATAACCTCTCTAGTGAGCTGTCATTAAACATATTGATTTTACTCCCCCCCATACCTGGTTGGTATAAAATAACACCATCGATCTTGTGAAAAGGACTCCTTGTTTTACTCTTCCAGCCCAGTTACCACCGCTGTCTCTTCATAAGTCATGAATACTCCCAGCACAGTGGGAACACATTAATGATTTATTTTTTTCTGTGGAATACCCTTATTACAAATGATTTTGTTACCTGGCTGGGTACTCTCACTGCAGGACATTGTTGCTAATAGATCCCCTTGAGCATTTGCAGCCTACATTCCTCATTTAACTGGATCCCAAGTGCTGTGCATGTAAAATACCTCATCTATTATCTCTTTAAGCATGAGATTTCTGTCACAATCTCTTTTGTTCACTAGGCAGTTTCTCTCAGAAGTAAAAACAGTGCAAGGTTTTTCTAAAATTAATGGGAGAAGTTACTATTTGTAGTTATTCCTAGTTGCAGGTAGTGACAGGCTCATATTTAGGGAGAATAACAGTTCCAGTACCCCTTATCTTGGCCACTCTGTATGACTTTTCAGTTTTCTGAAACACTGGATCACTTCAGACCCTTCCTGCTATTTTATTTTATGTCTCTCAAATTGTGACAAGAGAAATTTGGGCACATTAGCATTCAAGCAAGTTTTACCACAGACTGCAGCAGGGACCAGAGTGAGTGTCAGGATGGACTGCTCTTGAAAATTTTTAAGTTTTTTGCCTTTTGCAAAATTTTTTTCATAGATCCCTACTAAAAGACTATTGAAGTCCTTAATTAGCTAAGGTGAACATTTCAGAAGTAAAAAAACCGGAAAAGTTCTGGATGGATGGTAGGTCTGGCATCAGCACAGACCTGCAAGTAGTAGAGTTCACTGGATTATTCAAGATGGTGACTGTCTGTGTGGTACTGAAAAACTGAAAACCAGTAAAATAACATTTGGGTTGGGAAAGAAGAATGGCTCTGTGCCTGCCATAAGAGAGGCTGGTGCCTGCCTGGTGAACTTGGAGGTTGTTGTGTGTTTTGTTGGTTATAGCAGGTGTGCACAGTGTGTAGCTGCTGGGGAAGTGGTATTGATCACATATATGGAGCATGCAAGCCTTTTGGATTATATCTCAAGTGGATTGCAAACCTCAAGTAACCTGGTCTAATGGAAGGTGCCCGTGGCAGGGGCGGTTGGAGTCTTCAAGGTCCCTTCCAACACAAACCTTTCTATAATTCATTAATTCTATCATTCTTAAGGACAGTAATGTGAAAGGCCTATGCTTCATGTCATCATCTTTTAATAAAGAGAGAAATTTTGGAGATGCTTACGGACTTTATCATTTTTTTCCAGGGAATTTTTTATTGCCCATTTTCTTCCATGCTTTTGCACATATTTTTTTATAACTGCAGATGATGCTTGTGTGTGATTGGTCAGACATGAAGAACCAATTTCTACTAATTTTTAATGCACATTCATCCAGAATAAAATCTAAATAAATCTAAGTAAAAGTGTTGGAGCATGGCTTTATACAGCTGGATATGTGCAATGCCTTCCAAATTTTCTTCCTCTTTACAAACAATCAGAAGATATAAGATTAATTCAAAAAAGGTATGGGAGGATATAAGAAAATGAAGAAATACATATTATATTGGCACAATTTATAAACAAAAACTGAATGACAGCCTTTACATTTTTCCAGTTAGATTTTAATTCAAATGTCCTATTCTAGTGTTTAAACTATGGTAACACTTCTGTTCATATATGGAGAATAAAACTTAAGATACTATATTTCATTTACAGTATGAACAAGAAATTATAAAGATGTCTTTGCAGCTTTGCAGTTACCACTGAGAAGTTGCTTGCAAAGTTTTCTCGGCATTTTAGTCTATTTCTCAAGTCCCCATACTTTTACAGGTTTTGTCTTTCAAAGACACAAACAAAACCCAAAAATCACATGGATTTTGGAACTGTGGAGAGCCACCTAGGAGGAATTATTTTTGTTTGTGTGTATAGTTTGCAGTTTTTACACATTCCTTTAGAATCTATCTATAGGGTACACAGCAGATGGGCCTCATGTGTCCTGCTGAGCATTTTCTCTCTCTCACCACTCTCAGCAGATAACAGGCAGGAATGGCTGGCAAGGGAATGCTCTGCTGCTGGGGCACTGCTGGGAGGCAGCCACAGCTCAGTCCCTGCATGCTGCATGACAGGCAGGCTTCACAGCCAAGTGACCTCTGTAGATGCAGGGTAAAGAGGCAGCCAGGCTGCTGCTGCACAGAACGGAGGGGCTGTTTTATTTTGTTTAAAAAAAAATAACAGTAGGAAACAAGGGGCCAGTGCATAGTGCAGTAAGGATGGTGGCTAGAGACATGGCAAAGAAACTTCAACAAAGTAGTACATCAGAGCAGTGCTGATCTGTCCAATTTTCTGACTAGAATACCAGCTGATTCTGGCCTGTCACACATTAATTATGTCTGAGTCAGGAACACCTAAGCTAGAATAATTTCCTTTATGGTTGGATTTCTCTAACTGTAATTGACCAGCTTTCTTTTCCAACAGAAAATGTTTTCCTGTATTTGCTAATATGCACTTCCTGAAATGCATCATAATCACATGTCATTACAAACTGTAATTATAATGGCATTTATGCACAATTTTACAAATAATGAGCTACCTCGTGGAGCTCATTTCCTCTCACTGGGACCCAAAGTCTTGGTAGGTGTCCTGAAACCAAGACAGAAGCCAGAAGACATATACTGGTTTCCTCCTCACATTAGGACTCACAACACCTAATTTTTAAATATTTGTTGTTTTGGTACTGAGAATTTGGTAATCTAGAACTTCTGTCATATTTGTCATTTTTCTCATATGTTAAAAAAGCTGATCCACAAATTGTATGTATTATATACAAGTTGAAAAGTTTTGATAATGCCTCAAGAATATAGCACATCTTGGCTCCCCAAATCCACCAATTTAGTTGGAAGAGTTGTACTGAAATGGGATGCAGAATAAGTTTCTTTCCTGAGATGCAAAATACACTGGCTTTATTGAAAATGTCTCTACAATTTTGCATTTACCCTATATAAGTAATATCTAATCTTTATTTAGTGAAAACAGACATTGACACCAATGGCAGGAAGGAACTTGATAGAGTAAGAATGTTTGGTTTGGATTAAGGTGCTTTTTCCTTTTGTATAACCTCTTTCCCAGAGAAAAGACTCATTGAATGAGTAGTGCTTGCTGGGACAGAGTCATTGACTTCTTTGGTTGAATATGAAAGAATGAGGGATTAACATGATGGACCCCACGGCTCTCAGATAATGGGTTTGTTTTACCAGAACACTTTGCAAGTGTCTACATACTGTTAGACAAACAGTGTTTGTTTCACTGAATCAGGATCATCCAATGCAAAATGTAAATATTTCAAATGGAAATTAGATTTTTACAATATTTTTGGGAACATTTAATAAAAAACAGCCCCTTGAAACTCTGACAATCTCTATTCCTCATCACTTCAGTATTGGTTTTGTTTCAGTTAGTATGATGCCAGCAGGAGAGCAGAAATACCTCTGTTTCCATCAAAAATATTTCCCTTTCTTAATGGAATAGAAGAAAGTAGAAGGTATAGGCTTATCAGCTGGAAATCAACAGAGTAACCCCAGGGCAGTAACCCTGGGTGCTGCTGAATGCTGTTACAGTGCTGGCTGTGGCACTGTGCCTGACATGTCTAAAAGCAAAAAACATGAATGTTTTGTTTGGGTTTTTTTGTTTTGTTTTGTTTTTTTTTTTTTAGAGTCTACTGCATAGGACACGTGCATTGAGCTTAGAGACACTGAGAAACACTGAAAACAAGACTTTGCCTGAAAACCCCATGGTTCTAGGGATTAGGTGCAACCCTGGGTTTCCAGCTGATAATTTATGGGAGTGCTCACTTGAAAGCACCTGAGCCTTGCCCAGGACTTAGCATTACTTTTTGTCCCACAGCAGGACTCTACTGCTTGGAAACAATGTAATTCAGATGAGGAACATGCTAGGGATTTATGAAACTTGAGTGTAGTGAAGAAAATATATAGGAAAATATTCTCAGAAAACAAGGACTAGAGGGCATTTGCTCAAAAAATCAAGTTTTCAGTTTAAAAAAAAAAAATTTTCAAGTTGTGTAATTAAAACAAATATTTTGCCTACCAGTCTTCTAAATAGCTCAAAAAATGAATTCTAGAAATTCAGCAAAGATAGCCATCTGAGCACAATTAGGAGAGAGACACTGCTGCACCCCATGTTAGGACTGACAATAGTAGGAAGATACTAGGGATTTATGAAACTTGAGTGTAGTGAAGAAAATATATAGGAAAATATTCTCAGAAAACAAGGACTAGAGGGCATTTGCTCAAAAAATCAAGTTTTCAGTTTAAAAAAAAAAAATTTTCAAGTTGTGTAATTAAAACAAATATTTTGCCTACCAGTCTTCTAAATAGCTCAAAAAATGAATTCTAGAAATTCAGCAAAGATAGCCATCTGAGCACAATTAGGAGAGAGACACTGCTGCACCCCATGTTAAGACAATAGAAGGAAGATGTACCAAGGAAAGTGTCAGTTTAAACTCATCTCATTTTTTCTTAATGCAGCATATTACTGCTGCTAGAAACAAGACTTTTCTGCATATATTCCTTATTTTCCTGAAAGCTTTAGACATCACCTAAATGTATGCTTCCACTTACCTTACCTGACCAAGGCATTCTGTGTCACAAATATCTTTCAATAAAATGCAGACAGCTATACCCTGACTTTGGGGTGCCTAATTTACAATAAAATGTAAGACAGTCAGATACTAAGATGGAAACACCAAAGTGAATGAGGTGTTTTGAGCCACAAACAGAACCACAAGGCTGCT
This sequence comes from Passer montanus, assembly GCF_014805655.1. Lineage (NCBI taxonomy): Eukaryota > Metazoa > Chordata > Aves > Passeriformes > Passeridae > Passer > Passer montanus. The sequence continues at coordinate 17,036,960 of NW_024356505.1, read as the reverse complement.
GTTACAATTTTATGCTAAGAGGGATTCAGACTTTGTTTGAGATGAGCTTGGTGAAAAAGTGCAGATTCTAATCTCAGTGATACTTGTTAGTAAATTCCTTACTGAGACATTAGTAAATGTCTAACTGAGACATTAGAAATGACCATGTGTTGAAATATTAGAGATAACTGAAAACCAGGGAGTCTGGTTCTGGAAACTCTGTAGTGGCATTAGTATGATTCTCTGCTCAATCTAAATTATTTGTGCTATATGGCAACTTGTGGTCCCTGTATGGTTTCCTCATTAAAAAAAAAAAAAAAAAACCAAAATCAGCTGCTTTCAATTTGGAAACAAAATTTAACATTCCCATTTTTTGTCTCAGACTCGCGACACAGTATTATTTTAATCTTACATGTATTTTATTTATTGTATTTACTCAATTTGTAAAAGAGGATGCTTCTTTTTCTTAAGACAACTCACCATATAGCAAACCCAGAAATTCTCAAACAGAAAATTATAAGCAGTATAAAATAATTTTATTAACCCTTAGCTCAAGTAGGTAGCAAGAAAAGATAAAGTTCTTGAGACCTGCTTACATAAGAGGTCAAATCAGAATGGCTTTTCCTTACATTAAAATACATGCACAGTTGAATTTTGTAAACAAAGTTGGAAAAATAGTAATTACAAAAAGCAAACAATATTGTTACACTACATAGTTAAACCAGCATTTAAGATATATCAAAGATAGATCCTTATTCAGAATATATGTACTGAATTTGTGATTCAGTATATCACAAATTCTTTATACAAAACTAAATATTGCTGGTTTATGTACTGAATTTTTCTTGGCATACTATATGCCTGTAACTTTGCTAACAAGTCAAAAAGTGGCCTCAGGAAGTTGAAAAAGCAAATCTCGGATACATCATTACCGTCACAAATTAAGTTCTCTTTTAACAGGTGTCTGACATGAGACCAGGCATTGCTGTTGGTTACTGAGGACTAATTTTTGAAGTGCCCTTTGCCATGGAGGAGTAAAAAGCTCTTTCTCCTGTTCACAAGGCTTACTTATGTGGATTTCAGCTGCCTTCACAGATAGGCAAGAACAGGAATTTTTCAGCTGTGAACTGAATTTAGTCTTTAACCAGTGACCTGTCATAAATCCTTCAACAAAATTAATTGATTTTAAGGTGTTTAACATAGGGATAGTTTGACTATTCCAGTGATCATGATACAAGAAAACTTTCTGACTTTGAAAGGAACAGACAGTTATCTATTTCAAAATTACACAATTCACATAATGTAAAAATATGGTGCATTTTAAAGGAACATAAAGCTTCTTTTGTGATTTCTAGATATCTTTCAGGACTTGTGTTTTGCCACAGAACTGAAAAATATAATCCTACCAGCTCTATGTATGCAACTTGTCCTTAAGAGTATTCAACTGAATTACATTGTGTGAAATTCTGGATTTATTACTCAACAGAAAGGAAGCTGCAAGACCTGTGTGATAGGAAATGATAGGAAACAAGTTGTGCTCTCTTTTTGAGTAAGCCTATTAACTCCTGACATGGTAAACCATAATTTCATGACAGGTTGTCTTAAGAAATTCTTGTCTATTCAGTTATGTGGAGACAGATGTGTGGGATCTGAATCTATGTTGTTTGATTCCTGTCTATCACTGAGTAAACACATGGGAAGCATATTTGACTGTGATGTAACGCAAATTCTGAAGATGTAGACTGGGAATAAACTGATTTTGCTTAAGCACAAATCTATAAAGACCTTTCAGTCTTCAGACATAACCCACATTCTTTTTACTGCACTTGCAGGTCTGGTTGGGGCAGACATGACAGGAAGAGCACAAGGGAAGTTGTGGCCTCTAGTAAAGATGAGTAATGGGCACAGGAAACAGGTCACTACAATGATTCATATGGAGACACAGCCTCTGTAAGAGGATCCAAAATTCCATCTTCCAGGACAATGACCTTTGCTGGGCGACGGAGTCAGCCCATTAATGTTTCATTCTCTTATTCCTGGTCTTCCAGGAAGGATGATTCCTTGGTGGATGTGCTTCACTAGGTTGTACTTCACTTTGTTACACTAGGAGAAGTAACAAAGAGCTCTTCTGCTGCCTTCCTTGGCAGCACTTCTATAAGAATTAGGAACTATGGCTTCAGCTCCACCCTTCTTTCCTCCATTCCACAGGGTGAGGATGCACAAGAAGTTCTTTGGTGGATGCTGCCTCTGCTCTGTACGTGTAAGTCAACATCACATCTGCAACTGCACTTGTGCCCTGAGCTGAACCTGGCATTGGATGCTGCCTCTGCTCTGTACGTGTAAGTCAACATCACATCTGCAACTTGTGTCCTGAGCTGAACCTGGCACGGAGCCAGGTGTGAATTAAGCAAGACAAAGGTTCTGATCTTTCCAGAGGCTTAACCATGCTGTTACAATCCTCTTCACATATCATACCAATGAAATATGTTTCCAGACCCGGGCATTCTGCAACACACATGAGGTGGGGAAGTGAGAGAATACCCCGGAAGTATAACTTGTTTGAATCTGTTGACTTTTTTCAGTTTTGTTAGAGGTCAGAATTACATCCTGGGACCTAGACACTAGAGCTGGAAATTGGGCAGAAAGCAGGTATTTTATTATCAACAAACAGACTGAAATGAGAAGTCACTACAAGGCTTTTTTATGGCTCTTTTGAAGTGGTAACAGCTGATTTAGAAACTCAGTCCATCTCTAGTTTTTTTTTCAGTATTTACAGACTAGGAAAAACATCTCTGCTGTTCCCTGTAAGGCCAGCAGTAAGCCTTGATGGTAGCTGGAGACAGAATGATACCATTCAGCTCAAAAGTCTCTCTCAGTCTGAAGTAGGTCCTCAGGAATACTACACTGACCAAAAAATAAAAGTAATTTTCTGAGGTGGAAATATAATGTATCTATCTCAAAATCCTTAAATTAAGTCAATATCAGTCTGTCAGCAAATTAATTTATTGTCATTATGATTTATGATCATCATTACGAGTGGGAATAGGAGACAAAAAGATTTTCCCGTACCTTCATCCTGGCTTTCCTGAGGTATTGTAATTTTTCTCTCATGACCTCATCCTGGCAGACAATTTAGGCAGAGTATTTCTTATGAATGTTCATATTATACCTATGCCCTCCAAATTTATAATCCAAAAGAACTTTGGACCTTTCTGCATCCTTCAGACCTGTGATCCATGTATTGCCTTTCATAAACACTGCTAATTTCTAACTCTCTGGTGTCTCTACTTCTGTGTCAATTCCCATTCATTATGCAATGCATTTCTCGTCCCAGAAACCAAACACTATTATCCTTGGGAAAGTGAACTAACAATAAAAATGAGGTTTTCAGGTATTAATATTTATTCCAGCAACAACACTTATCTCCATGGTTATACTCACAGCTCTTTTCAGCCAGGTGTCTCTATAGGCGTACTATGCATATGTAGTTCATCCAGGTGAAAAGACCTCAGCACAGAAGCACATAAAAGAGCCCTTTCACCTTTGCTAAATTCTATTTTCCCTTTATGACAATGATTGTGTTTCCACTCCATTTCAAGATGGAAGTGTCTAGCTGTTTTTCTTCAAAGCTATGTTAATAGCTTATTCATCTGTACATTCAACTGCCCTGATTCAAAGCAATTTGAACTCAGAGAAGCTTTTGATTTTCTGCTGTACCAATCACTGTTACAGAAGCTCTGCATAAAGCCTATTATGAATTTCCAGGTGATTTTAAATATGTAGTAATTTCACTTATTGGTAGTAGTTTCATTGACTGCTAAGATTCATTACTAGCATTCATTGGTACTACCTATTTTTTTAAGATGGGGAAAACACTGGGGAAATATTCCAGAATATCTCTAACTGAGGGACATCACTTGACGCCTCCCAGAAGATGAACTGCTTGTCTTTTAAAAGTGAGGGATATTTTGGAGCTGATCTCTTGCTTAAAGAACAGCAGCTCAAATTGTGTCTAGTGAGGGACACACACCCAGATAAGCCTTGCCTGACAGTAGACACATGCCAATCTGGATTTAGGGGTTACTCCTTGTGGTTTCACTCATAAACTTCCACTGAACTCTGCTTCACTGCCCTGGCTTTCACTGTCTAACCATCTGTATCAGCCATTACTAAAGGGAGTTTGTCTGTCAGCCAACCATACAAGACCGATACCTTCTTGTTACAATAGAAACTTGGTTTTTATTTGATCTCTATTAACATGAGTATGTATCATAATTTGAAGTGGAAAATTTTAACTTTATTTTTTTGACTGTAATATGCAGCCTTGTGAGTGCCAAAGACGCTGCCCTGTTTTATTTTTATACAGATAGCATTCATAAAGTCATAGAAATAAAAATGCTCAGTGGACAGCTCTTCCTTCTGAATTTTTCACTACCTTTTGCCAAGACAACTGAGAGTCAAACCCCAGTATATGATGTTGCACTTGAATTACAGGAGTTGCATTTGGAACCAGAGCACGTACACAGATACCAGGTACAGAACAGTGTTATCAGATTTGGCACAGCAAGTACTGGGCACTGGCAGGTTTTAATCACATGTCACAGAGGCTCATGTTTTAGGACAAGCATCTCAATTCAGTAAGACCCTTATCTGTGTAATTAAACTTATATTTATTCAGAGAATCTCTTAAGTACATGGTTGCATTTCACCAAGCAATGGGGTTGACATTCTCAAATTAGTGCCTAATTGCTGAACAAGCTGTAAAATAAAACAGTAGATAGTAACAAAATTTTATGAGTGTGTTGCTGTTATAATCAAATTGCAGATCACTCTAACAAGTGGCACCTCCTTTCAGTGAGAACCATGAAGCTAATGTGAGACATTTGATTGAGAAAAGTCATGAGGATACCAGGTGAAGCTCTAGCAGATGCACAGTTTCATGTACAAAATAGTGTGTACCAGCTCCACGTGACATCAACATTTTTAAGATGATACAAGGAAATACTGAAATTGAATAGTTTCAGACAGAGAAAATGTTCACTTGGAAGATATATAGAATCTGGTATTTTCTCTGAAAAAAACCCTGCATTTGATAGGACAAAGTACAACTGTGTTATGAAGAACAGCTTCTTGCTTTCCCTTCCTGCATCTGCAACAGTCCCTATATAATGGGCCATAAAGATGTGAATTCTGGAGCAGTTCACTAAAAAATGTTGTACCTCTAATATCTCAACATTCAGCTGAGTTAAGAGAAATGGTGTCCAACCTCTGCAGAGCCACCAACAGATGTTATACCATCCTACCACCCCTGTTGTGGTACAGAATAAAGTAAAAGAAGACAAAAAGCAAGAGACTAAATAGAGACAGAATGAGAAATAAAACTGTAAAGAATTAATAGGATAACAAGTTGGCATTTTAGCAAAGGGTGGTGAAGGCTATGCGTTCTCATGGTTCTGTCACAAGGAACTCTAAAACAAAGGTTTAGTTCATAAATAAGAAGGTGCTTTCACCAATATGCTTCACAACAAGAAAAGCTTGGCAAAGAGATATTTTAAGAGACAAAAGTAACATCTGGGTGTTGTTAGATAAGTATTTTCTTTTGAAATTTATTTTATTGCTAAATAAATAAAAGCCTGGCTATTTAATGCACAGATCTCCTCACATCAATCTGACTCATTATTGTTTTCCATTTATTTTTGGAGGCTAAGCGTATTGAATAATGAAAACAAACTCCATCCACCTTGATGTGAATATATAGCAGGTCAGACAATGTGACATATTAACATAATATAGTAGTTGAACAAATGATTTCCATTTATAAATTAATCTGATTTAGAGCTATGCATATACACAACCTATTTAAGTTTATATTCAGCCTTTGGAAGCAGTGTATATTTATTAACACCTTTGTAGTAAAGCAAATTATACTTGATTTGGCTTCTGAAACACTGAACAAAGACTCTTGTGACTTCAGTACTTTAACTCCTTATTGTGAAGTTTACAATTTAGTGTGTTGGAAAGTCATTAGTCAATTTACCTGAAAGAGTCCTGACTGATATATCTGACCTCTAATGGTAGAATTTTGTGTTTATACTATAAAGCATTTGAGACTGCAGATCTTCATTACAAAGACAGTGCTCATTTGGCTGTTTCATAAAACTATGCTTAGCTAAAGGACTTTAATGACTTAAAGTTATTCAGCAGAGCCAACATAATTATTTTTGTCTATTACAGAAATATGGAGATTACTGGAAAAATAATTTGTAAGAGGAAATTAGTTATATAATTAAATAATTAACTTCATTAAGAAATTATTGAATTCTAGTAAAACAAAATTTTTTCTGCTCTTTAAGAAATTAGTTTCCTAATAGTAAAAACATCCTGCAGAGAATTATTTGTATTTAGCAAATGACAATAAAGTAATGACTGAAACTGTCTTTCAAACACAATTGTATAGAACATTTATTAGTTCCCTACTCATTCACAGTGGACAGAACCGATAGATATTCTCATGTTCACCGTCTGCAAATCTGAAGATAGAGCTAATCAAGACTTGTTCCAGTTCCTCCTCCCTTGCCTATGATGCTCTCTGGGACTTGGACACTCCCTCTTGTATTCTTGCAACTCACATCTCCTCTGCCCAGTTTACAGCCTGTTGCAGATAGTGTGTGAAGAATCACCAGGATGTATCCAACAGAATATTTTAGGAGCTATATTGCATAGTGCTGTAATGCCTTCAGGTTGGGAGCCTGGCTACAGAAGTGATTCATACAACTGAGACAGAGCATATTGAATAGGGACAGTTGGATTCCCAGGATTCAATTTGCAACAATCCAGTTGGCTGTAGGAGCACCTAAATCAAGAAACAGGATTTCTTCTGGTGTCCCGTTTCTTGTTTTAAAAAGAAATATTGTTCTTGGCTATATTTACATCAGATTATTTTGTTACATATTGCTCTTAATCTGTATAAATTGATCTGAGTTATAAATATCTGATATAGATAGGAACTTCTGTGAGGTTTAAAGAAGACAAGGTCTGTTTTCCTGGGTATTTACAGATATTTCCCACCGCTCTCCTACTTATTTCGATGGGTGGGAACGACATTGTAATTTGGACTACTATAAAAGCCTCACAGACTAGTAGCTTTTCAGAACATTTATTATATTTTATACCTAGTTCATATGTTGGGCTTACACTCATTAAACTCTCTCTTGTGTATGGATGTGAGGCATTTGAACAGGCAGCCCAGAGTAGTTGTGGATGTCTATCTGTCAAATTATTTAACCAAATGAATATAATCTATAAATTCAGAACGCTGTGCCTATTTGTTATAGTGTCTAGCTTTTTATTAATTCAAAATTTAAATATTGCATTTTCAAGAAATAGGAATTGCCCCTGCCAAGACTTTGAGACTGTTCTATTTTTCCTTCATCTCTGTGAAAAGAATGATAAGGAATTATCCTCACAACTCCTTGTGCAGTGCAGAAGAGCCTAAAATAGCTCTGAGCTGGCCTGCATTTCTGAACTCCATCACTGAAATGCAAAAGAGCTATGTTTGCATGACACTGAATAAGAAGACTAATTAGCAACAATGGATGTGTCACCTTGGCCTGGACCTGTAGGCATTGATCCTGGAGTCAGCTGGAATATTTCAGACTTGCACTCCCTGGTTTGATGAACAACTACTCAGAGTGAGGGAAATGAAACAGTTATTTTAGTGTAAACCAGGATTTATTCCACTCAGTCTCTAATAAGATTTGAGAAGTAAGAAGTGGATTTATGAAATCTGTAGGCTTGTTCCTTACTTAAATGAGTTATATCAAGGGAACACTAAGCCCCCATTTAACCTCAAACACCATTGCATATCCTAGTTAAGGAACAATGAAATATTATCCTGTTATCACATACTGATCAGCATTTTATACAGAATGCAAACTGCTGTAACGTAATCTTTCTTCCTGTTGCTCCAGCAGTGGTTTTCAATAATTCATTCTGATTCACATTACCTTTACACTGACTTCAGTGGACATACTCAGATTCTTCATGAGTGCAAGGACTTAATCAGAAACACCTAGTGTCTTCTTTCTGATTTTTTTGAGCATTTCTCGGATGCATCCCTAACAAGTGCCCTGAAATTTTTTGCCTTAGCTGATACAGAAATACAGGAAAAAAGTAGGTCACTACCCCAAGAAGCTGAGAAGCTTTCCAAAAGGAAAGATTCCATTTCTAACAGAGGCTGGAAAGTAATGATAAGAATTATCTTCTTTCAAAATCAAAAGTAAACTTCCTTTTTTCTTTATTTCTTTCTCTTTTTGTTGTTGTTGTTGATTCTTTGGAATCAATACAGCATAGAAAAATTAAAGTTTAAAAAACCCTAAAAAATCAAAGAACACAACATGCTTTAAAGGTCATGCTTATGGTCCTGTCAAAGGATGTGTTTTCCTTATAGTCTTGGTTTGACTGATAACATGATTGAAAAAAACCACACTTGACCTCTTTTTCTTTCATCATTTAGAAATAATGAATGGGAAGATTTTACTTTCTTTTTTGTTCTTTCTGGATTTTTTACCTCTTTTTTCCCCCTGAAATACATTCTCTGAAGGTAAAAAGTATAGATACTGTTGGCTGCAGCGCCAGTTTTCAAGGTTAAATCTGGGTATGATATTCCATCTGTGCTTGCTTGTCCCTAAGACGATTCTGCAGCTCAGACTAGGATCCTGACTAGCTTTACTGCTTTTTCCAGCTTGAACTCTTAAGATCTCCTAAATCTTATTTAAGTCTACAAACAGCTTATATTTAGCTGAAAAGATGAGGTGGTTTTGTAGGAAAATGTCAAGCTCCCTTGCTATTCTATGGCAGAGCAAAACGGCTTACTCTTAGGCTTTCCTACATTTTAAAACTCCATTAATTTGCAAAGTAAGTAACATGCTGCCATCTGCTGGCAATGAGAAATTATTTTATTTCTTCAAGTGACTTAAGGAGTACAAGTCTTCAAATTCTTAAGGAAGTTTGTTTGATGTTATTTTCTCTTCAGTAAAACTGTAGGTATCTGACCAGCATAAACGTGCAAAGGACCATTCATTCAATTTTATCTTATAATTTACTTCAGGATCCCTGTGAAATCCTTCTTACTTCAGATACAAAGTCCTATCACAAAGCTCAACTACAACCTCCAAACTCCTTTTCAGCTAAAAGCCTGAAAAAAAAATCTAAATTGCCTTAAAGACAGAGAAAAAGGTGTATCCTCTCAAAGGATTTTTAATGTTCTTTAAAACCAACCAAACAAAAAAGTATTTTCCCAGATTGTCTTTTGGTCCTGACTCTGAAAAATTTAAAAATATAAATGTTGAAGGACCTGCATGGAAGTGCTGTAAACTTAGAAATATTTAAGGATGAAAGCTTTTGTTCTTTTCTTCATTTTTGAAGTAGTATATTTTATAAGAAGAAAAACAGGGCAACAAATGTGATAACTGTTGGGTGGCTTTAGGTAATTTGTACTTCTGAATTTTGCTTCTTTCTTCATCTCCAGTTAAATCCATTATGTACACAGTCATATCATGTGAAGAATATCTCTTTATAATTTCACAATGGAACACCAGATCAGGGAAAAAAACCTCAAGTGAGCTCTGTTTAATCAGCTGAGAACCGTAACTCAGTTCAAACTTGGCCTTCCCTGCCAGAGTGCTGGCCAAAGTTTCAGTGGTGCAGTGACATTCTGCAACTTGAGAGAACGGGTTTTACAGTGAGGTTGAACCAAAGACATTTCCAACAGCACATTATGATGATTTGTTAAGGTGAAAGGGTGTATAATGTATTTTTGATTTATAATTTATATTTCACTTGCACATAAGCAAATAGAGAAAACAGTCTATGTGTATGTGGCTAATTAATCACACAATTATACAATCCAGGCCATTTAAAGTGACCATTTCAAGGTCTGTGTAGCAATTATTACACTGTTCTGCTGGCAGAGTGCTTGAAAACTGAAATAAAATGGAAATGAATTCTGCTACCCTGACTCTTGTGTTGTCACATACTGAACAAGATGAATATTTAGGAAATACTGGGGTAAATACTGTTGCTCCTTTCTATTCAGTTGTTTTAGTAAATATGAGCATGCCCAAAGCACAGGGCACCATCAGACCTCACAGGTCAAAAAAGTATGTTCAGTAAAACATCATTTCATCCATTAGGATAATTGGTGATAGAACACCACTGTTTTGTTTTCAAATTACTGTTTTATTTTCCTCAGTCATATATTTTCCTTCTAAAACCCTTTTCTAGCATATAAGAGAAGCATATTGAACTTCTGGCCTTGTTGCTAGGTTTCAAGCCACATTTATGCAGTCTACTGAGACATTCTTTTCTTTTTTGAATTCTGAGTCAAGTCCCAAGGCAACAGGCCCCTGTTTCTTAGCAACACAGATGGGTAGACTGTATATTCCATCTCTTTTGTACAATGGAAGAATAAACAATTCCCTGAGTGAGAGTATGCTGCAAGTCCATTGCTTCACTTAATTTCCCGGAGAAGAGAGGAAAGGGAAGCCTTCTGTGGTACAGCAGATGAAGTTTGTCTGGAAGTCCCTGTCTCTGCAGAGTGGTGAGTCATATCTCTATTTTCTTCTGTTCTCTGTGTCTCTCTGAGGTCTTTATTCACTGCTGTGCATATGGATCTGTAGGTACTTTGGATCAGTGAATTTCAGTTAAAAGATACAAACAGAGGCATCAAAAATCAATGGTAGCAAAGCTGGCAGAGGTGGGATGTGTGAAAGTACACAGACTTTCTGCTCTGGTGAAATTAATGGAGAGTCATAGAATTGCATAGCTTTAGAAACTCTGGGTGCAAACCCTTGATTTTAGGAAGGAAATTAGGGCTAAAGAAAATAGGTAGTGATTAAGAGGTAAGGAGAAAATGTGCATTAATGCAACTGACATCTTAGAAGTCTGTTATCTGTGTTTGAAATGGAGAAGTTATCGTTTTAACACAAGCTCTGCAAAGTGTTAGGCAATTTTGAGTCTTTTTGGGAACATAGGCAAATTCTGAATTTTGCTGCGTCCAGACTGTGGGACTAACATTACCGTGGAGAGGGAGGAGTACAAGGGAGAGGAATGGGGGAAGAGAAGGACACACAGCTCTGCAGAGCTGAACATTTCTGCTTCTGATGCCTGATGGAGGAGCAAGGGCATACATCATCTTTTCATGATGGCCACAGCAGCAATGCAAAGTCTCAGATTGTACAATTTTAGCACAGAATAGAAGAACATAAGCACTTGTACTCTTCATCCCACTGACCTTGGCATGTACCTGTTTCACCTGGACCTAAAGCTCAGTATCTCAGTTTAGTTGCAAAACAAGAAAAGGCTGCTTTGCCTTTTGACAGAATCAACTGTCAAATTCTTTCCAAAATTTATTATATGATGAGGTAAACACAGCAGCTACCTACGGTGGGACAGCTGGTTTGCCTGTAGACTGCCCACATACACTTGATAGGAAGCCTGGGCCACCTCAGAACACAGAGGCAAAGTGCCCACTCAAGCCTACTCACCTCCTCCTAAGCTGGAACGGGGCCAGGTTGGGCTTCACTCTTTGGATAGCCTGAGTATAATCTGTGAAGTAGAGACTGAATGTGTAAATTCCTAACATCCATGCATTTGACTTCAGATGGGCTTTCTCTAGGCTCAGGAGTTTCCTTCATCAGGTTACTTTGCAGAAGTGAAAGACAGAACCAAAAATCAGTACTTCTTCATCTAAGCACAGGTATGAAATAATATTAAAGTACAACCACATATTTATCTTCAATGAAAGTGCTGGGTTGTGCAGACAAGTATAGTTAGAGTGAAAGTAGCAATCAGTAATAAATATACTGTTCTATATGTATGTGTGGGTTGGATTTTTCTTTTTCTTTTTGCCAGGGACTGCCATATTTGAGAAGAAAAAATTAATCATCAGTCCATTATGATCATCCTCCACTAAGAAGAGAGAAAAATTTTCTTTGAAACTCAAGGAAAATTTTCAGCAAGCCTTCACTGCCCTTTCTCATAACAACAAACTGCAGTGAAGCACTCTAAAGCCAACACAGCTTTATGGCTGAAACAACCTCCTGATTTTAGACACCAGCTCTATAAGTCATCCAAACTTCCTCAGAAGCCACAAGGAAACGGAAATGAGGAACTGAAAGAAAGAGCCAAAAAGAACATCAGAGGCCACAGTCATGCCAGAAGCGCACTTAGGGTTAGGGCTGAGAAAACCACAAACCCAAGGGTTTCAGAGACAATGACACTACAAAAGGCATGCCAAGGGGGTACAGCACTGCTCCAACATTGCTCCCTCCATACCTTTTTCCTTAGCAATTCCCATGTGTTTGGCATCTCGGCCTCAGCCACAGGCAGCTTTTACTGCTCTGCTTAGGGTTAGGGTTGTCCTTAGGGCTAGGGTTCAGAAAAGCACAAAGCCCAGAGCTCCAGGGACATCGACACTACAAAAGGGGAGCATGGCACTGCCCCAACACTGCCCCTTCTACACCTTGCTCCTTGGCACCATCCACGAATGGAGGGACTAACCTGATTTTTATTTATGCCTCAACATTTGTTATATATGATGTGCAAACTTTTTTAGGTGCTGTACTGACACAATAGGAAGCCCAGTCTTCGAGCGAGTCCTCGGGCGACTTCGTGTGACAAACAATGAGGGGAGAGAAACTTCCACGATCTGGCCTCAAGGGCCTCCCCCTTGCAGATGGGGTAGATCACTGGCTTCCCAGGAGAAAACGCCAGGTAAACTGGACTTTTATGAGGAGCCTTAATATATAAAAGCAGTTCCCAGCACCACACTCCTGGGGCTGCCATTTTCTGATTTTCTTGGACGAAGCAGGGGCTCGCCTGGAGCATCAGCTCTACCCCCTCCTCGCCTTTTTCTCCCTGCGGTGCTGTTTCTTCCCTGGCCGTGTGTCCTGTCCTGTGGGCACCGTTCCTCTCCTCCTTCCCCTCTCCCCCAAGGTGGCTCGTTGCCGCCACAAGCCCGGCTCTTTCCCCGACGGGGCGGTGGCGGCCTGGGCCCAGCCGAACCGCCGCAGTGCTCCCGGCGCTGCCCGGAGCCAGCCCTCAGCCCCCGGCCCGTTTCGGCCAATGCCCCGGGCAGGCTGCTTGCCGCCGCTCGGGAATCACGCCTAGCTGCCCACCAGAGCCGAGCAGGCTCATGGCTGCTCGCAGTGCACTCGATCCCTCTGCCCAACTATGGGCGCCCCGAAGGGCAGCGGTAACGCTGTCCCTGTCTTCTCCCTCCATCTCTCGTTTCCCCTCTCTGCACCCTGTTCTATACCCCTCCAGTAGGAAGACGTGCCTTTCTTAATCAGTAAGTTTTGTTCCACCTCATGTCATCCTATTCTACTTTATTGGTTTCACTCTGATTCTTTTTTCTTCTTCTTTTTTTTTTTTTTTTTAATGGCATTTCATTTCTTCAATTTCTTCTCCTGTTTCTTCATTTCGCTTGGTTTCCTGATTTTGAGATTTCAATGAGTATCATTTTGGCAAGTTTCAGTACTTGGAACTGGACCTGATGTCATCCCAGTCCATTTCCTCATATTCACTCCATTTGCAAATTTGCTTTTTTTTTTTTAATTGCATTTGATTTTATTGTATCTCCTTTCCACAAAGCTGTTACACTTTGTTCTGTGATTTCAAGATTTTATTTCCTTTGAAGAAATGAAGAATTTCAATCTTGTGATTTCAATGAGGATTCATTTGGCAAGGTTTGTTCCATCTCACTGCACTCCATGTTATCCCAATCCATTTCAATGGATTATCCCAACTTCATTTCCAAATTTACTTTTCTTTTTTAATTGCATTTGATTTTATTGTATCTCCATTCCAGAGTGTTTGTTAGACTTTGTTGTCTGATTTCAAGATTTTATTTCCTTTCATTAAATAAAAGACAATGAAACCTTGCAGTTTTGATGGTATGAATTTGACAAAGTTTGGTCCATTTCCCTGCACTTCAATGTGCAACTTTCCATTGCATTGTTTTTACTTTGTTTCAAAATTTTTTTAATGGTGTTTCATTTCTTCGATTTCTTTTGTCTCTTCACTTCACTTGGGTTCCTGATTTCGAGATTTCATTGCGTATAATTTCAGCAAATTTCAGTCCTTTTCACTCCACCACATTTCATCCCACCCAATTTGGTTGTACTGATTCCTTTTCCATATTTTTTTCCCAATTGCATTTGATTTTATCATATGTCCTTTCCAGACTGTTTGTTTGATTTGCTGCACTTATTTCAATATTTTATTTCCTTTCAAGAATGGAAATTCGCCACGGACAGAACCCTACCCCCTAACCCTAACCCTAACATGGCATCCTTCGTGGTGATGCCCAGATGTGGTTAGGGCTGGTGTATTTTTACCTTACCTAAAAGCAACATGTAAAGTTTATTTTACAGCTAACTTCAATGGTCTTGGTTCTAGGCATGGTGGCTTTTCTGATGTTAAAATGTATTTTCTTTTCCAAATGCAGTGTGAAGCTAATTTACCACATTCTGTGGCAGGCTACACAGAGATCCTTCAATCTGAAGTTAAAACCACAGCATTTGACATAGCATAGGTGAGTCTTTCACAACGTGCACGTTTATTGTGTTAGAGAATTTAGGAACACTACTTCAACAGCAGGGAGCAGGAATAAGAGCACAGCACCCTCAATCCTCTCTTAAGTGGCCTTAGGTGAACCTTGAAGACCAAAGTGTAGTTTTTCCCCTAAGTTGCAATATCAGAGTAATTCCACTTCCAAGTTGTAAATAACAGACTCATTTCACAGAAAATACACTAGTTCACTCATGCAAAGACACTTTGATTCAAGGACACCTGATACAAGCAGCATTACTAGCTGAAAACTGCTTGTTAATGTTGATTTTTCTGATAAGACTGCAATTTCAGCCTTGTGATGGGGGTTATTCCTAGGCAACTGATTCAAGTCCAATGTCTGCTGTACTCATTGTAGATACAATAGTCCATATCTGCATTCCTACTGTGGTGGATGGTCCAGAATGGGGTGCCTGCCCTCTAGTGTTTCTATAGCTTCACCTCCTGTAAGGACAGCTTCTTTGAAAATAATTAACTACACATAAAGTAAAGTACACACACATACATACCGTGTAGCATAAAACACTACTTTCTTTGTAGACAAAGGCAAAGGCAAGACTTTGTTCACAGCAAGGCCATGGGCAGAATATTTTTTGCTTATAATGTTTGTTATATGTGTCTGAGTGCTCCTTTTTTGGATCCTAGCTGATTAACCATAAGCATAGCTTTTGAAATCCTATAATCCAGACAATTTTTCCTATAGCTTGTAAATACTGTTTGCTTAATATTTTCAGATCCTGAATTTGAACCACTGCACTCTGACAGGAGATTTCTTACATACAAGCCTTATGAAAACAAGTAGGATCCACAGCTGCTACTGCCAAGTAGTCCCTGGCCACCTCAATCTGCTTCATTACTGGTTAGTGAAATTAAAAGACAACTTTTTGCTTTTCTCTTCATCAAAATATTTTGAAAAAAACCAATAATAATAACAAAATAATAGTTATATTAATTTCAGAATATTTTGGATCACCCAGTCTTGAGAGGATATCTGGCATATCCTAAGGAAATGTCACTGTACTAGAGATCTAGACCATTCATTTAGTCTAGCTTTTCAAGAGTGTGATTCTTTTTCTAGCTCTTGTTGAGAGCTTTGATGGAGTTGGAAAGATAGTCTGTGGTAGAACATTTTCTTATTTCAGCCTTTAGCAGAAAATTACACAGTATTGCATGTGGTAATTCATTTTTAGGAATCAAGATGTCCATATTAGACTCCTCAAAGACACTGACTATTTCAGAAGAAGCAGATGCTGGATAGATGTTTTTATGGTTTATATATGCACATGGAACTCTTAAATGTAGAGATCTCCAAACCAGAATACCTTGGCTTATAAAACAGCTCCAGATTGCATCACTGAAGATTAACAAATAGAGAATTGAGGGGAAAATAACATATATTTATAAAACTGTAAATACCAGCATGGAGCAGAAACACACTTTGTCTGGTATATTAATGAGTATTTTACCTCTTTCCCTTAGGCCCCAATTTCTGAAATAGGAAGGAAATCAATATTATTATGTCTTTCTACTTAACAAATTCCCCTCTAATTCCCCTCACTATTGCTAAAAATTACTTACCAACACATCTAAATCACTAATTATTTTCCCTAACCAGCCCCTCAGTTATCTGGGGATAAAAGAAAGGGCACAGTCCATCAAGCTCCTGGTAACTACAGATGCTGAGTGCCATCATGAGCTTGCTTTGGAAACTGCCTGTCCTCTGCACCCAGGAGCTGAGGATCAGCAGACTGTGCCAAAATAAACCCACATACATTCCCTCTTCCTTCAATAGACACATCTGCTTTGCTGTTGACTCTGATTACTGGGAATGGACTGCTGAAAGCTCCACGCAGTCAGGTAGTTTCAATTCCTTTTCTAAGCAGTGTTGTGGGTGTTGTGTGCAACAGCGGGAAGCACCTTTTAGTCATAGTCTGCATTGCTGAGGGCTTTGGAGGTGTATCCAGAGCCATGCTTGGACACAAATCTCTAGACTTAAACTGTGTGTAAGTTGCATAGTAAATGCACCCCAGGAAGTGATTTAGCATAGAAAATTGCATATTGGATCATTCTGCCTTTTCCAAAGACAGTGAGCTGTATACCAATATGGATAGGCTAGGGACACTAGTAAGAATCCTTTATGTGAGGATCTTCTGGCCCGGTGTGCACTGTTGTGGAGGCTGGCATTTCTCTAGGATTTCACAGATGCAGCACTTGAAAATAAAAGTTATTCAAGATATTGACAATTAAAACATGCATATTTTTTGTTCAAGAGAGCTTTCTGTCAATTGCAATGAATCTTCAGACGTTGTTTGGAAATTTGTAGTTCCCCAAATTTCAGTTTGGAAAGGATAAAGTCACCAGTCTGCTTGTAAATTACTCATTTCCTGAATGCCACACAAACCCAGCCTAGTAAAAGGTGATTTCTCTGTGCATGGCAAATGAAAGGCTTGGGACAAATTAAAATTAGGATCTGGAGCTCTTGTTGGAGCTTGGTAGACATAATCATAAGATAATAGTATCTGTACTAATCATGGATTAGGCTAAAGCTTTAGCTGGACCTCCCCATAGTGATAGGAGTGATGGTATAATCCAATGACACCCATGGAAGGCCTTCAAAGGAATGATTTTGACTTGGTCTCTTGACAGATGGAGAAAAGGAGGCACAGAGCAGGTAAATTAATTGCCTCAAAAGCCAGAGGGAAGAGTCAATTTCAGACAAACTCCTGCAAGTAAATTTCATCTCTTATAACACACATGAAGGCATTTCTAGTGCTCCTGAGGAAAAGAGGAATGAATCTGTCTTTAACCTCTGTGCATAGCACCTCATCTTTAAAAATGTGGGTGTCTTCATTATGACCAACAAGATGGAGGTAGCCCCTTGCACTAGTCTGCCCACTAGACTAGCTCACATGGAAATGCCCACTATAGTGAGGCATGGAAATGTTATAGACACTCATTTCCTGGCTTAGGCAACTTCACTCTTTCACTTAGAAGAGTCAGGAAAAAACCAGAGAGCTGAGACCCTGGGGTACAAAGATTACTAGGGAAACAAAGATACCTACAGTAAATAAATCTGTAAATCAGTAAATCTGTGCATGGATACTCTTTACTCCCAAATACAGAATAAGAAATATCCTAAGAATATGAACATAGAGTTTTTTGAAAGTGCTGGCTTGTTTTGTTTATTGGCTTTATGGTAAATAAACCATATATAAAATATACTTTTATGTATATAAGTAAGACAAACCAAATTTATTCCTGTTAAGAACACTGTGGAGTAGTATAAAGTTTTCTTTCCTTGCAAGAAAGCAGCTTTAAGAGTATTACTGCTACTGGCAGGACAGATTCCTTGCTTCCGAATTCCCACAGGGGTGTGACACTCAGCTGTAGCTGTTGTGAAAGGCAGCTGCAGTGCTGTTATCCAGCTGTGCAGACTGAAGCCCCCGTTACACACCCAGGCTTACCAATACAGTAGTGCAGTGGCTGGATCTGAAAATGCTGATGATGCTGCTTTAGAATGTGGAGATTGAGAGGCTCTCCAGAGAGCAGTTCTGCTTGCACTGCAGTGTTGGCTTGGTGCATGGCAGCAGCATCCAGCAGAGCCCAGCAGGAGAGCAATGTCACTGGCATTCTGCTGTGTCTCTGCACCATTGCCCATTGCATCTTTTATACATACATGTGGAAGAAGTGCAGCACCCGAGCAGAGCGCTCTGACAGCTCTTCATGTTGGCCTCAGATTAGCAGCAACTTGTGCCCCTGTTACACACTCAAACTCAGAGTCCAAAGGGGCCTGAGACTGCCCTGCAGAGATGTTTGCTATTCAGGATGATCTCCATCTCCTCTGACACACTTTGCAAAATTCTTAAACTTCAGAGGAAGCGGAGTGTGGTTTTTGTATAAAGGGCTGGCTAAAGTGATGTTCTCATGCCTCAGCAGTTAGAGATACAGGCAAAATCTCTTCATTCTTTTTACTTTTGCATGCTCATTGTGGGGGTGAAAATGCACTGTAAGTGCTGCTGATAGCTATATCAGACTTTGGGCACACAGCCAACTTCAGTGTGAACACCTCTTAGCCCAGTATATGAGTAATGCACAGTAGCCATTACCAAAAATGTCACTGATCTAAAATCTGCTCCAGTCAGTATTTTTCCATTACCTTCAGTGTACTTTGAAACAGGCTTAATGGAGGTGAATTATTTTGTTTTAGGCAGCACTATGAGATTGTTCCTTTAGAAACTGCTTTCTGAAAACCTCTATAGATCATATAGAAGCAGAGAGAATGTGGATACTTTCTGAAATCGTGAAAGGAAGAAGCAGATTTACAGGTTAACTGTAAATACTGTGATTTCATAAATGACCAGAAGGACCAAGTGTTACACAAAAGTATGTTCAGATCTGTCACCCACACATACTGATTCTATAAAGACAAAACAGAAGATTCTGTAAGTTAATACTAGTATTTTGCATATGTATAGAACTTATCCTATATATCTTTATTATAAAACAAACTTTTTAATAAAACAGATTTCAAGGTCTCTGCTCAGGACATCCTCTGCCATTCCCCATATACTTCAAATTCAATGTTATTTCTAAAACTGTTGTACTTTGGGCTAGATTTAGCCATGTCTGCTGTGATTTCTGGAAGTCGTGAATGATTACTATCCAGGTTAAAATTAGTGTTTGAATTACACACAGGACTTTAAGAAAAGACTGTATGTGGCACTTAGGGCCATGGTCTATTTTCCAAGGTGGTGTTAGGTTGTAGGTTGGACTTGATGATCTCAAAGTTCTTTTCTGGCCTAGTTGATTCTGTGTTCCTGTGACTCCTAATTCTAATCTAAGATCTGTCAATACATCTGTAACTTTGATTACATTCTTTGCCATGAATTTATGCCCAAGTTCAACTAAAATACACTTTTCTATATCCTTCCTCCATGACAAGCCCATGCGTTTGAAAATGTTAGCACATGCATCCAGAGTAACCAGGTGGTCATCAAATTTTAAGTACTGTTGAAAGTGATTATATCTTTGTCACACTGAGCCTTTGAAATACCAAATTTAATGCCTTTAATGTGGAACAAAATCATAAAAAGACATGAAATAATGGACTGAACAATATACTAAAAATCTTACATTTAAAGAATTATTTATTAAAATCTTTCTGAGACCTGATTTACAAAAGATAGTAAAGATAGCAGGTTGGTTTGTAATAAAATAAATCTTGTATTGACTGCAATTAAAACTAATGTACTGGAAAAAACTGAAAAAATAATTTTCTGCTAGATACTTCTCTGCTCCATTGAGTATTGCTTTGAGCAATTATACCTTATCATGTTGTGCTTATAGCAGTGGGGTAATTTTATTACCTTAATAACACAACTGCAGTTAGCTAACACTGCACTATTTAGTTCATATAAGGAAGAAAGATATTAATTTGTTTCAAATAAGGGGCTGTCTTTAATAAGGCACTGACTGCATCCCAAAAGACACATAGAGACCTGTGCAATGCTAAATAAAGGAGTGAAGCCAAATGAAAAATATTATGGAATTTCTCCTTTCACTTAGATGAGAATAATGCCCTCTTTTCATTTGACACCAACTGCTGTAACAGCTCAGGAAGTGCTGAGACTGTTCTGGGTGAATTTTGTGCACACCATTGTGAAGGTGCACCAAGAAGCAGGGATGAGACTGGGAAAAGAAGAGGGAGCTGTGAAGTCATGAGGAGAGGGCTTTGGAAGAGGCAGTGGGATGTGCATAGCTGCAAAGGCAGCTGTGGCTGCAGGCTGCCTGTACATGGTTCTTTTCATAAAGAGTCAGTTTAGTTTTAGTACCCTGGGATTTCCTCAAGTTACAAACCAACAGACAGTGTGTGAAACACAGAAACTCTATTCTGTAACTGCTTAAAACATAAAGCTTTATAACATTTGAGTGCTACTTTTCCTCCACAGAGGCCTTTTCTTAGCTGAAAAAAAATAAATCAAGGAAGTCTCTGTCACGCAGGTTGTACTAAAATTATGCTTTGGAAAATAAACTTATCTGTAATAATGTGTTCTTCAACTGACTTTCCCTGTCATTTTTTAGTTCATAAAGAGAAACAAGTTATTTTAACTTGTTTCTTACTTGGTTATTTGGAGAAAATGGTTGTCAAGCAGTGATGGTTATTTCTTCAATGTTCACTTCAAAAGATGGATAGGAAAACAGCAATCGCCTGACAAGCCAGTGGAATGTCAAAACATGGGAGTCATAAAAAGCTGTGTTCCTGTGTGTTTTTCCTGAGAGTATAATTGTTCTTGTTGATGGTTATGTACTTTTGAAAGTAAATAACAAAATGTTACTAGTGAAAATAACTAAAAACAGAGAAAGTCAAAGGATAACAAAGGGACTTTTCTGTTCCCAACAGAGGAAATTTTCTGACCTTGTGGAAAAGGCAAGGAAGGAAGGGGGATATAATGGCCTGTACTGGAACAAATGTTAAAGTATGCACCTATCCTTCTGATTACGTCCCTCTGATTATGCCTTTAAAAGCTGGCTGGCATGGTCTGTGCAAAATGTGAACCCTAACATGCAGGAGCTCTGTAAGTGCGTCATGTTGGCTGCCTTGGATTGACCAAGTAAAATACTTCTCTCAAATCCAGGAAGGACAAAGCTTAAGTGCCTTCCATATCTGCAATTTCAAGTACACTGTCCATGCATAGTTTTCTGTTGCGATGTCATTGAACAAAAAAGAGCCCAAAATTTACAAACTTATTTATTAACTTTATTGTGATGGGGTTTGGGGGGGTTTTGTTTGTTTTGGTTTCTTTTTTTTCCTAGCATCACACAGTATATCACAGTTTCACAACATAGTAGGTCTTGTAAGACTGGGTATCACCCATTCTTCTGTGGTACTGTTTAGGATTTTATTTTTAGAAATAGAAATTTGAGAAATTTAGTCTCAGAAGTCATATAGGAAGGGGGAATGGCTGGGATACTGATAACATTTATGTTTGGCTTCTAGCAGATCTAGTCAAGAAGGCTTGGAAGCATGAGACAGGAAAATGTCAGAGACCTCAGGGCATTGCACAGAGGGGGTGGGATGGGATTTAAATCAGCAGGATAAATTGAAGACTCAGGAGAAATACCTAAACTACTGATCTGGAAGAAAAGCTAAAGGCTGCTTGGTATCTGTTCAACAGTTTTATTCCGGAAGTAGTGAATGCTGCAGATGTGTTTGGGAGCACAGGTATATACAGTATTTGTTATAACCTGCCCCAGAAGGGGAAGGTAAGCCAGGTACTTGGCAATAGATCCCTTTGGGTGTATTAGAGAGAAATGACACTGAATGACGAATATTTATAAATATATATATCTGTAGGGTTTATTTTAGAAAAATTTGGTGGTAATGGAAAGCATTATGTAGTCATTTTGGGTATTATAGATAATAATAAAAAAGCATAAAAATAACACTTAAGAAAATGTATAAGGGAAAAGAAAGAAAGGATAAGAGCAGAAAGATACATAGTTACCATCTGTGGATCCAGCAGCAAGACTTGGTTGCAATTTTGATGAGTGATGGTGGCAGTCCTGATCCATTGGGGATAGGAAAAGCCCACAAAACACAAAGTTGAATGAGTTAACATACCCTCAGGTTTGGTGGGAATGCCCAGGTACCTCCTCTTGGGGTGAGGAGTTTTTCACTGTATGATGTAACACTGTGGACCATGGAGCACTTTGGGGGTCTTGGATGATTTATGACCCCTTCTAAGACATTACAGGTGCCTTGGCCTCTTCCTTTAGCTGGCTCAAACCCCAGCTTGTAGCCCCTGTGGTGGAGCTGCACCCCCTCTGTCCGCGGGTGTTACTTTGCCCCAGGTCAGCAGAGCATTCTGTGGCTTTTGCAAATGGCCAATTGTTTTGAGTCATAACCATTAACATTCCAGTCTCTCACGTATTATTAACATGAAGGAAATAAGGGAATGACAAATATCAAAGACATTAGGTTTGAAGTCTCTTTTTAGTGAGAAAATTAAATTTAGTCTGGGAGTTCTGTGTAATGCTAGCTGGGATTGAGAGTGTGTAAATAAACTGCACATTTCACTGTTTCAAATCACTTATGCATTTTATCCTGTTTTATTTTATTTGGTATCTGTCTTTTGTCAGTGGACAATCAAATAGGAAGAGGAATCAGGAGAACAGGGGCTGAAAAGATAATGCACTGTGTCCCTGAAGACATGCCTTCTTTAGGATAATAGGCTCCTTAAAACAAGGCACTAAGAAAGTGTATTGATTCCTATAAGATTAACTTTTGCATTGGCACTAAGGCTGAGGGACATGTATGATTTACTAATCAGACTTCAGTTCATAGGAAATGTGCCTTCAGACTTTCTCTCTTTTCCTGATGAGTGGCAAAAAAAGCCTAACAATATATTCCTCCATGCCTTTTCTTGTCACTTAGACTTATGAAAACAACTTCAAAATAAATGTTGTGTTGGTAGGTCAACACAATGTCAAGGCACCTCCATGCTTTCTTGGTATAGTGCTAATCAGAAAACAAAGAGGTTGGGTCCTTTTCCAGTAAGTATGTCTCAGACTCTTGAAACAGGAATTTGATTTAAAATAGATGTTTCTGTAGACGTCTTGAGCAATATCAAGGTCCCATCTTGAACATGGGCTACCATGAGATAATTATTTTAGAAGCTGTCTTGAGAAGGATTGCAAATGTCATCAGCTTTTGGGGAAATTCGTATACTTTCAATACCTCAGAGAAAAGGAAGAAGTTAATTTTATAAACCTGGTGCCCCTGATGTAGAAACAGATGTTTGGATGCCTTTGTTCTTCAGAGAACTTTGCTTTCAGATCTGTTAGATTCAATGGGCTGATCCCCATAAATGTCGGTGATCTGAGAAACAACTCGTTTAATTGGGGAAGGCTGATCAGGGAAGCTTTCCTGCCCTGTTGAAACTGAGGCAGGGTTAGCTAATGAATAGTGCTGAGACTATTTAGCTGTAAAATGTTATGACAGGATTTTTTTAGTGATCTTGGTGTTGCGTTGGCAACTTGGCTAATACATAAATGCTGACACACAGTAACAAAGTTCATAATTCTCAAATGTGTTATTCTTGGAGAGTTTAAAACCACTTTCATTAATGAAAGTATAACAGTACACTTGTGCTTAAAAAAAGAAATGTGACACATGACCACTTTCCTGTATGAACTTGGTGAGAACTGGATGTTTTGAACAGTCCAGAAAATGTTTATTTTTTTCAAGCTGGTGTACTAAATCCAAGAAACCTTCAAGCAGACTTTTTTCACCAAGTCAGAAAAGAGAAATTCTTCTTCTTTTCCTCCCCTTCTTTTCTGCTTCAGATATTCTAGTGACTTAGGTAAGTGTTCATGGTCAGTGAATTAAAAACTCATGCAAACTTTTAGAAGTAATTTCAAATTTTATGTGAATGTTAATGAATGTTTAAAAAAAAATTGTTTCAATACATGGTTTCCAAATCCAGGACAAGTTTATGTGAGAGATTTGATGAAAATGAGGAGCTACTCTGTATTTAAAAATAGCCATACCACTGCAGTGAACTGTGTTATTCTGAAAAGTTTTAAAAACTCAAAGAAGCTTAAATAATCTTACAATCTCTAATGGAATAGAGAATCTGGCCTATTCCATGGATATCTATCACTGAAATCAGCTACAATGAATGACCTTATTCCTTCTGTGAGAATTCAGAGGCACTGCTTGCTAAACAGGGGTAGAGAATGCACATGCTGTGAGTACTCTGCCTTTCACACCCAGCACCTTTAAATGCATAAAGGCATTGACATAGTCTCTAAGACTATGCAAGAGAAAAAGCTATCTCAGAATAACTTTATTTCAAAACACACCTGCAACTACAAGCTTATAAAAATATATCCTTTCCTGAGGATCTTAGTTTAACATTGCACAATGGTTGTTTCTTTCTATATTAATTTCAGTAAACTTCTCAGACAAGTTAGTATCAAGGAAATAATGAGGGAAACACTATTCTACTATTTAAGAATGCAGTGAAATAAATGAAACTGAAATCTTCCCTCAGTTTAGAAAACTACCATCAGTTTTGCTTATTACCACTTTTCTATAGATTTGATTGTTACCCCTTCCCTCTTTGTAAGTAGTCTTCTAGAAGAGCCACTGGTTTATACAGATGGAGAAGATTGTTTTCCCTGAGTTCTCTGCACTCTCCATACTGCCATATCCAATATTTCAGGCACTCCTATTTCAGGCAACAGATTTAAAGACCTCTTGTTGGAGAGTTTGACTTTAGTGGATGTTGCATATTTAATAAATGGGTCGAGAAGATGATTGTGCTCTCTTCAAATTGCTTTTGAATTCTTGTTTCTGAGTAAAACTCTCTTCCTCTTCTCTCTTCCTCAATTTTACTTAGATGCTTTTAACTTTAATTACTGCACTGATGGTAAATGGAAGTGTGCCTGTTTCCTTGTCCTTCTTTTCCAAGTGTTCAAAAATAACTTAAGCCATCCAAACCTGTAGCTGCAACATAGAAGTAAGAAGCTTCCATTATCACTTCTTAACACACAAAATATCATTAGGAAATCATAGTCAGACCAAGTTTACAGTATATTCAAATTGAAAATGGATAATCACACTCTTTGACATTTACAGAATATCAGTCTGTGCAGACAAATTCTGTAACTACCTTCTAGTAGCCCTTTTTAGACTATGTGTTTGAACTTTTGTAAATAATTAAATACATAAATGTAGAAATCAGGGTTTGATTCCCATCTATCCTTTGCAATATTTTTCTCACAAAGCAGTGTGCACCTGAGTCCCAACAATACTGTGGAAATTTATAAAGGCGTGTGAAAGAGGCTTTGTAGCAATAATCAAAGGTATCACCTGATATACAATAGTCTTGTTTTAATTAGTCTTTGTGACTAATACCTTCTGGTCAGTACTTCTGATTATTTCTCAATAAAGAATGGCCTTTTCATTTTTCTGGTTTAAAATAAACATACACAGATTCACTAAAATTCGAACTTTTTGAAAAGGGCTGGATATTTTCCCCAACTTTTGTAAATAATTAAATACATAAATGTAGAAATCAGGGTTTGATTCCCATCTATCCTTTGCAATATTTTTCTCACAAAGCAGTGTGCACCTAAGTCCCAACAATACTGTGGAAATTTATAAAGGCGTGTGAAAGAGGCTTTGTAGCAATAATCAAAGGTATCACCTGATATACAATAGACTTGTTTTAATTAGTCTTTGTGACTAATACCTTCTGGTCAGTACTTCTGATTATTTCTCAATAAAGAATGGCCTTTTCATTTTTATGGTTTAAATAAACATACGCAGATTCACTAAAATTTGAACTTTTTGAAAAGGGCTGGATATTTTTCCCGTGAAAGTTGAGACCACTCTAAACATAAGAGAGCAGACTTAAGGATCATTGGCATGGTCTTGGTGAAAGTTACTGAGCCACATAGAGAACAGCATGATTTACTCCTTTGGTAGCCCAAATGAGCATGTAATGTGGACATGATGATTAATCATTGATGGGAATCATGGCAACATTCCTCTATAGAGATAGTCAAAATAAGTAAAATTATGAGCCTGAGAATATATGATTTACTCCTTTGGTAGCCCAAATGAGCACATAATGTGGACATGATGATTAATCACTGATAGGAATCATGGCAACATTTCTCTATAGAGTCAAAATGAGTAAAATTATGAGCCTGAGAATATCTTTTTCTAAATCTTATCTAATCTCATGATCGTCACATGAAATGTCATGTCACACATATAGGAGACCTTCTGTCTTTTGGAAGATAGGTGATTTTTGAAGGAGTGCTTCAATTCCCTCTCTCTGACTTCTTGAAAGATAATATATAATGCTATAATAGACTAATACCTTCTGGTCAGTACTTCTGATTATTTCTCAATAAAGAATGGCCTTTTCATTTTTCTGGTTTAAAATAAACATACACAGATTCACTAAAATTCGAACTTTTTGAAAAGGGCTGGATATTTTCCCCATGAAAGTTGAGACCACTCTAAACATAAGAGAGCAGACTTAAGGATCATTGGCATGGTCTTGGTGAAAGTTACTGAGCCACATAGAGAACAGCATGATTTACTCCTTTGGTAGCCCAAATGAGCATGTAATGTGGACATGATGATTAATCATTGATGGGAATCATGGCAACATTCCTCTATAGAGATAGTCAAAATAAGTAAAATTATGAGCCTGAGAATATATTTTTCTAAATCTTATCTAATCTCATGATCGTCACATGAAATGTCATGTCACAGGAACATATAGGAGACCTTCTGTCTTTTGGAAGATAGGTGATTTTTGAAGGAGTGCTTCAATTCCCTCTCTCTGACTTCTTGAAATATAATATCTAATGCTATAATACTGTCTTGAGATGAACATAAAATCAGAATTTATTGGTTAAACATTTATGCTGCTCATTGAATATTTCAAGGGAAGAGCACAAGGAAAATTCAGGGAGCTGTAACATACTTCATAATTAACACTTCACTTCTCACTATCCCCATGACAAAAAAGTTTGCTTAGATTCTCTGACTGAAGCCAACACTCAGATCACTTTCTCTACATGCCCTACTTAGTCCCATCGCTGAAGGATGAATTTGGAGGGTCAGAATTTCTCACCTGCTGGGCACATGGTGTCCTTGCCTGCTCAGGTGAGATGGGTGGGTGCCACTGAAGAGCCCCTCATGGCCTGTCCATGACAGGCCACTTCTTTAGTGACAGCACTCACTAAGCAGGAGCCAAGTGGTGCACACAGTGATCCTGCCCTCTCTATGCCTTAAACATCTGCTTCAAAGCTACACACTAAGGCCCTCTATTTGCTCTGGACTTGAACGCTTAAAACTAGATTCCTGTCTTGAAGATAAAGGAGGACTTCATTCCTTTATGCCAGGTTTTTCATACCTCTCATCTGGCAGCCTCGTAACTCAAACCTTGCCAATAAGGAGGAAATTTAGGTTTCAGTCTTTCTTCAGCATGTTCTCTCCAGGTGAAGCTGAGTTACCACACAGGATGGAAGGATGATGAGAGAATGGAGAGAATTAGCAAGTGGTAATGTAATTCTACAGCTTGTTTTGATAACATAGCATTTAAAGGTGTACAGTCAAATTCTCCTTCAGCTCTTATATTATCAGTAATCATTATTTTTTAGATGAATATTGGAATAAAA
Organism: Passer montanus; assembly: GCF_014805655.1. NCBI lineage: Eukaryota > Metazoa > Chordata > Aves > Passeriformes > Passeridae > Passer > Passer montanus. The sequence goes on along the minus strand of NW_024356505.1, from coordinate 17,009,144 downwards.
ATTAAGCTCAGATTTTTGAACTGACTTACTGTATTAAGGGTAAATCTGAAATAACTATTGATTTGTAATTCAGAACCAGAACAGATGAGAAGAGAGGTTGACTTCTGTGACTGTTTGGACAAGAGTGTGCTTTTGACACATACTCCACGTACAGCAAACTTTGTCATGTGAAACTAGAGGCAAAACCAAACGTCTGTAATCCCCTTGTTTAGGTAGGGTTGTAGAGGTCAGGAGGGCATTTGCCAATTGTGGTGAAGAAGAAATAAGTTTTGTTGAAGGAAACACATGAAACATCTCAAAATATTCTCTCCACTTTCATTCCTTTTCATTCCTTCCATTGTTAGCTCCTGGAACTGTAAGTCAGGTTTTGTAGAAGGATTTAAACCTTAGACTTTATATAAACTGAAAGTTATTCCTCCTGGGAAAGATGCTGGGGCTTAACTTCCGGGAGCCCTTTTAGCTTCCTTGTGTATGTCCCCTAGAAAAACCACCTTGTGTTTTTTTGAACCTTTCCCCTGACTGGGATAAAAAGCAAAACTCAGGACATTGCATTCTGGTATTCTGGTGTATGCATACAAGCTCTGCATATAGGCAGTATATGACAACAAGGGGAAAAGATCCCTTACTCCTTTACTTAGGAAATTAGTGAGCAAAATTAAATGGCAAAGTTTTTCATAAATCCTTAAATTCTCTGAGTCATACCAAAGGTTTAAATTCAATATATTTGAATCTGCTTTTTCAAGGACTAGATGAGAAGCACGGATATCTTCTAACACTCCTGTGAGATCTATCAGGACTTGGGAAAAAGACAGGCTTTTAAAGATGGCCATACCTCAAACAGTGCAGTTGAGCAGGCAGAAAGCTGCATCTTTACCCCATAACTGTGTTCCTGGGCTGTGCCAGCAGCCAACTGCTGCATCCGGCCGTCCCCCCGAGGAAAAAGTGTGACACAAAATTATTTCTCTTTGCTACTACAAAGGTAAAACAGCGCAAGGCCTTTGCCATCCTTCTGAGAAAGCCATAGTTTATCAGCAAGATATGATCTTTAGTCAATTAGAAAAAAGTTCTTTGAAATCTTAAGGTAGCCTAAAATTCCATTACAGTGGAATTTTTTTCTAATGAGTGTAGTAATTACTGTTTGACCAAGGACTTCTGAGTCACAAAAACAATGCTATTTTTTGTCCTCTCCACTTCAATTACTATGTCAAAGGGCATGCAAAAGCACATAAAAAGTAATTATAAATATTCTTTCTGAATGTGCAACTTTTAAGAAGCTCCAGAATTTCTCTAAAATTTCACTTTTGATTAACCATGTTAGAAAGTTCTTGATTACTTAAAAATTTATGAAAATCTGTCATGTTAACAATGTTAGTTCTTACTTTTGCTACCAAAAAAGGATGGATCACAACAGGAGACAGTACAATTTTCATTAGAAGTGAGATTGCAAAAGCGAGATTTGCAAACAGTCAAAAATTAACACTGGAGAGTACAAACAAGTATCCTGGCACTTAGGATACAAACTTCAATCCAAGTTTTTCTTTGCCAGCAGCCAGTAAGTGATGACATAATCCTACTAAGACAAACTCAGGCATGAGAAAACTCTGCTGTCAGAACTAACATCCTTTCTGTCCGAATTGTGCCACAGACACTGAGACAAAGCAATTAAACTGTTCTTGTGTCTTTAACCTTTGTCCATTGATGTGTGATACTGGGAACGGTCCATGCTAAACAAACAGCATGCATCTCATGCCAGGAAGAGGCATTCTACTTAGAGCACTAGTAGATTTAAAATTTAAAGCTGTAATAAGGAGTAGATTTAAAATTTAAAGCTGTATTAAGGATATATAAATTTAACCAACCTATTCTGTACAATCTGTGCATGAACAATTTTATCTTGGCAAGACCAGTAGAACAGTAGAACAAGGAGACATGAAACTGTGTAACACAGGGCTGGTTTGAGCTCCTGTGTGGGCAAAACAGCACAATTGCAAAGCGAGTTCACCTGGACAACTTCAGAAGAAACAGTAAACCCATGCAATTATAGAGTATGTGGTAAGTTCTGCCCTCACTGACTGAAGCAAACTAATGCACAACAATGCAAAAAGGCATGCAATTAGAAAAAAACTGCTTAGTGTAATTAAGTGAGTAAAAGTGAACAGAAGAACAACTGGCATAAATGTGAGGACAAATTTGAGAAATTACTTTAGAATATTTCAAAACATTTCTGATACCATATTGAAACTAGAACTGCTGGAATTTTTGGCTGTGCTTCCTTTTTTTTTTTTTTCTCTTCATATGATCAACATCTTGAGAAAGGTATTTCATTTGCTAATTACACTGTTATCAAGCAGGCTTACTGCAGACCTGGCAGAATGAGGGATAAAATGCTTGGCTGTGAACTTGTGAAGGTGAGCTTAGACAAAACAGAGCGCACAGACTTTACCTTTTTAAACAGTGAGGATAAAGCTGAGGGTGCCTGTGCACCTCTGTCTGGCAAACTGATGACAGGGTGCCCACCAAAATGGGAGATGATAGTGGGTACACACAATGCAAGGTCCTCTTTCGCCTCAAAACAGTATGAAGAGAAGATGGGAAGACAGTTACACAAGTTTCTTAGTTGTGGTGTTCTTTTTTTAACTTTTTTCTTTTCCCCCAGCAAAGATGCTGTCCGACTGCTTTGCTGCATTTAGCACTGCCTCTCCCACTTGCTGAGGGAGCCTGATCTGCCTGTGGGTGGATACTTGCACTCTGCTTGTATTAACTTGATATAGCAAGCCAGTGGGGAAACTAGGAGCTGCGAAACTCATCCGGGTGGATAAGATGATGAAGCTAAACAAAATCCTTTCTGAAAAGTATATTTTGATGTACTGACAGCTTGCACTGCATCTGCTTGTATTGTACCCAGATGGAAAACAGTGATTTGCTATAATTTTCATATTGCAATGAAAAATGCAATTGCCATGTTGATGTATCAGCGATTTATAAAGGAGACAGACAAGTAGGAAGTGGGTTTAAAACCTTTTGGGCTGCTGCACAGTTTTGGAAAAACAGCAAAACTCTTCAAATTTTCTGAGAAAGGGAAATTTATATAAATTCTGGGCTTCATCTGGAATCCGCCCCCCCCACGCCCCGCCGGCCCCCGAAAGATTTCTATCAGTATTGAACAAAAGAAATGAGATTACTGGATGAATGAGAGCCATGCTCTGCCATTCCAGCCGGGGATGAAAAAGCGCTCTGCCGCAAGTGCAAGCTATAGAAACTCTGTATTCTGGTATGAGCAGTTCATACAAGGCAGATGCGATAATTACAGAAGCAAACAGCACAATGCTACAACATCCGCAGACACTGGATTAGCCCACTTGTACTTTTCTTTCTTGTCTTTTTTGGGGTTTTCTTCTATTATTTTAGAATAGAGAAACGTTTGCAGTGAGGATGGCTGATTTTCTTTCTACGGCGCTGGGCAACAGACGCCAAAGGGATTCCGGGTGAGTTTGTTTTACAGGCGTGTTAAAAATTAGTAACTTCAGGACAGCTGGGCCGGCCGCGGGCGGTGCTGGAAGGGGTGGGACAGGCGCGCCCGCCCGGGCCGCCCCGCCCGGCGCTATAAAACGGGCGGTGCGGAGCCTCCGCCGCTTCTCCGCTCCCGCCATGGCTCCCGAGCGGTTCCCGCCCGCCTTCGCCGAGGCCGGGCAGCAGAGCGGGCTGCAGGTGTGGCGCGTCGAGCGGCTGGAGCTGGTGCCGGTGCCCCCGAGCCGCCACGGCGACTTCTTCGTTGGGGACGCGTACCTGGTGCTGCGCACGGAGCGCCGCGGGGACAACGTCGCCTACCGCCTGCACTACTGGCTCGGTAGGAGCGAGGGCAGCCCGCAGGGCACAGCCGGCTGCTGAAGGGCCCCCCGGGCTCCAGGGCATCCCGCCGGGGCAGGGCTTTCCCCGCCCTTCTCAGTGAGGCTGCGGGTGCGAGGCTTCCAAGAGGGGTGCTGGAGGTGGAGGCAGAAGTGGGGCTGCCACCGAGGATCGCGGTGGTGCCAAGCGTCAGCTCCTCCGATGCTGAGGGGCTTAGTGGGGTGTGGCAGAAAGGTGCAAGCTTGCTTACTTTGTGGTGGTAGTTTGGGAAAGTACTGAAGTGTTAAAGGCAAATCTTGGCTGCATCTGACAGAGGTTCTGGAGTGAAATCCTGCTTTCACTCACATGAGTAGTTTGCTTGCCTTTATTTCTCCGTGGATTAAAGTGTCTTCTTGGCCATCTCCCGGTGGTGTTGTTGCCCTGGTTAGTGTCTGGGTGTGCCTTTTCCAGCTAGATTAATTTTGCTTTGGTACAGAGATCACATGCAAAGACACCAGGTTTTCGTTAAAACCTCGTTAATATCAGTCTGACAGCCTACTGGGATTGGAACTGGACTGATGTCTTCCACCTTGACTAGACCGCTTTGGTCGAAGTTGTGTTTTACAGTGACTCATCTCCTGGAGGTTTCATGTGACTTCCCCATCTGGTGACAGATCCTGCCACAGTGATTGCTGTTTAGCTGTCTGAAACTTACCACTTTTTTCTTGTTTCACCAGCAAGTTTGTGTTTGTAGGCAGTCATCTCAATGAATGCACATAAAAATGGGTGTATTAATGTTAACGTGCTTGAGTTGCTGTAGTTCTCATTGTACTTTTGCATGCATTGAAAAATAATTGCAGATAAAGCTTGGATTGTTTCTGCATAAATGTTTGAGTGTTGAATTTTGCATGTCTTCGGAGTTTTCCAGCTGGCAAGCACGTTAGTGTCTGTGTCTGGTAAGAGTATAATCATAGATGGCAGTGTGAATGAATTTTTGGCAGAGACTTTTCTGTCAGCAGTGCTGCTAATTAGTAGCAGGGTTTGGCTTTGTAGACCTTTGTTAATGAAGCTGGAACTACTCATGTCTTAGTGAAGTGAAGCCCTTACATCACTCCCTGTGAAGTGAAGCTGGAACTACTCATGTCTTAGTGAAGGTCTAGTAGACACATCACAGGGAGTGATGTAAGGGCTGTTTGCAGCTCTTGGGAAGGGAAGGTGGAACAGTGACTGACATTTGCAGCAATTAAAACCTCATTGCTCATGGCTTAAGAGCTTTAGCTGTACAGGTTGATGCACGTGTTGTGCTGATGTGGTGCTGTCTAGGTAGTCTAAATGGCTTCAGGTGGTCTGGGCACCCACTGTTGTTGTGCAGCTAGTGAGGTGGCAGCAGGGAGGCTCAGTGCTGGCAAATCCCTTCCTGCTTGCCAGATATTTCAGTAGCAGGGTGGAATGATTTCGAACACTGCTGCACACTTAATACAACAGGAGACTAGGACTTCAAATAAGGTGTATTGGGAGGGCCAGTCACACTCGGGGCAAAAACTGTAGAATAATGTTGGTATTTTTAACTGATTCACACTGCTGTTATGTACACCAAATTTTTCCCTTGTAAGCAAAGACTTTATAATCTGTGGGGAAGAAGATCACAATAGGATCTTTCTCAAGACTTCCCATAAGTGTTTCTGGACAGCTGCAGCAGTCACTATCACTCAGACTTCGGGATGTAAAGAAAGAATTCTTGTGATGGGGGAAACAGTACAGGTTTTGGTCTTGGGTACTTATGAGGGCCTTGTCATTTGGTGATGCACTCCTACTCCTGCTTGTCATCTGTGTTATGTTATTGTGGCAGCCACATATGGTGGCTGTGAGTGTGCACAGATTCTGACCTGCAGAAATAACCCCCCAATATCAAATTTTCCTGTTACATAGTGACAAAGGTCCTCCTAATGCCTTGCTTAGGCACGCCCAAGGGGTTAAAAGAAGGTCTAGACCATGGGAGGATGGTCTGTGTACTGTACTGACAGTCTTAGGCATGCCCAAGCGGTTAAAAGAAGGTCTAGACCATGGGAGGATGGTCTGTGACCTCAGTGTGCTGACAGTCTCCAGCTGTGACTGGCATCAGTGGGGTAAAGTGACCCCACAGTTGTTCTGCCATGCTGAAGCTTCCTATGGGAAAGCCATTTTTTTACCAAGTAACTTAGCTGTGACTGGCATCAGTGGGGTAAAGTGACCCCACAGTTGTTCTACCATGCTGAAGCTTCCTATGGGAAAGCCACTATTTTACCAAGTATCTCACATGCACTGAGATGCTGTTGAGGTTGCATAATTTCTGAGCAAGCTAACCTGGGTGTATCAACATTGTTGGCATGGCCAGGCAATCAATGTGGATCTGTTTTGCTGCAGCTGTATCCACTTTTAACATTGTTCAGACATCCTGACTCAGTTGTCTCTACTGGCACTTTAGGGATGCCTTAGTAGCTGTACTAATCCTAAGTGATCTGTCTGGACTTGAAACTATCCTTCATGGAAACAGCATGCACTGTGCCAGTATGAAAATACTTGTGCAAATGAGATTGGCTATAGCCCACTTTGTATCTTTAATAAAATCATGCATGGTGGTTTTTAACTATTTTTTAACCCTTGTCCCCAGAGATGAAGTCATAACATCTGTCCATGTGACCCAGAATCTGTTTGGTAAAAGCTTGCTCTTTTTTCTTCTTATGTTCTGGCTTATTTATTGCTGTTTGTGCCTTAGACTGTAAGGCAAATCTGGTTTTCATACAAGCTTGAGTAACTAATGCTTGGACTGATGCTCACTTGATTTTTTTTCAATGGGATTTTGCTGAGTATTTTATTGCATAACAGCTATGAAACCAAGTCTGATAGTAGTTCTTATCTCTGACTCTCTTCAAAAGCCATTTTCTTTAACCTTGACCTTGTAATCTAGTTGCAAGTAGTAATTTAGAAAGATCTAGTCTTAATGGATGTGATTACCCCTATTTAGAAAAAGAGCAAAAACCACCCCTAAAACCTCCAAAACATTACCACTGCCATTTAAGGTGGTACCCACTTCTCAGAAAGAATCTTGGAACATAGCAAGTTCTGTCATGGAGTGATTGGGACCCAAATGGGAGGCCTCACCTTTCCTTTTTCTACTATAGTTACTGAGAAACCTTGTTTTTGTAGACTTGATTCTATTTGTGCTTTTCTTGAAACAATTTAAACTGCTGAAAATGTTGATCCAAAATGTTTAGGCACCCATTAAAATCTTTGGTTTAGTATACAGCCTGTTTTCTTCATGTACAGGCACCAGCACACTAGGTCAAAAGGGTATTTTGCCACAGACTTGGGAATAGGCTACTTTGTGTAAGCTACAAAACAAAGTGTGACCTCATGAAGCAAATATCTGAGCCCCAAAGCTGCTTTTCTTTCTCCCAGCTGTACCAGGCATAATATCTTGCTTGCGTTATAGTGTCAAGGGGACTGCTTTTGAATTATTCTGGCTTTATGGCGTGATGAGTTGTTCTTAGAATAAATATATGTTTTACCATGCAGACAGTCATTTCACATGACCTTTCTTTGAACTTCAGCTAAAAGTCCAAAAATCATTACAGCTGACACTTGCCATGCTAAACTCAGTTAAATTCTTTTGTTTGAAGATTCTAAGAGAAGAACTTCACTATTTTTAACTTCTTTTTTTCCTTATGAATGCAGTTCTGCAAGTAGTCAAGAAATGGTCTGGAAGGTGATGTTATCTGGTGGTGAACCACATTGTGATTCAGTGCTTTGTTTCCACATAAACATGAGTTATACAACCTGCTGAAGGCAGTGTCCCATTGTTACAGAAATAATTTATCCAACAGAATTCAAAATTATATTAATGTTTTTTTGACATATTTCCCCTTATTTCAGGGAAAGAATGCACCCAGGATGAAAGCACAGCTGCAGCTATCTTTGCTGTTCAAATGGATGACTACCTAGGAGGAAAGCCTGTGCAGAGTAGAGAAATTCAAGGATATGAGTCTACTGAGTTTGTGGGTTACTTCAAAGGAGGAATTAAATACAAGGTAAAGAATCCAAATATCAAAATACATTCTGAAATTGTATGTAACATTTTTCCCTACCTAAAGATGTTTTGCTTTGTAAATTGAGGTTTTTAAAAATAGTTTATTAATGCTTTGTGGGTTTAGATCTGAACCACCCATGTTAAACTATAGGAGTCCAGTGTTTGTACAGAAAGCAGCAGCTTGTTTGCCAGTACCTCTTCTGATATGTGAAAACCTTTCCCAATTTTTTTCCCCCAAAATAAAGTGTCCTGAAATTTCATACATGTGTGTCCAAGAGAGCTCACAGTAGGGACTCTGTGTCTGGGAGATGTTAAATCTCACAGAAAAAATTTCTGACCAAGTATTTTTGTTCAAATGCAGTTTGCTCAAGTGGTTAGAAACACTAATAGAATGGAAAATACCAGAACTTCATAGAACTTCATTTGAATCTAAAAATGATGCTTTTGCAGTCTTACTGCTTTTTTTTTCTGAAGTAGATAAAACAATCTCCCAAATTTTTTTGAAAAATTTTAGCTTTTGGAAAGGTATAGTGTCAGTGTCCTTGTGTCACTTCCAGAAGCTGAATGTAGCTGAAAAATAACTTTTTTTTTCCCCATCAACATCTGTGGTTTTTTTAAGACTAAAGTAATATATCTCCTGAGAATATCTCCATGGTAGAAGCTCAGGAGCCATGGCTCATTCATCCTTTTCCCCCCATTATGAAGGTTTGTAGCTTCTCTCTCTCTCTACATAATCAAGCTTTTAACTCTGCGTAAGTAAGTTTGGCCATGATGCACTGTAACTTTCACATTTTAATTTTTTTTTTTGTAATTTCAAGAGCCACTCTCTGTTCCAGCATAAGGTCTGAGTCTCCCAGAGGAGTGGAGAATGCTGCCTCACAGAGGCAGACATCCAAGCCAGTTTACAGGATTATGCTTATTTTTACATTCACAGATTGTAAATCAACAGTTTGCTCTCACTTCCCCTAGTTTGCTACTCCTTGCCAGGTTGACTCCTAAGTTGCAAATACTCCTTTCATAAAATTGCAGAGCTGCTGTGGAATTATCTCTCCATCTACATGTAACCAGGGACTAAACCCACCTGGACCTCTGAGATTCAAGTCTGAAAAACTTCAAAAGGAGCTGCATATTTCTCTGCTTTTCCTCAGTCCTTGACTGTTGTCCTAACAATGGGGTTCAGTATTATCTCATCGTCTGAAGAAGGTTGGAGAGTGCTGTAAATACTGTGCCTTCACTTTTGCTGTTTATCTGAAAACCCTTTGAAGGATGGTGCCCTCTGCTCCCTTGGCTAAAGGTTCACACCTGAGAGTTCATCAGCAGTGATGTCTGTCTGGTCTGTGGTCAGCACTCTTAAAAAGTACTTTGGCTTGCTTCTCACTACATAAAATAATTTTTTCCACAGCTCCTCAGCTGTAGAAAAAAAAAAAAGTAACTTTGCAGAAATTAAGCTGAAATAAAGCTGACTGCTTTGTTTTGTTTTATTCAGGCAGGTGGTGTTGCCTCTGGATTTAATCATGTTGTTACTAATGATCTGAGTGCCCAGAGGCTGCTGCATATCAAGGGCAGGAGAGTTGTAAGAGCCACAGAAGTCCCCCTGGCTTGGACCAGCTTCAACAAAGGAGATTGTTTCATTATTGACCTCGGAAATGTAAGTATTTTCTAGAGCAAAACACTGAAAAGCAAGAGCTGCATCCCTTCCAAGGTTTGAGTCATCCCCTAAAATGCCAAACTGATTTTGTCACTCGTATGAACCAACAGAAAGAATCTGCTTTAGCAAATTGGTTTTAGTGTCACACCACTTGAAAGGTTTCAACCTGCCCTAAATGTTTCCTGAAGTGTGCACAGATTCTGTCAAAAACCAGTTCTCTTTCCCAGAGAGGAAAGGCATTGGGGTTTTTCACTACTGGTGTTCGAACAGCTTAAACAGTTCATTCTAAGTCCAGTCTGACTTTGGTACTCTCTACCAGATGAATGGCATCAGTCCTAGTTCAGAGCAGAACACAGATTCAACCATTCTCTTCACAGCATTTCTTCATAGTCATCAAAGTTTGATAATTACAGTAGACCCTAAAGAAATAGCTGCAAAAGTGATTATAAAACTACTTGAATATTTCAAGAGATCACTTGAGAAACAATCCTGTGCTCAAGGCTTTCTGCTGAAAACAAGTACAGACATCACAGAAGAATATCAACACATAAGAGAAGATAATTCTGCTTGTTTCAAATGGCTTAAAGTGTAATGCTGTCACCTCAGAATACATGCTAAGGCTTTCTGAAACTAAGAGTAGCAGCTGGGATGTAGTCCACACTAATTAGATTCTAGTTACCAGTTTGAAATTATGCTCACATGTATAAAATGGAAAGCATGTGAAAGGAAATAGTTTATCTGCATTTAATTTTAACTGTAGTATTTCACAGGAAAGTGGTCAGCTGCTTCAAGATCTCAAAGTTCCCCTGACCTATTGAAAAATGGGTTCTTCTGAATTAATGGTATGCATTTTCTCTGAAATAAGAAAATTCATGGTTTCTTTTTCTCTGAAAGTATCCCCTAATGTGACAGTTGAAGATAATCAATATAGCTACTTGATACCAATCTATCTTTGATTTTTATTATGCTTCTTCTTTTTCTCTGAAAGTATCCCCTAATGTGACAGCTGAAGATAACAGCCTTCAGATGGAACACCAAATAGTGGTTTTGGAATATTATCATATTCCTCTTATGTCCATGTGGTTTAGTCATGTGGAACAGCCTTGTGATCACTATCCAAAGCAATCTCTCACTTTGTAAAGAACACGCAAGTCATCTATTCCCTCCCAGAGTGAGCCCATGGGAGATGGAAGATTTGGAACTAAGCATTGCTAGATAATGCTGCTTTTGCAGTAAGGCTGTAATGGGGCTTGACTTTTTCTGGAGTTAACCTCCTATGGACATGCTGTGGAACTGGGTGTACTCCATGAATTCAACTTGTTCTGACCCTTATTGTGCTGCAGTTACCCAGATGACCTTGAGTAATTACTCAGGCCACACTGCAGGCATGTCAATGGCACTGATGAAATGCACTATGGATGTGTTGCAGTGTTACATGTATGGCTTGGGGCACATCCCTTTTGGTGAGAGGAGAGTGTTCTCACTGAGCAATTTAAATGTAATATGGCTTGAGTCTTTACCTGATACTGAATGTACATTGGGAGCCTTTTTTATATGTAACATCACTGGTTTCTGGTTCACTGTTTGACAAGAAAGAGGTCAAGCAGCAATGCAACACTGTGCCTTTGCAGGAGGATTAGATGTGAGCAATACCTAGATCCCTTTTTTTTTGCCATTCTCTGAGAAATGTCAGTCAAGTTACATGTCTTAATACAGTTCTTGTCATGTCAGTTGTGAAAGAGGGATTTTTCTGGGTGTACTAACAAATTTAGGAAGACTGTTTTAGCATCTAGATATTCATAGTCACAGGATATTGCATAAACCAGACCATGCTTGTGGGAAATGAAAATGGGTGACATAGTTCAGGATGATGATGTACAAGTCTAGTGAAGTACCTCTAAATAAAGGAGTGTGATAGCAAATACAATGACACAGGAGAAACCTTGCTCAAGTTTTATGAGAACTATATTTCAAGCTGAAATAATTGTACTTCAGATTGAAGTTTTCCATGACTAAAGGCCCATTGAAAATGCGGGAGGCTTTGTGAGTCTTTACAGGAGCTCTTAATTGAATTTAATGTTCCTTTGAAAAAATGAAAGTATTTTCAATGAAGTAGATTTCTTTACTTAACAATTGAAATAAAATTAATCTTAAATAGGGTTGCTTTTGAGTCTTGGTATTTATTGCAGACCACTGCAGATTCATTGTCTAAGAATAATGGGCATTAATTGCATAAAATAATGAGCTTATGGTCAGTGCTTTTAATGTCAGGTTATTGTAGTGTGTCAAATAAGATGAATTTCCTAGATTTACGTTCCCCAGTCTCTTAGCTAACCAGAAGGATGGTCTCTATGGCACTGAAAAATTGCTTGTGGTGTCCATTTCCTGTTATATTTTATCAAGTTGCTTATCTAATATAATAAAAAAATCATTTCAGTTTTCCTGTTACTCTCAATTACTGCAGTATTTTAAACTCATGGTTTGAACAGATAAGGGAAAATTATGAAAGCTAATAATGAATAGGAATAAAATCATTACCACTGGGATTTCCTTTACAGGAAGAAGCAAAAACTGTGTGTGGGCATTTCAAGCTAGGTTCACGTATTTACAGTTCAAGTTCTGATGTTTATTGCATACCTAGGTCATAGAACAGTTTTGGTTGGAAGGGACCTTTAAAGGTCATCTAGATCAACTTCCCCTGCAATGAGCAGGGACATCTTCAACAAGCTGAGGTTGCTCTGAGCCCTCTTCAGCCTGACCTTGAATGAAGGTTATTCCATCTTTGCAACACATCTTGATCCAGCCTTCCAAGTTACTGGAGTCAAACCTTGGCCAGTTGCTCTGAGCCCTCTTCAGCCTGACCTTGAATGAAGGTTATTCCATCTTGATCCAGCCTTCTAAGTTACTGGAGTCAAACCTTGGCCGGAAATAAGATCAAAAAATAGTGTTGTAACTGCCTGCCTCCTGCCAGTCTCCCTCTTTGTTAGAAGTGGTTGGGACTCATGGGGTCCTGTTCCATGTGCACGGCCCACACACCGCCTTGGTTCCTCTGTTAGTGTTGTAACTGCCTGCCTCCTGCCAGTCTCCCTCTTTGTTAAAAGTGGTTGGGATTCATGGGGTCCTGTTCCATGTGCACAGCCCACACAGCGCCTTGGCTCATCTGTTACTAGACCACCTTTACAGCACTTCAAATACCCTGCCAATGTGTCATCTTGCCTCCCTTGAACTCTCTTGGCTGAGAGAGAGTTCAAGAGAAAATAGCTGTAGAAGGCAGAGAAAACACTGTCTGTGGTATGAGAGGAATGGTTATCTGTGGGAAATGTTCATCTTGCCTCCCTTGAACTCTCTTGGCTGGAAGAGAAAATAGCTGCAGAAGGCAGAGAAAGCACTGTCTGTGCTATGAGAGGAATGGTTATCTGTGGGAAATGTGTGAAGATCTTTCAGTCAAGCAGTCTTTAACACCATGAGCTGTGACTGTACTGATCTTCCTTAGACGGAGTGATCCAGGTGAGTGCTGGGATCCCAGACCCTGGTTTAAATGGGGGTGTCTTTTCTACATGGGATTTCCATGACACCTCTTTGGTGAACCTGGGAATCTCTCTGTAAAGGAGCCTTTGGGCAGGCAAGACAAGTGCAGGGCATTTGCTGAGAGGGCCTGGAGTGGAGCACACCTTCCTGTGTCAGGTGCTGCTTAGTGCAACTTGTCCAGGCATAGCTCTGCTCAAGGCCTCCCAGGAGCTGCTATTTTCTGCCACACAATCACAGAATATGCTAAGTTGGAAAGGACCTGCAAGGATCATGAACTCAAACTCTTAGTCCCACACAGGACAGCCCCAGGAGTCAAACTATATGCCTGAGAGCATTGTCCAAATTCCTCTTGAACTCTCTCAGGCTTGGTGCTGCTGCATCCATGTTCCCTGAGGAGCCCATTCCAATGCCCAACCACCATCTGGATGAAGAACCTTTTTCAAATATCCAACCTAAACTCCTCTGATACAACTCCCTCAGGTCCTGTCACTGGACCCCAGAGAGAAGAGATCAGTGTCTGCCCTGCCTCTTCCCCTCAGGAGGCAATTGTAGACTGCAGTCAGGTCTTCCCTCCATCTCCTCTTCTCCAGGCTGAACTGACCAAGTGACCTCAGCTGATCCTCACACAGCTTCTCCTCAAGGCCCTTCCAATCCTGTCCTCAGCTATTGCTGGTGTCCCACCTGAGAGGTACCAGGATGGGTTTGACAGTTCTTGGTGGCCTCAGGCTGCCTGGGCTGGCTCTGCACTGCCCTTCACCTGCGGCTGCCGCTCTCCCTGTTTCACCCCATCCTCCAGCCACCTCCCCTCACACACAGTCCTTTTTCTTCCTTCATCACCAAGACAATTCTCAAAACAGCAAGGAGCAGGCAGACATGGAAAATGATCACAGAAGGCAAGGGGAAAGGTAAATCATTGTGCCATTTAGTTAACAACACACATAGAGTTTCTGAGGCTATTTTTTAGTATTTCTTTAAATGCATATGTAAACATACTGTATATATGTATATTTTTGATAAGATGTGCTAAAGGCTTTCATATCTTTTGTCAATTTTCCTGGTTTAAAGTGGGAAGGAAGCTTGTTAGTATTGTGAAATTAACATTGCGTGTATTGATGTATGCTGGTTATTTATGAAACTGGAGTGTTGAGATGTGTCAGTAACTGGGGTGGTTATCAAAACATGGAGCAGAAATAATGGGAGCAACAATAAAACAAAGCAACATTAATTGATCAGCTGATTTTTATTGAATGGTTCCCAACACAGTTTGGGAAGCTGTGCTGTATGAAAGCTGTCTGAAGTTGTATCCTTAGCGACCAGCAAAATATTATATTTGAAATATAAGAGCCCACAGTATTCTTAGAAACAACTTGTGCTATCTAGCAATCTATGTATGTATTTCTCAAGGGCTTCATGAATCCAAATGAAAATTATGAAGTTAGAACTCATGAGACTGAACAGAGTTGTTGTCATCATGTGTCTGGTCAGTATGTTCCTAATAGAACGCATGATAAGCATGTCAGAAGGAGACTTGCAACAAAGACACTAGAAGAAATACAGCAGGCAAAAAGGCTGGCTTTTTATGACAGCTACTTTTCATAACAACTGATAACTAGGTGTAGATTAAATTATGCTAACAAAAAAGAAAAGTAACTTCTGCTTTTTAAAGAGCAAGATAACAGATACTTGCTTTATGGTTATAACCACGAGGTATGATTCAGCATCACACTGCAACCTTAAGCACAGTTGTCTTGGTGGTTTCTGTAATCTTCTTCCCTCACTACTTCTTTTAGGTGACTTTGCTTCTCTTCCATTAGATAAAGCAATTCACAACAGGCATATTAATTGCTTTAATAAGCAAAGTCACTGTTAAGGTATAAACAGGGCTGGGAGAACAGGTTCTTGTGTTTTGCCATTCATCACTGTACATTTTTAGTTGCTTTCCCTGGCTCTAACAACTGACTCATGCAGGTTTTCCATGCACATGTTTCCTCCCACAACTAACCTCTTCTCCGGTTTCCCCCAGCTGAGAGTTAAACTATTGCTCATGCTGCAGCAGGGAGCTGCCAAACAAGTAGCTGAGCTTGAAGTACTAAAGTGATTAGGTTATTTATTAACTTATTAATAGCATTAAAATATTGTTCTGTCTATAAAATGTGTATCTTGGTTAGTAAGCATCTTAATTTTTCTGTAATTTTGTGAACCAGTTAGCCAGCAGTGTAAATACCAGCATTCTAGAAATTGGTATAGTCTCAAAGTCATCAGATGGAGGAGAAAAAAAAAAGTCCTTTTGCCCCCTGCTTCAGTTAAAGTATTCAGAGTATGGATTTTTATTCATACTCTATGGACTGGAAAGTTTCCCCTCACCTCCACTTGTACACAGAAAAATCACTGCACCAGAGATCATTGTTTAAGCTTCAGGTGGATTGGACACACAGGTATCTACAAGGATTCAGTTAAGTTAGTTTTCTTCCTGATGTTGTAGGAAATCCAAATGTTTTGCTGCTTGAGCTGCTGTTGTTTAGAATTAAGATTATCCTGGTATTGACCCCCTAATCCACTGTCGTATAGCAAAAACTGTTCCTAGTGCATACTAGTAAAACAGGTGTGAGAGGAAAACTGAATGTACCAAGTGCATGACTCTGCTATATCTGACTTATTTTTAGTCTGAAAATTTGTTCCATTTGAGTCAAATGGGAGACACCAAAGACTGGTTATAAAGACACTATTGTAATTTTAATTTTTTTTTTAGCTCATGATGGCCTCAGAGTTGTTCTGGCTGAATGAATTTGGAGGTTGTTTTGAATTATCAAAACTCCACAACTTTCAATGGTTCACTGTATTGCAGTTTCAACAAATTTAGATTTTATGGATATGTGAAATGAGAGGGGTTTTTTTTCCTTGCCTGTGTCAAGAATTCAACAGTCAAGAAAGGAAAAAAAGTAAATAATTTAAGGAGAAAAATGCATTCAGCAGCCTATATTAATCTGGTTTAATTCAAACATTCCTCTTAATACATACATATTTTTAGTTCCTTAAAAAAACCTGGGTGTCAGTAAATTGACAAAAAGCACTGCATTACAGTTGGTTTTGTTCAGTTATTTTCCCCACCACGTGGCTTTTGTTTACTTGATTTAGCACTTTTCGGTACTTAAAAAAAGAAAACAGAAACCTAAAAAAGCTCCATGCTCTTGCTTCTTGCTTTAGGGATGTCTGTTTTATTTCCAAAACCTTTGTGTTTGAAATACAAATACCAATGTAATATGCTAATGTTTTACAAATATTTAGAATTAAAGGCATTAGAAGTATTTCTGTTGTTTGCAGTTCATACTTTTTTCCCCAATTTATTTCTACTTTGTATTGGCATTTCTTCTTTGAACATATTAAGTTTAATTACAGAACTGGACTTTTAACAAGCTAAAAGGATCTCATGCCTTATCAGAGCAGCTGTTCACTAATGACTGTGGAGAGTCTCAGCTGAGTGCCTGCCCATTATTTTGATAGTAGCATGATAAGATGTGTGTAAAGCTTTGCCAATATTCATGTGTGTTCTATCTGCCTCTAGCATTGCTGGGGTATTTTTTTTACTTCCTTCAGGAGGTGATTACTTAGGAGTGCTGGCTCTTTTGGGGTTTCCTACAGCACAATTCTTCTCCTGCTGACCCACCTGTCCTGACAAGCCTCATCAGCCTTTCTTCTTATGTGGGCAAAGGTCGACAGGTTTAAGGTGTATCAGGGCCTCCAAACAAAGAATAGATGCATGCCAGCTTGTGATGCTTGGCTTAAGTTCTTTCCTTAATGAAAGTTTAAAGTTTATTTCAGTATTTTAAGGTTAATGAGACTTTAACATTTCACTGTTATTTTCTACCTAAATGAAGTTTCACCACTAATTATTTCTAATTAGAGTTTTGTAACCTATTTAATTTCTTTATTTTTTTAATATCTCTTCATATAAGAGAATGCAAATCAGCAATTACAGTAGAGGCCTGGAAATTAGTAGATATTTCAACAGACATACAAGTTTGAAACACTTGCATATTTAGGGCATGTTTGACTAGAGAAAAACAACTTTATGGATTTAAGCTTCTTGGCTTTTCCTGTCATTGTCTTGGCCGAGATCCACAGAAATGACCACAAAAGATCCAGAAAAGAGAGTATATTTTCATGTGCCTCCAGACTAAGGAGGCTGCCAGTTTAATACAGAGGTGGCTATGTGTTGGAGGGGAAAAAATTGGTTTTTATGTCACTTCTGAAATAAGTGATTTTTTTGTTTGTTTTTCCTTCTCTTGCTCTGCATGCCATTTGGGGCTAGAGCAGGAAACAGGAGGTGTTTCACAGTCCCCCTCCATACAGGGAAAAGTGCCAAGGTGCTCTTGCTCAGGGTTACACATGAGCCATGCATAGTCATCCTGACGCACAGCCTCTGTGTGGAAGCTAAATGTTGGGTCATTTTTAATGTGCTGTAGAAATCTCATGTGACTTGCACAAGGTTACTCTGCAGGCCAGAAGCTATTTGAAGTAAGAGCAGTGAATTCTGACTCTGTGGGTGGAAGACCAAACTGTTTCCCCAAAATGTGCAGTTGAGGGGAGAGCTCATTCTGACCACGGTGTGCATGGCACAGACCCAGCTTGCCTTCCCAGCCTCACTCAGGAGCTCTAGGGTGGTCACTGTTATTTGAGATAACATTTTTCATTATAAGGTTATATTCATTACAATGCTGCTCATGATATTATATTTATTCAATATTACTCAATATATTATATTCATTAAAATGTTAGTTTCATTACAACATTATTCATTATAATGTTTTCTCGCCCTCAGCTGTTAATTGTATAACTATAACTATATAACTATATTGATATCAATAATTAATACATGGTATCTCTCTCAGAATTCTGTTTAAGAGGTTTAAAAAAGTAAATACGACTAGTGCAAACTTCTGAAAATAAACTGGGCTTGGCACAGGAATTACTGATGAATGAAGCCCTTTTAGTTTGAGGGGAGTGAACACTTGAAGTCTTGTTTTCATTTTAATGGAAACATTTTTTGTCAACTTGCCAATTCCAAATAAAGTTAGCAAAAACAAACCTAAAAATAGTGAAGGTGTAGTACAGCTAGGAAATTCTGAAAGTAGTGAGTGAGCTAAAGCTAAGTATCTTATTTTGCCCCTAGCTGAGCACTTTATATATCTAAAAAATAAATACATGAATAACAGAATATGACCCAAAAGCTCAATGAGTTGTTGGATATGGTTAGATAACTAACTGACTGTATTTCAGATAAATCCAGATCTAAATATTAGCCTTCTCAAAAAGTAGCTTTAACTTCTAAAACTCTTCTTCTGGTTTTAAATTTTTGAAAAACTGAATCTGCCTAAAGGTTGAAATGGGTAGGTTATATCAGGAAGGCAAACTTGTAGATATTAATCTTCTTTTCTGTGAGGCCTCAAAATTAGATACATTGAAAATGAGATTATTTGAGTTCAGAAGACTAAATTAATTAAATACAAGCTCCTGAAAGCTCCTAGCACTGAATGCTTATGATATTTTAGTGATCATAGCAAATACATTACCATATAATATATTTTGGGACATTTTCATGGCCTGTGGCTGCTTATGTCCTTCTATTTGGTTATATAGTACATTAAGTTTAGCTTTCAGGCTAAGAATAATAAAGAATAAGTGTGTCTGTTCTCTAGTGTTAAAAAGAAGCAGATTCTCATTTCTCTAGCTTTGAAAATGAGTATTTTTCCCATAACCGTGTAAAATGGAGCTCATAAATCTCCAGATCAAGAATGTTTTCAGACACTGCTTGTTGATTCAGGTGGTGGTTTATGTAGTAGAAGAAAACCTGGAACATTATTTTTAAGGAAAATAATGAAACATGCAAATTTAAAAATCTGAAATCCATTACTGTAGATTTCTAAAGGTCCTTCTCCTTCCCCAAGCTCATTTGAAGCCTAGAGCCTGTGGACTGTAGGAGAGTCATTTTAGTCACTTGCTGGCTGAAGGCAGACAGGGAGAATAAACTGTGAATGTGGAGTAACTTGGGTGCAGTGGGGCCTTTAGGAGATGCTAAGAAAAGAAAATGTGAATTTATTGTCCAAGAAGTAAAGGTCTTTGTAATTTGCAGTGGCAGTTCAAGTCTCACAATATCCTTTGTGGTCAGTACAGCAAAAATACTGATTTTGTAGATGCAACTACTTGTTTGAGGTTCTATCACCAGTTACCAAAAAACCAAGAAAAGGTGAATCGGTACAACTGAAGCTGTGCTTCCAACCTTTCTGAATGAGCAATCTCCAGCAGTTGCCACACCAACACTGAGATAAGGCAATAGCTGCCTTGCCTCTTTCCCTGTTTCCTAAGGGAAATAAAGAATTCCCGTTTAGTGCTGCAGTATCTCTAGTGACTCCTGTTTTCTCACATAATTGCAAATCAGCTCGAATAGTTGGATGTAGGCCAAGATGAGAATGATGCTAAGGAGTCTGTGTAGTGGAAAGTCTCCATGAATTTGGTAGAAAAGAGCTGAAGCAGTGCCTGGCAATAACAAATATATTAAAAATCTGCTCAGATTGGAACGCTTCACATTCAGTTCTTTAGAAAGATGTTTCCCTAAGTATGAACAGACATTTTGTTTTCCTGGGGAAATGTAGAAAGTCGGATTTAAGATAAGGTTCAGACCTGACACCAGCTATGTCTCCAGATTCTGGATACTTGGTAAACTGACAGTATTTAAACCAGAACTTAGAAGCAGTTTTTTAATTTAACCCTACGGTCAAGTTGCTAAAAGCAAGCTGAAAACCTCACAGCTTTCATTGCATAACGTCTGCGAGTTGAAAGGGATAGAGTTCTGTGACTCTGTGGTGTAATCCTTAAAACTTTGAAGAGATGCTTTTGAAGGGGGGGAAGAGAGGTTGGAAGAGAGCAGTGAGATCACTGAGATCTCACTGTGGGGGGTTTCATGTCCAAACTGGTGAAAAGTAACTGTTGGAAGTTACTAGCTCTGTTTTGTATGCAGATGCCATGAATGTTGTTTTCTAAATATTTGCATCTGCTAGTACAGAGAAGCTGTGCTTCATCCCTCACTTGTCACAAACCACCCTTTCAAGTACTGTTAAAGACCAACAGTGGTCAGCAGAAATAACTTGATTTTTTTTTTTATGGAACAGATTTTCATCTTAAATCTGTTTTATACGGTTGTATATACAACATAAAACTAAGCCCAAGTAATTTATTCAGTAAGAGCTCTGATTAAAATTTGCATTGCAGATGAACACAAACCCGTTGAACCTTATTAAAACTGAAAAGGATTGTGTATCTTTATTGCTGTACTATTTGAACTATTTGACAGAATCATGTGAAGAATCAAATTACCTTCTTCCAGGAGAAGGTGGGGGAAGCAACCAGCCAAAATCAGTAATTTCCTTGGCCTGGTTCCTTCCAGCCCAGCCTCTAGCATCCCTGCAGCTTATGTTATGCCTTTCATTAGTACTTTTCATCAAGACCAAAATCTAAATTCTTTATTCTGAAATGCTTCAAGTTCTGGATGAATAATGGGGATTGCCAAAACTCGGGGTTCTTGGTCTGTGTGGCTGAATTAGGTGACCTGTCTTAGGCTGGTTCTGGTGTCTCCCGTTCCTGAGAAGTGCCCTGGGAACATGCTGCTTTCTGCAAAAGGTCAGCAGATAAAATCTGGATTGGAAGATCTAACTGTACTTCAGTAACACATACAATCTGGATCTTCCTGGAGATTTTGAAATGAATTTGTTTCTTGACACAGGTGAGTATCAGCACTGCTGAAGTACCACAGAAGAGGAGCTGACATGTATAAAAATTGTAGTAGCAAATTTAGGAGTTCCTGGTTCTTTAATTAGCTAAAGCTCTATATTGGGATAAAACTCAGTCAAACCAAAATTCTGACTATTCTGAGCTCTAGTGATCTTCTAGTTAAGTGGAAGCTAAATTATATTATATAAATATCTTGCATATTACAGCATCACAGAATGAAATAAGTTGGAAAAAACCTCTGAGATCACTGAGTTCAGCCCTTGACTGAACACCATCTTGTCAACCAGACCACAGCACTAAATGCCCCATCCTGTCTTTTCTTAAACACCTCCAGGGGTGTGACTCCACCACCTCCCTGGGCAGCCCACTCCAATGTTTACTCACCTTTTCCAACAAGAAATTTCTTCTAATTGTCAACAAGCCCACAGCACTAAATGCCCCATCCTGTCTTTTCTTAAACACTTCATGGGGTGTGACTCCACCACCTCACTCCAATGTTTACTCACCTTTTCCAAGAAGAAATTTCTTCTAATATCCAACCTAAATCTCTCCTGGTGCAGTTCAAGACTAGGGCATAGATACTGCAAATATCTATGTGATTGAGCAACTCTCTTCTAGAAAGTACTTCTGAAAGTTGTAGATTCACTGATGTTCTGGTGGTTTAGATCTAGTAGGATAATTATTAATGAAATTAATTGTATAATTTTGCTGTGTTGAATCCTATTGCTAAAGTGTGTGTCCTTTTCATTATTTCAGGAGATCTATCAGTGGTGTGGCTCATCATGCAACAAGTATGAGAGGCTGAAGGCTACACAGGTTGCTGTTGGCATTCGGGACAACGAACGAAATGGAAGGTCCAAGTTAATTACTGTGGAAGAAGGCAGTGAGCCAGACCGGCTCATAGAGGTATTGTGACGTGCAAACTTGTTGCTGACATAGCTGTAAATAAAAAGTTTTTGCACCTCAGGAGCTAAATCAGATTGGGCTGGTGCTAGGAGTGATGCTAGATAAAGGGTGTAGTAGGCCAGTTTATACCTTTTCCTTCCTTCCTTATCCAGGCAGTGTTAAGTTAATTGGGCAATACGGTCTGAGATAATTGATCATCTGAGAATACTTTTACAAGAACAAATGTTTGCTTTACCGAGTTAGCTGTACAGTGACTGAATTAACACCATGGCTCACACCAGAGCACACCATCAGCTCTGTGTGAGGAAGAGGCATCCCTCTGGGACAGCACCAAACAAGGAAAGATACAGAATTACTGTGTGTAGAAAGTAAAAGAATGTGGCAAATTGCATATTGATTTGACTGGGGGCCAAGCACACTGCTTTGCATACTTCTGCTTCTATTTCAAGATCATAGGCCCCTGGCCTCTAGTAACCTCAGTGAGCCCCTTCCTCATATGTTTAGAAAGTTTAACAATTTACTTAAAATCCCCAGATTTCAAATATCATAACTGAGCTGATCAAAGTAGAGTCAAAGAAAAATTCCCAATTTATGCATTTTTCAGATCTCGAAAAATTAACACTCATGTTGTTACAGGTGGCCCATTAATAAAAGCGTTGGCACTTGGCATTTGTGTCCTAAATTAATCTTCTTCCATTCATTCTCTAAAGAGAAGGAAGAGGGAAGCAGGGCCACCAAGCAGTCATTCAATAAAATGGAATATGTACAGCTAGGATATTGTCTTGTACTCCATATTAGGTTCAGGAAGTAAAGCTAATGGTGCATGCAGGAGTGCAGTTATTTTTTGTGCTGCTTTCATTCCGTGTGGTCATATGCAGCATAACTGGTTACTGCCTGAGAGCAAAACAGGTGCTGAGCCACCAGCCCGTGGCCGTGCTGGCTGTGGGGACCCCTTTAGGTGGACTGTCCTTATCCTTGCAAAGACCTTTTCTGCTGTGGGTGTGAGTACAGATGTGGCTGTGTTCAGAAGTAGGGGAGGTGGCACACAGTGTACTGGTGATTTTTGAAGAGGGAAAAAATCCAAGCAAACAATCCTCTGACTGTTTCTTTACTTCCTTGTACAGACTTTCCACACTGGCTCTGATGTGGCACATATTTTACATGTATAACTCTTTTGAAAAGAGCACAGGTTGACAAGTGGAGAGCAACCTCCTGCTCCTGATTTGAATCACAGCATGGGTTGCATCCTGTTGCAGCTGTGTCTGGATAGCACTGGGACCCTGCCCCTGGCCACGGCTGCTGCTGCCAAGCCCATCCTGTGGTTACCTCTGGAGGCTTTGAACAGAGCTTCTGGTACACTCATGAGTGACTTGGGAGCATTGATCAGAGCAGCTCCCTTTGCTCCTTTTGTGGTGCAGGTGCAGATAAGTTGGACTTTTGTGCTACCCCAGTGAGGACACGGGCCAGCTGCAAGCTGCCTCCCTGCCATCCCACTCCATAGGCTCAGAGGGGAAGGGATATGCTGCCCTTGCCCCTGCATCTCTTTGCCAGACTTCCATTTGTGTGCAACTGTTGTTTTGTAGCAACCTTGACACATGGGTAAGAGCAGGAAAACACCAAGATGGCATTTTGATCCTGAACTGCGTTGTTATTGTATCAGGGAATAAATTTTTTCTTCACTTGCACAGCAGTGTATGAAGAAGTTTCTGCTTTTCTTTTAGGATTCTGACTATGGAGGAAACAGAAATGGGTAGTTCAAGGCAATTAGATTAACTGCTTTTATTGCTGCCACTGTGATGAGCCCAGTTTGAGTGAGTGTGTCTGCAGTCAGGGTTTATTTTCTCTTCTGCATTGTGCTAGCCTTGTTTTACAAGTGCTGGTTCCATAACACAGTCTGCAGCTCAGCTGTGGCTGTCCCAGTCCACTCTGAAATGTGCTGCTAAGAAGTCAGGAGGGTAGTTAACCTCACAAACATGCAAAATTTATTAATCCTTACTCCTGCTCGAATTGTTTCCAGTTCCTGGTACTCTTTGTTTGTATTTCTCCTTCCTTCCACAAAATTGTCTCTTAACTTGCTGTTATACTCTCCCAGGCTAACTCCTGTTGAGCTCACATTGTGTTTGTTTCTTCCCTCTACATCAGGAAGGGTGGATTTTTGGCATCTCCAGCTTTCTTAGAAAAAGCTTGATTTATTTTCTAGGGAAAAGAATTACATACTTTAAATACTCATTTTGTCATCCCGTACGCCACTCAGATCAGAAAGAGATTTCCTAAAATTATCTCCTCTGACAAATGTCAGGAATGATTCCCCTTCCTGTGAGCTAGAAATCTGCTTCCATATCAGTGGCCAAACTTGCTTGTGGAGTGCCAGTGGAAGCTTCAGGCAGGGGCTGGCATACCCACCATGAGTACCAGCAGAAAGAGCCAATACTGATCTCATTCCTGCTCCATTAGCACAGAACTGTGACTCCCTACAGAAAAGCAGGACTTCTGTGCCTGCATCCCACCACAAAGGCAAGACACAGGCTGGCTGAACTAACCCTACCACACTTCTGTCCTGCTGCAGGATTAGCAGAGGCAGCAGTGCTGTGATGAGGAGGTGTTTCCCAGCCAGCCCACTGTCCTGCTGGGGGCTGTGGGTGAGGTGAACTTGTCTGATAAGGGCAGTTACTGCTCTCAGCTACCATTTTTAGCAGTGGGAACAGGCAACAGTGCTTGAATTTGCCCATGGGAGAGAGCTGTCTGGAGCTGCTGTAGGACTGGATGAATTGCTGTGGCAGACCAGCAAGACACACCTCGCTTGCCCTGGGAAAGGAGCATTACTAGAAGCTGGGTATGTGAGCAGCTTTGACATCAGCAAGCCCTTTTTCATCTGCCACCACAGGCCACACAGTGACCATCCTGTGCTTGCACTCTGGAAACACAGTGTGATACTCACTCTGGAAAGCTCAGACTTGCAGCAGGTGTGCAGAAGTTCTCACAAGATGCTTCAGGGATCACTAGGACTCTGACTGTGAAGACAAGGCAGAAGCTTTCTGTGCATGCACATCAAAGATATTTATGTATCTGGCTTCATCTCCGTGTTTAGAAGGTGAAGCCAGATACATAATTCTGGCTTTAGGTGCCACATTTGGTGAGGTAAATTTAGGTGAGGTGGTGACTGCCAGGTTTAGAGAAGCAGTGTTGTATAGGGCTGCTACCTTGGAAAATTAAAAGAGAAACAGACCACCTTCGACAAATTGCTGCTGTTGCTGTGATTGGTCACCAGTGTAAACTGAACATTAAAAAAATCACCAGGTGTCAACTCTGTGCTGATTTTCACATGTCAACAGCTGAATAGTTATCCATTCTGCTGAATCTCACACTTGAATGTTGGAATTGTGTTACAGAAATTTTTTTACCTTCATGGCACCAATCCAAAATCAGATCTTAGCAATGCTTGACACAGTGTGGTAGCTGCTGCCTGTGCTGTCACTGATATTTATCCTTCTCACAGCTTGCAGTGGTAAGCAGAGATCTCACAGCACTACTTTTAGTTGCCCAAAAGATCGCTGAGGACTGAGAGCAGCTAAAGTACTTAGAAGCCATGCTCAGGACAGGCAATTTTCTGCTCTAATTTTGAAGAGATGACAAAATTGGAGAAGCTGTATTTTAAAAAGTTTCCCATAATGTTGTTATTTAATATTGTGGAGTAATGGCAAACTAGAGAAACAAGTAATCAGAAATTGGTGTATTTGTGAAGGTTTCTAGTCTGCCAGCAACCTGAATGTGCTTGTAGTAATACAGGAAGCATAGAAGCATTCAGTTCTGAGTCACTCAAGGAAAAGACACCAAATCCTCCATTTGTTGTGCAGCAATCCCTTGATCTGGCATCATAATTGTAGAGATGAAGTAGAGGGGAGGAGAAAGTCTTAGTGTATTTGTTTTCCTCTATTTGTGTAATTTGAAACATTAGACACCCTAAAATATGTTTATGTTGATAGTCTCTCTACATAGACTCACCTCCCTGTAGTACATTTCAGGTATGTTGGGCAGCTGTGTCAGTCTGCAGGGTATGAGAGCCAATGAAAAAGTAGGATAGACTGAGTTCTACCTAAACTAAATGTTAAGCCTGCATCTGCCCCCTCTACTTAATATGTCATGTTCAGTTAACACTTTTCAAGATGCTTCTGTTTTCTCTGAGCCTGTCTGAGTCATAGAATTTATTGTTCCCTTACACAACTCCCTCAAAACTGCAACTCTTGATATTATATGATTGCTGTGGGTTTTACTGCTGAGACTTTTTGTTGTGGTTTTGTAAAGGTTTTTGATTTTCCTGACTGAAAACAATGAAACCGGAGAAAAACAGCTGAAGTTCAAAACCACAAAAAAATGAATCATCTTGTTAGTATGCATCTTTGGAATCACTCCTCTGCCTTCAAACATAAAGCTCTGCCACTTTTATTTACTCAGCATTTGCAGTAGTCATGTGCCTGTTATTGTCAGCTTTCTAGAGCCCTTACCAACAGGTGGGTGCAAACCTCTCATAAAATAGTTGTGTAAAGATTCAGCTGGTGTAAATACCGAGCAACAGGGAGACCTGTTCCTCCTTGCTGGCAAAGCAGCCTTTCTCCTCCCTGCTCTTTCTTTAAAGCCCCTAAGCAATGGTTGATCATGAGAATTGCTGAGTGCCATTGTATTCAGTGATGATTG
Source organism: Passer montanus (assembly GCF_014805655.1). Lineage (NCBI taxonomy): Eukaryota > Metazoa > Chordata > Aves > Passeriformes > Passeridae > Passer > Passer montanus. The sequence continues at coordinate 16,982,694 of NW_024356505.1, read as the reverse complement.
TTTTTGCCTACGGTGTGAATAAATACTATGGGTGAATGGTCTGATCATATTACAGCCAGTCACACCTTCCTACCTTTGTAGCTGGAAAGGGACTGGCAGCACTGTGCAGTGCTAACTCAGCCCTCTGAACAGAATCCCAAGTGCACAGACAATAGAGAGATTGCATTGCAAATGCAAGTTACAGAGGCTCTAGACTCTAAAGACCCAAATAATGCAAACATGTTGAAAACATGAAGCTCCAGTAGTCCTTAAATTAATTGGATATATGTCTGCCCATATGGATAGAAGAGCAGGATCACTTCTTCCTTTCTTATTAAACTCAAGCCCTTAAAAATTATTTTTTACAAACCAAAGATAATTTCCAAGGACAGCATGGAGCACAGTGAGGTAGCTGGGGAAAAGTGAGGCTTGCCTTGACAGGTTAAGTGGGTGTGAGAGTGCAAGGACATGTTGCTCTGAAGGAGCTGTGCAGGTTCCTGCAGTCCCTGGCCCTGTCACCTGGATCCTTACGTAAGGCTGGAAGAGCAGCACGTGCCCCACTGGCGAGGGTACTGGTTTGGTACCTGCTTCTTTCCCAGAGCCAGCAAGAGCAGGATCTGTCATCACAGCTCTGAAAAGGCAAAAAACTGCTCTTGCTACTCTCAACATTTGTGTTCCTTCTTGTTCCCTTGCTTTTGGTGGTATTATGAGCTCAAGTCATGCTAAGGGCAGTTTTGTTTGTTTTGAATACAGAGGAGTGAAGGAACAGTGGAATGGGTGATGCAAGAGGAGGAAGAGGGGTAACTTTTTAGAATAATACTCTATTCTAACTTTCTGTGTACTACAAATTCCCGGCATTTGTTAGGGATTAAACAATTGTTTAATCATGTAGCTTGTACGCAGTTTTACTCAAAGGCTACATGTTCATCAGCTCTGAACTGCATGTAACTGTCAGGCCCAGCCTGATCTGTTCACAACCAAAAAAATGTCCAAGATGAAAAGTAATGAAGTCCTATCTATGGCTTTGGAAATATGTAAAGCAAAGTGATGTCTTTTATTATCTAAATTGAGACAACTGGAGAAAAATAGACATTATTCCAAGGAATTTAGTGAAATGAATACTAGAAATGAATTTCAGTCCCAGGGTAGAGGCAATATTGAACAGTCACGTACAAAGGAAAATTAATGCATTGAGAGAGGGATGAGAACAATGGAAGTTGTACCAGATCCTAGTGCAAAGACTTAGTAACCCAGGCACACAGAGCAGTCAACTACATTTTAATGAGAATACAAAGACTTAAGAAAGCTGATGCACGGAAAATAGCAGAACTACTAGCTGTAGTTTCTATTAGTAGTTGTATTGGCTACTCAAATGAACAGACAGCTTTCTCAGGCTGCTTTGAAACTATGGGTCAAATTTACCCCTCAAGAACACAAATATGCTGCTTCACTGGAGTGATTTTGGGTATAGGTAGGTGTCAGCAAGAATTTGGGTCCTGTCATTTTGATCAGTTTGTTGGATACAACTCAAAATAGTCCAGGAGAATAAACCTGCAGGGATAAAAATCTTACACATGACTGTGCACCTTTCATAGCAACACCTGTTCAGTCTGAGGAGTGGCAGTTCACCGAACATTCCAGTGTTTAATTAAGCTTTATGATGGCTGTGAAAATGGGTACAAAGTGCAAACCCCTTGCCCTTCAGAGTGCCAGTTTCAAACTGTCAAAACCAGGAGTTCTTTACAGTGTTGGAGCCTATCTCCTTCATTAAGGACAATCCCTTTTTTGATGCAAATTTACATGTAAATGACTAAATTACACAAATCATACTCAGACAAAAACTTGCATGGCCTGGGTTCCAGTACATCTTAGCTGCTTGGCACTAGCTGAGCATTTGGCCCGCGTTTTTCCCAGACCCAGGTAGAAGATCAAGAGGAGTTTGGCCAGAGAATGGCAGAAGCTGGTAAGGAGGAATCTTCCTAAAGGTTGAGAGTTTCCCATAATATTCTTCAAGCTGCAGTTTTCAGTCTTGGCTGCCTGAAGCCAGGTACTTAAATGACAGGGAACTGAATAGGAGCTGCAGGTGGCAAACACATCTGTAAGCCAGGCTTCTAATTAGGTCTCTAAATATGGATTTCAATGCCTGCATTAGAAATTTAATTTCAGAAAAGAAAATGTTCAGGTGTATCATACTGCATGGCATGAGCTAAATTCTTTATGAACAACTCTACTGGCAGGTGGTTGAAAACCTAATTTCTTATGCTGGGAAAGTTGCTTCTAAACTAGGTATTCTAGGGAATTTCTAAGATCTTAATGATTTTCTGGAAGTGCTTATGATCAAATGTGTCTCATTTGCATTCTTCTGGGTGAGAAAACCACTCATCTTTGTTATGTTTCCTTCTTTAGCAGATGTAGCACTCGCAGGGCTACCACATAAGTCAATTGTAATCTTATAATTACATGTTAGAATATGAATAGAGTTTGAAATGCTTTTTTTCCTTTCTGTGCTATACTACCAAGAAATCTATTGGTGAAAAAGTACTATAATTTTCACTTATTAAATGAGCATAATTAAGAGAAGGTCAAAGTCAAGAGATGTCAGCACTTATCTCCACGTGGGATTGTTAGCTCTTATTTCAAGGTACTTTCTTGCAACAGGGGACTTTCATGGAGAAGACCTGAAAGGGTAGATTTTCTTTGCTGTATAAAAAGTTCTGAAATAGTTTCTTCCTGGAAATCCTGCATCTCCCTAACAGAAATGCACCTGGAAGGGGGTTTTTTTCCTGTTTTGTTTTTTTTCTGTAGGTTTGTCTTCTCCCAGCCCCATGGAGAGCAACTGGGTTCTGTGTGCAAGGTTACCTTTGAATTTTCCTTAGTGAAAATTCTGTAGTGCAGGAAGAACTCAGGGAGGAAAAACTTTGTACATTGTTTTGTTGGGTTTTTTTTTAAAAGAACTCCGCATGTGCACAGATTGCTGTTCCCTGTCCAGGCCATGTAAAACTGGAATAAGAGTCCTCTCATGTTTGGGCCAGAATGAAGCACAGCCGTATGGAAGAAAGCATCCCATGTGTTGGGGGATCAGTTCAGTATTTTCACCACTACAGTGTGTGATGCTGAAGAAATCTGTAAGTATAATTATTGCAGGTACTTCAGAGCAGGCTGTTAGGGCCAGGTTTTCTGTGTACACAGCTGCCTGTGACTTTGTATTGTCTGGCTTTACCTTTAAAAATAAAAGGTAGGTAAATTAAAATGGATTTAAATACTGCAGTAATGAGTGCTGCAGCTTCTCACTCTGAAGAACTATAAATCATAGCTGCACATTTTGGCTCCTTTACACAGAGTTTTAGGACATGTAGGAACTTAAATACATAAATCTCTTAGTGGAGGACACCTAAACTAGCAGGAGGAAATTATTTTCAAAGAGCTAAGCAGGATATATCTCCTAGACAACCAGGTGAAAGGAACATTCTTGCTCCCTGTGCTAATAAATATTTAATTTATTTCAAGCATCAGCAGGAGTCATTAGAGAATATCTGTCAAAATACTCTCTGAATTGCTTTCTTAGAGTCCAATCTGTGCTCTGTCTTGGACCAAAGAGTTTGGTGTCCTACCAGGGAGGATCCCCTGGCATATCTGGTCTGTTTGCTGTATGGCACTGGAAATGCTGAGCTTGTGAATACAGCCAGCAGTGCACTCCAAAAATATTCCAATGCCCTGAGTAGCTTTTTCCACCTTCCCTGCTCATGGTCTAAGTGCTGAAACACTTGCTGCAGCTCCTCTGTCACCCTGATGCTGCTGTGTGTCACAGCTGCCTGCTGCTCTTCCAGCTGCTGTGCATCCCCTGGGAACACTGATTTCCTAGCAGCCAATCGTGGGCTGCTGCCTCCAGCTCAAGCCTCATGGAGTGTTTGCCACACTCCTCTTTTCACTCCCATATCGGTGTGGTCCAGCCACAGCCTTGGGAGCAGCTGCAAAACTGGAGGCACTTAAAGAATGAAAAGCTGAGAGTGTTGTGGGTTTTGTCAGATAAATATTCTTTATGGCTGAGGCTCCCTGTTGGCATTAGTTACTGATTTATTTCATTATTATCCAACACATAAGCATGCACTCTCACGTAGCACGTAAGATATTTTATCCACAAGGCCTTCAAACAGAGATCTGCCAAGCTGCAAAGGCTTCAGTGTGTACCTCAATTTATGTTCCAATAAAGCAGAAAAAATGGGAAACTCAAGTACACGTGTGAGTGTCTGCAGGCTTTGGGTCCTGTATTTAATACTACTTGTGGTGTCAGAGGATGATGTCAACAAAGGAGTGAGATTAAAAACTTAGGTAGAAAGAATTAGTATAAATGCAAAAAGATGTGGAGGTGATTGTCTAGTTCATTTTTAATTATGCTGCTGGTAGGCAGGTGCTGAACAGCTCAATTCCCTGTGTTCTTTCAGCAGCAGTAATGATTAGAAAATGACTGCTGCGTTTCATAGTTACTGCCTTTCACTCTCCTGGTTTCTTAGGCACAGGATCACTGTTCATCTTGGAGACATCCTAAAAGCCAGGTATTTGAAGATAATGTAGGCTGGGGGTTTCCTCATTTCATGTACACCCAGTCTTCAAGTAAATAACTAGCTTAGATACTGCCAGCTGTGCAGTCCCAGCAGGACAGAAAGCAGCCTGTTTTACCTTGCAGACAAACTATCAAAAAAAAAATAAAATTTGTACTATCAAGACTGATCCAGACACCTTTTTGTGAACATGTTATCCAAGGCCAGTTTCATAGAACAGACAATGTTAGAATATTCTTATCATGTGAGTAAAGGCTTTCTATTCAAATTATCCCAGACAGATATGCAAAGTTGCAAATATTTTATTAAAAGCTGCCAAAGCCTAATGCCCTATTTTTAAGCAGTTAATCACAGAGCTTTGAAAAAAATTATAATTTGCATTTGAAATTCCTGAGACAACAAAAACTGGCTAAAAATGTAGGCCATAATTTGTGCATCAAAAGTGCCATGAGCAGCTGATGTGTTTTGCTGTTTTATAGCAATCTGAAGTCCCACAGAACAGATTTAGACCTTAATGCCAGAAAGTCCTTTTGATAAATTACATGGTAAATGCCAGAAACTAACAGCATGCCAGAATTATATATTAACATAAACCATCCTTTTGCCCATTTCTCAGTGCATTATGGCTATTTCTATCTTATTTTCAATCTGTGTTCAGGAGGGTGGGAGGTTGCCTGCTCAAGGTGAGCATGTAATGAAATCTGTTGTTGCTGGAATTGCTAGTGAGCATCTGTTTCAGGCAGAAACCTGGTGAGCAGTTCAGTGAAGGGATAAGTTTTTCCTGTTGGGGGTGTAATTTTTTGTAAGACAATGCATATTTGTTCAAATTGATGGAAAGAGTTCCAGGTTACAATAACCAGTAAAATAAGCCTGTTTGGTTATTCATTATCTGACAAATGTCAGAAGTCATTTTTGTCTGGTCCAGAATGTCCTCAGCAGTGGTTGTGCTCTGTCAGAGGAACCAGTAACCCCAAACAATTAAAAGTTAAACTGTGGCTATTTACTGCAGCAGAGAGGCCCTAAAGCCACCTTTGCCTGAGGATCCTCTGTGCTGGTACCCAGGGTCAGCCAGGTGGTTACTAGCCTGCATCATGTTCATCCCTTCCTTTCTCTGATGGATTTTTTTCCTGCTTAATACATGTTTGAGAGAATACTTACTTCAGAGAGATGTTCCTTGTAATATTCTTCTCTGCTTTGAAGGTTAATAAAAATCTAAACCTTTATCTACCAATGAGCTCATACTGTGGCTGTTTTTCAGACCTGTAGTCCTGCACAGTGGCTTTATTCCCTGCCACAGCCTACACGTGTACCTTGAATTTGTGGAACAGGATATACTTGCTTGTGTCAAAGCATACAGGAAAGTAAATTATGAGCTACTACCCTGACTCTTTTCCAAAAGAAGTAATAAAATGACATTTAGGCAGCTTTAAGCTGTGTAAATTTCCTGCTTTTCTTTCTACTGGTCTTAGCTTATAAAGGTGGTAGTTTGAGTGGTGGGAGTTTGAGTGGTTTTGAGATTTGATCTTCAGGATCACAGCCATGACAAACAGTTCAGTTTCAGACCCAGAAACCTAACCCAAAGTGTGTATATGAAGAAGAAAATCAAACACAATGCTAGTGTACACAAGTTAAAGTGTATAAAACTGGTTTTCTTTCTTAATTGACCTTCACTTGACATGCTGTTCAGGTATTGTTTTCTTAGGTGGATTTTCAGCCTCACTGAACTCCTTAAACTTCTTGCTCCCATTAAATCAATATCAGCTATTTTATGATGCAGAGCTGGCTTCTCCAGTTATGAAGAAAATATTTGCCAAATTTCTTTTAATTGACTTCATTTTAAATTATTTACCTTGTCACATTCCTTCTGATGAAAAACTTCTTGTCTGTATTTCTTCTTTTTTTAAGGGTGGAGTTTCATTTCTGAGTAAAAGCATTGGCTCATATTGGACTTATCTGATGGGGTGCAGATATTTACAGAGAAGAGCTTGTGCACATGCAAATATGAAACAGGTTTTGCAGGCAGGATAAGCTACATTGCATTTACCACAAGTGAACTTGGGCAATTGTAGAGGAACTGATGTTCTGTTGGTTTGCATAATGGTAGTCTTGTACTGACCTAAGAGTGTCAACATAGAAGTCTAACAGAACTTAAAAACCCCAACATTTTAAGATTAATGCAGATTAACTTCCTGTTATATGCCTTCAGACAAGATCTAAAGGTATGGAGTTAATGAATACTTCTGCTAAAACAATGCTAAGCCCAAAGAATGAAGACGGTGGGGCATGGATATGCTTTCAGGGCCCCTGATTACTCTTTCTATTGCTGTTACTGTAGTAATGAATAATGATAATATGATAAACATAATAATGATGATGATTTAAAAAGCGGTTTCAGGGCCTGTGTGTGCAGCTGTACATTTATGAGATCTAAGGTGGGAAGTTTGCCAGGGTGGTTGGGCATCTGGGGAGCAGTGTGGCTAGGTTGTCTTGTGTGTATCCAAGAGAGCATTGCTATTTCCAGGTGGATTTTTGGCTATGAGTTCTTGGCATGTTTGTGAGTCAGGGTCTCGCACCTCAGAGCACGCAGGAGAGCCAGCCTGGGGCTGTCAGCACACTGTGTTGTTTGTGCATCAGAATTGTTTTGGAGGTTTTTTGGTTTTGGAGTTTTTTTCCCTTTACTGTAGATGCGTGATTAAGCAGAGCACTAGTGAGTACAAACCTCTGAGAGTTTTGTTAACAGAATTCTTTCACTCTCTTATTGGTTACTGAAAGTGAAGTGTCAGCATATGGTGTTGATTCAGAGGAGCAGGCTGTCTGTGCAGAAAGGATTATATGAGCATAGTCCTGTGTAAATCACTGCCATAGGATTTGTGTGAAACTGAGAGTATATGTATATGAGTATCAGAAGATCCAGTGTCCTTCAAATGGTCTGTTGGTATAAATCATTTCATTGGGGTACCTTACTGCAAAGCTTTGGGAGCCTGCAACTGCAGTCTCAGCTAGAGTGATCTGTTTTCTTTTTGATCTATCACATGGGAATTATCTGTAAAAAGGGAGGTGCCCCAGAGAGCTATAACTGAGCCAGAAGATGCTTATGGAATGATACAAGCCAATTTCAGCATAGCAGTTAGCTGTTGTTTCAATACTGTTGTAATCTTACTCATAAAACTATTAATTTTCATAACATGCAGACATACACATGTGGAGCCATAGCATGGGAGTCTGCCTTAGGAGGAGTAAAGACAACTTCTCTGGAAGGCATTTCTTTGGGAAAGAACATTATTTCAGCATTTTTTTCATGCTTTGTGTTTAAGTATGGAGTTTTTCCTTCCATGATTTGTCTAATCCTCCAAGACAAGACAAACTGACAACAAATAAATGCATGTTGGAAGCTGCATAAACTGTTCCTAGCAATAGAGATGTGGACTGACTATATATATTTCATACAATACCACTTAATGTAGTGAGTATATATCTATATGTATGTATGCTACATGTCTTCACAGTTGGTGTCTTCACAGGCCTTAGGCCATTTAACCTTGTTATCATCTTCTGATTTTGATACCAACATGTGCAGGTACCACTAGTGATTCAGCTCAAGGCATTTTCTGACAGGTGTGTTGGCTGCACAGCCCTCCTCACAAGTCCTAGCTTTTCTTCCCTGGTGTGAGGAGAAGCACGTTGTGTCTTTCTTAATGCTGATCACCACAATGCCAGATCTACAAGCAACTGTGGCTTAAAATGCAGGAGAAGGGGACACTCTCAAGGCCCTTCTCCATTTGTTTTTGTGCTCTTCTGAGCAAAAGAATCACAGAAATTAATAATTTGTATTTTCTGTTTGCCTGTGCTGAAGCACAGGGCTTGAGAAGCTAGGCAGAGAAGCTCTCTTTGGCCAGAGAAGCCGCTGTGCAAGCTGCTGTGCAATGAGCTGAGGGGTTTCCCTGGAACAAGAATGTCTCCTATCTCTAACTGCACCTGTACAAAGGGGGTTCTAACCCCTCTCCCCGTGTCAGTACCCATGAACTGAGATTTCCTAAGACCAGCTTTGTGAGTTTGACAATAATTCTCTATCTACTTCAGAAAAGCATTTCTGCATTTGGTTTTACGACAGCAACTGGTCAGGCCAGCAATCTAACCTGTGATGGGCCCCAATTTAAAACCCAATTTTTAAATTATAGGGGCTGCTTACTTTAATTGCCACCAGAATGCAGCACCCAGACCTAGCTGTAAATAGAGAGGCTGCTTCTGTCAAGATGCTTTCACAAACACCAACAGGCACTATTTGCTTTGAAACATTCAGTATGACACTTGCATAGTTAAAAGAAAAAAAGGGATTTTGTATCAACATGCATGACTTACAAAGATGCTGCAAAATAATTGTGCTGCCACAGGTATTCTATAGGCACAGCAAGGGAAAACACTGACTTTAACTGTGTCAGAAGCCAACATTTTTGTGGGGTTTTTTGGGTCTTTTCTTAGTTTGTTTTGGAGGTTTTTTGGGGTTTTGAGGTTTGTTTTTTTTCTTTTACTGTAAATGCCTAATTAAGCAGAGCACTAGTGAGTACAAACTTCTGAGAGTTTTGTTAACAGAATTCTTTTACTCTCTTATTGGTTACTGAAAGTCAAATGTTACAGAACCCTCAGACTTGTTCTGTGTTGTTCAGGTAAAGATGTATGCCTGTTATTTGGCATTTTGTGACCCTGGCATTACAAAGAGAGGTAGGTAGGGAAACATTTTTAGAAACCTGGTGCCAGTAAAGTGCATATGCCCGTTGTTGTAGCTGTTCACCAGGTGGCACTCTGTTGTGGACATGGAGCCCAGCTTGGCCTATAGAGCAGTAAATCTGCAGCCATGTAGTGTAAATTCAGGAAATGCTGACTGACAGCTACTGAAGAGCTATGGACAACATCTTTCTTAAACAGGACATTGCTTTCTTGTATTCAGCGAATCACAGATAAAATTTTCTAGCTTAAACTGCAACAATCACACTTGAAAAGGCTATTTTTTTAGTTTATTGTATTTTACTTTACTATTTTACTGACTTTACCAGGTAAGAAAACTCCACAGATGGCAGATTTCTGTTAAATATTTATTCTATATTGTTTTTCTTTCCAAATTGTTTGCAGCTGTGTGCTTTGTTCTGCTTCCCTGTTATCAAATATTTACAAGGCTTTTTCCTGTGACTCCACATTATATTGCACAGCATTTTATACAGCTAATGCACAAGTTCACAGGAAGGCTGGTACTGCCCTTGTACTTTGTGGTAATATTTAGTCTCTCAGACATATCAAATACTACCTTCACTCTGGGACATAATTTCATAGGAATTCATAGTATTCTGCATGTAACCTTTGGATCCATCCACATATATGAGTCATTAGGGAAAGATCATCAAGAAAGGGTAACTAGGACTTAATAATGACTACCTGACTTAACATATTCTTGATGAACCTCTGTAAATTTCTTGTAGTGATAGTTGTTATAATATTGCCCGTGGTGTAAAACTATCACAGTAGTTTAAATTGATATTCTAGTAGTAGAGCAAGAAAATGTTTTTCTCACACCGTAAATTATTTTCAAGACCCTAGCTAAATTTTCCCCTTAAAATGGGATTAAGAATCTGTAATTTTGAAGATTAATGAACTCATCATATGATATTTTATATTGCTAATTGAATTACTCTATAATTTCAGCTAATATATTTCATTCTGTCAGTTTTAATTTTAGTATTGTTAAACATTTTAAGAGTAATGCCATTCCAAAAATTACAATATGTGCTTGACAACAGTTCAGAAGTTACTGGGAAGAAAAAAGGAAGACAGGTAAACACACACATAGAATAGGATCACATACACCTTTCTATGTGTATTTTGTAGTGTATAGACAACCAGCAAATTGACCTGAGGAAAAGACATAATGTAGGTATAAAGTTACTGGAGATTTTAAAAAATTATCTGTATGTTTGTGTTAGTTATGAGTTTGGCTTTAGATTGTCTCATATATAAAGATGATCCCAATTATTGAGTTTCTGCGACAATACATTAATGTACAGATGTTTATGCTGCAGCACCTACTCTCTCTCTGCATTGACTTCGTAATTCTCTTATACAGGTTTTAGGGAACAAGCCAGAGCTTCCTGAATGTGATGATGATGACGATGAGCTGGCTGATATCACAAACAGGAGAAGTGCTAAACTATATATGGTAAGTTGTTTATTTATTTACTTATAATTAGGTATGCTCAACAGTAGTCATGCTTTTATTCATTCCTTCCTCATAGATAGAGTTCTGTCTTCATTTACAAAACTGCTCTTATTTTAGTTTATTTCCAGCCAATGAACAAGTTTCTCAAAGGATGTCAATCAAGACAGTCTGGGTAACTTGAGGGAAAAAAATGGATTACATTTCTGTATGCTCAGGAAACAAGTTGAGCATGGCCTATGAACCATGCAGAAGGCCTGCATATATGATCAGGACCATTGAAGTAAAACATAACTAAAGAAGGGAAAGTGAATTTTGAATCCTAAAAACTCTCTGAAATTTCTGTGGATATCTGATAAATTAATGTAAGTACACAGGTCCTACTAACAGAGCTCTGTAAGCTGGATTTAAATGTGTTGCAGTATAACAGTGAGTGTCAAAGGCAAGAAACAGGTATGTTGAGCCTTCAAAATAGGTATAATGATTGATTTTTATTTGTTGTGTACAGTGGTAATTTCCTCTTTGTACTTCCATAATATAAAATGCAAGATACAATTATGTGTTTAAAATTAATGTTTAATTATGATAGGACTGATAGAAAAGTAATTACAATAGTAATAATCTATTTTCAGTAGCAATAACTGGTCTTTTCAGCTATACAGGAGTGATTTTTAAAAAGTTTTAAAGAACTACATGAACTTATAGTGGTGGTAGAGGTTACAAAGCAGATTCTGGAACAGGTCATACATTAGAGTTTCCAGTTAAAGAACAGCAGGTTATAAATGTAGGCAATTCACCTGTTAGTGTCAGTGTAGGACTATTTTATTGTGGTTCCAAATGCTGTTGTTCAGCATGTAGCTGTACCTTTGGCTTCAGTGTGAGTTGCTTGGCAGCAGGGACCATACTAGTGGAAGAGAAATGGATTTATTTTAAGAAGTTGCGAGACAAGGATCCAGCAAACTCCCTAAAATTAACACTACATCTCCCTCTATTGGATGTAAAATGAACTGAAACAAAAAATAATCATTAGCCTACTTGCCAGCAGTACACAAATTTCATATAGCCAGTTATATAGGAATGGCAGCTCATTGTTATATAATTTCAGAAGCAGAAATTAATTTGTCAATAAAAGCCAGAGTTGATCTAAATTTGAAATTACTGTTTTCTTAGGTGTCAGATGCAAGTGGATCCATGAAGGTGTCCTTGGTAGCAGAGGAAAACCCCTTTTCTATGGCTATGCTTTTGTCTGAGGAGTGCTTCATTTTGGACAATGGTGCTGCCAGGAAGATCTTTGTGTGGAAAGGTAAGAGGTCACTTGTCCTGCACATGCAGAAGCTATGCAGAGATCCCTAAGGAGTTGACACAACACCCTTGGGAAACTAGCAAGAATTTAATACTGGCTGGACACTGTACCCTGCACACAGCTCTTCCCTGGTATGGGCTGTGGACAAGGATTGCTCACTTGTGCAAGGACCTCAAGACTGAGTCTTGTCTAAGGACCCTATTTTTGAGATATCTGTAAGCTTGGGTGATGAAATGCTTATCTAAATGGCAAGTGCAAAGCAAAAGCACAAATAATTCTATGAGTTCTGTATACTGTCATCAAATCCCTATCTCCTGGGACAAAGTCTGGACACTGAACATTCCATTTGGGTAGGTATCTCCACAGAGGTGTGAAATTGAAAGGTCCATGTCCAGGGCATAAATTAAAAGCGTGAGCTTGCAAATACTTTAGATATCTATTTTTTTCCTTGCAAATATTTCCCTGAGGTATCATCAGTTGGCAATTGCTTTGTTGTCTGAATGTTTCCCTGGAGAATACTACTACTGTGGAATTAGGTCTTGACACCTTGTAGCTGGATTGCTGTAGTGCTGACCTTAAATACAGTGCCAGTGCTGAGTATCTCTTTTTTTTTTTTTTCTTTTTTCTTTCTTTTTTTTTTTTTTTTGCTATAGCAGCAGGAGGAGATTTTTTGGTATGAAGAAATGTTGGATTTTTTTTTTTTTTTTTTTTTTTTTTCTTTCTTTTTTTTTTTTTTCTTTTTGGTCTGAGGCAGCTTATTAGTTATTCTTTGGAATTTTTATTTTGTTTTACCACATGCAAGACTGAATAATTACTTGATAGGTTTGTCAAGTCTCTTAAGTCAGTCCAGGAAGCATTGTAAGCATTTTGTTTGAAAACATTAGGGGAACATTGTGCTCAGATGGCCTATGTCTGTCTATCCCCCTGATTTCCAGTTGTCATTCTATATGACAGCTCCTGAAGAACCAAGCCAACAGGGTCAGGCATAAAATAAATAAAATGTGATTTAGGTATCCTCACTTTGCTGCTGCTGGTAAAAATAATGCGTGGAAAACCCCCATTAGACTGTGATTCTTACCTTTGCACGGGAGACTGCAGCTATGATCTCTGCTGGAAACCTTCAGGCCGCTAAGGTGAGAAGTGTGAATTACTTCGGAAATGGTCCCATTCAAAGTCGGATACAAATGAATACCTTATCAGAGCACTTGATTAGACTGTGAGGTCTTTGGAATGCAGTCACTGCAGCCTGCTGGGACACAGTTCCTGTGGACGTGTCAATCCCATAGTGTCAATCTAACGCTGAGCAAGGCTGAACAAGGAGCAGTGCATAGGGAAATGGATGAATTGCAAAGCCCAACCAGACAAAACAGGAGGTTTTTTTACTCTTTTGCACTGACTAAAAAATTGGAGGCAGTTCAGCTTTATTGACCATATTGCAGCCTAGCAAAGGAAGAGTCAGAGAAAAGACCCAGTGAGCCAAGCCAGTGTTATTAACCAGGTTTTATTTTTGTGGAAACACTAAGTAAAACAAAATGCCCCCTTTTTCTCTCTTTTTATTTTTTCCCTTTAAATTAACTGTTTCCGAACCTACCAAAGTAATGCTTTGGCCATTCAGCTTCAGGAGAATCTTCTTGCTCATGCTATGTCCAGCATTTGTGTTTATTCAAGACTGAGGGAAGAGCAATGTCAAAGAGAACCTGGCTTGAGGACTACTTGTTTTTGAAGGTTCTGTGAGCTTATTGCCCTTTCCAATGTATTGTTATCCTTCTGTTTTAATCAGGCAAAAATGCTAACCCTCAAGAGAGAAGAGCTGCCATGAAGAATGCTGAACAATTCATACAGCAGATGAATTATCCTGCTAACACACAGGTGCGATCTATTTATGGAGGTGGTACCAGGAGAGTTTGAGCTCTGTTAAAAAACATTGTTTTTAAGTCAGTAGAAAAAATACTATTAAGGGCTTGTAAAACATAAGGGCAATATTTCACATATAATATAGAAAAGTTTCTGTTTGGGTAACTGTGTCAGTTCTGTTTTCCTTCTGTTTCACGTGTCTTCCTTCATTTCAGATTCAAGTCCTTCCTGAAGGAGGTGAAACACCAATGTTCAAACAGTTTTTCAAAGACTGGAAGGATAAAGATCAAAGCGATGGCTTTGGCAAAGTCTATGTCACAGAGAGAGTGGCTAAAATTGAGCAGATTGAATTTGATGCTACCAAATTACATGAGTCTCCACAAATGGCTGCCCAGCATAACATGATAGATGATGGTTCAGGGAAAGTAGAGGTAATTTTCATGTTGTAATAAATTTTTTCTTATTTAACTAATGTATTCTTCTACTTGTAATGGGCTAAACTGCTACTCTGTGTTTTAATTTTTACACTGTTGTTTAGATTAGCACTATATTAGTGGAAGTGTTACTTGTAGCATCCCAAAGATACTTTGAAGTAGGAGGTGAGTATCAGCTGTGTGCTGGGGTAAGTCTTTTGGTGCTTGTGAAAGTCATCAAGAGAAATCAAACACCAGAAATATTACCCCTTTACACAATACCTTGTAAATATTTACTTTAAATAGATTCTTGGTCTAAAGGAAAAACTTCAAGCTCATATCATCTTGAAATCTGGAATGGGAAGACTTGCACTTGGAATCAGAAATCCATTCTATGTCTTTATGTAGGTATCCAATCTGGTTTCTAGAGGAACCTTTGTCCCTAGTGTGTCTCTCAGATAGCCTGGACTTGGAGAGAAAAAGAAGACTGCACAGTCTTTCTAAACCTTTCCATATCCCACTTCAGGACTATCTTTGGACTACACAGGGATGGCATGGCATTGCATCAACATGGCCTGTTGAATGCAAATTGCATGTTGGGCTTCTGGAAGAAAAAGAAGGGATGAATACCTACAATTTCATCAGTGTATTTTCTAGGTTTCTGACCTCACACTTGGAACGGTACATAGGCTTGAGCAGCCAGTTGTTAGCTGAACTGGGCTGTAGTGAATGAAATAGCAAGAAATCTGCTTAACACCACATTATCTGACTGCAGTGTGCCTCTCCAAAATGATATGTTAGTTTAATGATGGATCATGATGTTGTGCCATGTCATATTGTCACCTTTAGGTGTTAAGAAAGTTCAGCATGGTGTTGTGATCATGTGTGAAAAAAGCATCAAGACAAAGAGAAATGTATTGCAGCCCCTTGTTGATGGTCCTCATTAATTCAGTGAGCGCAGAGTGTATTTGCCTACTTCATGAATAATCCTCCCTGTTTCTATTCAATAACACTTGGGAACAGAAAGGACACTCAAGGGATAAGATAGCAAGACACTTTGTGAAGAGTCTCAGGATGAAGTTCAGCAACCTCCTGTGATTTCCCTGTTTCCCCAGATCTGGCGTGTGGAAAGCAGTGGCCGAGTTCCTGTGGGACCTGAGACATACGGACAGTTCTATGGGGGTGACTGTTACATTATCCTCTACACTTACCCTAGAGGGAAGGTCATCTACACATGGTATGTTTGGTTGCCTTTGCACAGACCTGCAGTGTGTGGATATTATTTTATGTTGACTTTATGTTCTTTTGAGTAGAACATATGTAAATATAAGATTGTTCACTGTGAGTTTGTCATACAGCACAAGCTCTTGTTTACTTTGAAGCTAAATTTAACCATTGTCTTTCTCCTTGTCTTCCTCAGGCAAGGAGCCCATGCTACAAAAGATGAACTGACTGCTTCTGCATTTCTGACTGTTCAGCTGGATCGGTCATTAAATGATCAGGCTGTGCAGGTTAGTCTCTTTTGGATAAAATCCAACAGATCACTTGATACATGCAAATTTTGATTAGAATTGAAAGGAGGAGCTAGCATTTAAAGACTGGAAATGGCAATTGCTCAGGTCTGTATCAAGCCAAGCACCATGGGATCCTGTTAAAGTTGCCAGAGATTGCCCATTTGAATTGTCCTTTCTGTATGCAGTTGTCCAAAAAAACACAGATATGCCAGAACCTAAAACTGCCTTTCTGTTTCCTTTGATTTCCACTGTTTTTAAATTAGGTTTCAGTCCTGCTGAGACTTACAAACCCTGTGCATAGCCAGTGGAGACTGAATGATAAGACTGTCTCAGGGCAACTCACTCCAAACAGGTCAATAGTGTGGCAGGTCAATAGCCATGTGGGAGCTCCCTCGTCTCCTTTTGATTGTGGAGGAAGTTGTGATATTTAGCCCAGACAAGACTCCTGACTTTTAGAGGGCCAAAACTGGGAGAACTGAAAGCCACATGAAAGATAGAAGAGGAAAGCCTGCTGGAATTGTGCAACAGGGTCTGGCTATTCCTTGCCTCGTATGAGAAACATACTTTTCCCATCCCATAGTGCTTATAGCTCCATGAAAGCAGGATACACATCCTCACATGCAGAAATGAGGTGTGCAAAGCAACTAAACTGGCAGCTGGGTGTGAGTAGATAAGTTAGTCCTTAGCTTAATTGGGTGTGTTCTCCTTATATCACTATTGAGAAGGGGCAGGTAGGTGAAGACCTGAGAGTGAGCTGTAAGATGACAAGGGACAAGCAGAGATTTTCTATGCAGCAGAAGATAATTCTGTGATTCGTATTTCTTAATTAAAAAGCAAAAGGCTTCCCCCACCCACCAAGATAGAGTTAATTCAGTTGGCAGCCCATACTTTTAGCCACTAATCAGTTATGATTTCTGATTGAAATTATACTAAGGAAGGATTAGAACACGTTTAGATAATTACTGCTTGAAATATTCCTAACAAGTGCTCTATATTTGGACTGTGTCCAGCCCAATGTGGTCCTGCCTCATACCTAAGGCTAATGTTAATCTTAAAGTAATAACGATATTACTACTATTGTTAACAATATTGTTAACTGCTGCAATCGAGGTGCTTAAAAAGTGTTTTTATTAAAGCTGAAGGAGTTCCATTTCACTGCAGTAGGCATGATTCTTAAAAGTACTTTCAGCCTGTAATGAGTTTAGGAATATATATCTGTACATATCCATATCTGTATATATATGCACATATGTGTGCATTTTTATGCAAACAGATAGAATATATTACCTGTGCCTGGCATGTCTATCAGCATTATTTGAAAGCTTTAAGTGTGCTATTTTATGTGGTCACTAGATGGCACAACAGTACAAGTGACTATTAAAAGGTTGAGCTTGCAAGAATATGTTTCACTGTGCTGTTTGGGTCATTTGGGGTTTTTTGAGTTTATTTGGGTGTTTTTTTGGGGGAGTCTTTTTGTGGTTTGGGGTTTTTGTTTTCCCATTTGTAAAATCCTACTGCACTTTGTCCCTTACAACTGTATGTGTCCTAGGTTATCCTTAGACAACTGCAACATCTATCTACCTGTGAAATAAGTAAAAGCACCTGCTTCTGCCCACCTGCAGCTACCCCTGGGCACCCCAGCTCTCAGCTGCCCCAGGCCTTACTGAGGTCTTTCCACTTCTCCTCTGCTGGCTACACAGCATGTCTCATTCCCTCTTCTCCCTTTCTTTCTGGGAATGAAAGGCAAGGACTTGCAGTCCTCTACCTTGGCCAATGGTACTGTTATAAAAGAAAATTAAATGATTGCATACAAATAACTTTTATCATACATTAACTTTAAAATAGTCATTCTTCGTAGTGCAATGTGGTTTCTTTAGATGGCAGTAGCATCTTTTACATCTGTAATGGAAGTTCATTTTCATCATCCATGTTATGCTCTGGATGAGAAATTCATGCTACTCTTTTTCTTCCTCTTGCAGGTAAAATACATATAGAAATAATGAATAAAATGAACAACCATTCTCTTCTGCTTAAATACAGTGCACTTAAACTTCCAAGACAGTTTTTCAGGAGAATTAAGTCATTCTATAAAACAGTATGAAATGACAGTTCTTTTGAAAATGAGTGATTTTTATAGCAGCCATTTTAATCAGCTAAATATTGTGTTGGAAGTTTGAATCTTGTCTTTGTGTCACCATGATTGACAAAAAAAAAAATCTCACAAATGCTCTAACTCTGTATGTCTGAAAGTATATTTTTAGATCTTTTCAACTTGCTATTTCTCATTTTTGCTAACACACTTAGCATTGTTGGCTAAGATCCCCATAGCTATTCGGCAAAGACCAAAAATAACCACTTGTGTCCTTTTGTTTATTTTATTGCATTTCCTTACATATGTACAGATCCGAGTCAGTCAAGGCAAAGAGCCTGCACATTTACTGAGCTTGTTCAAAAACAAGCCACTTATAGTCTACAAGGATGGGACATGCAAGAAGGAAGGTCAGAAACCTGCTCCACCAACACGACTCTTCCAAATCCGCAGGAACCTGGCATCCATTACTAGGATTGCAGAGGTAAGGTCACCTGCTAAGTAAAGCAGCCATTCCCAGTGGGAAATGAGAGAGCTGCCGTGAGCTTCCCTGAGTAATCTTGAGTAGTCATATCTGGTAGGAACACAGAACTCCAAATCCAACCCACTGCTCTACTTGATGAATCCACCCAATAAACCAAAGAGAATATGCTGTATCTGGCTGGAATCAGTCTGCTTCGTTCAGAGGAGCTGTAAGAATACACACAGTGAACAGTCAGCTAACAAAGAACAGACGAGAAGTCAGCAACTCCTATAAGATGGTCTTTCCTACTGCAGAGTCCTAAGTTTTGCCCTGCAAGTCAGCTCCCTGTCTAAAATCCTTCTCTAATTTGTATCAATATAAAACTAGGGAAGAACTGAAGACCAAAAGCATAGCAAATTAACATGTCTACACATTTTATATAAATATGCAAAATAGTAATTACATTATCTGAAGATTTGAAGAATAAAACAATTTCTTTTTTTATCTAGGTTGATGTTGATGCAGTGTCATTAAACTCTAATGATGTCTTTGTTCTAAAACTGCCAAACAACTCCGGCTACATGTGGGTAGGAAAAGGAGCAAGTAAAGAAGAGGAACAAGGAGCTCAGTACATTGCCAATGTTCTCAAATGCCAAACTGCTAAGATTAATGAAGGCCAGGAGCCAGGTTTGTATGAGGCCACATGGCTACTTATAGACAACTGAGAATACACAGCACTGCACGGAGACAGTTGGTTTAGATATCAGGAAAAAAAATCTTTACTGTGAGGCTGGTGAGGCACTGGAACAGGTTGCCCAGAGAAGTGGTGGATGCCTCATCCCTGGAAGTTTTTAAGGAGGGTTTGGATGGAGCTCTGTGCAACCTGATGTACTGAAAGGTGTCCCTGCCCATGGCAGGGGCATTAGAACTAGATGATTTTTAAGGTCCCTTCCAACTCTATGATTCTTCTTAGGTATGCAATTGATATTGATATTTTGACAAACTGCAGGAAGTACTGTAGGAAAAGTCATTCATCTTTGAGACAGTAAAGAGATTGGTGATTTCTGAAACACTGTCTAACAAGCTAAAACATCAAATGTTAAATCAGCTGGTGGATAAATTATGTATTATGTATTTTAGAGGAATTCTGGAAAGCACTTGGAGGTAAAAAAAAATACCAGACTTCATCACAACTCTTAACAAAGGCTGAAGATCATCCCCCTCGCTTGTATGGTTGTTCTAATAAGACAGGAAGATTTATTGTGAGTATATTACGGATACTTTCTGTTTAATTATATAGTTTCTGGTCTATTTTGCCTTGGAAATCAGTGGTCATTAAATGAATTTGGGGATCTGGCTTAGTTAGCCAGGCTTGGCATTAACTAGAGTGGACGTTTGATGTTTTAAGCTAACCAAATACGATGGATGAAAAGAATTACTACTGCAGAAGTTTGCATCCAGAACCTGCTCCAGCCTGGAAATAGAGGCTTGCAGATGCAAAATTTGCCCAGTTAAAAGCAATTTAATTCTTGCAAGCATCACCAGATTACTATCAGTTGGCTGAGAAAGAACAGGTCAGTGCCTTGCCTCTTACGTGTTTGACAGTGGTGGCAAGGAAAATAAACGCTGCTTGCCAAAAATCCCTAGCTGTCTGAAATTTTCCACAGAGATTTAAGATGTGTAATTATGCCTTTAAGGTAGGGAGGTAGGAAGACCTGCTTCCGTGGCAGAAATGCCCAGAGCTATGTACTGGGTATTAAGTCTGTGATTCAGGCTTAATTACTTACTGTATTCTGGAGGGCAGTACTATGTCACCAGTTGGCAAGGACACACTCACTTTTAGGTAAGGGACATAGCTGGCAGTCTCCTTAAGGCACAGCCCAGTCATTTGGAGAGGGATAAAACAAATAGGATCCTTTAATAAGGACTTCAAAATCTTATGAGGATAGAAAAGTGTATTCTTCTAACAAGCTTCTGAAATACTTCTGGGAAATACAGTAATAGGAACCAAACTCTCTGCAGTAGTCTGCTGGGAGCTATGGATTTACTTTTTATTTTGAATTCCCTCCAAATTCTGTGAAATCCCCTCTTTCCTGTAGCCTTTCACTAGTAACTGAATCACCACCATTAGAGGTCCCAGAAGAGGCAGGTGAGACCGCTCTGACCTTCTGGCCGCCGTAACACAGGGTGGGGAAAAGGAATGTCTTTCTCACCATCTGGTTATCATCCCTTTAGCACTCCCACATGACCACACATAGCCAAACCCTTGACAATCTTTTAAAAGTAGGAACCATTAGCTCCATTATTATCTCTCCTTCTCATACAGAACAATATTAAACTTCTTTCTATCTTCCTGCATGTCCTTGGAAGAAGTAAGCAGTCTGCCTTTTCTTTGGGGACTAATCCTCAATGGTTTAGTCAGCTGTAATGTCCCATTGTCAAGTGACTGGGAAGCTTGGTTGGGTGTGTATTTCATCTCTGAGCTCACCCACTGCAAACCAAAGCAGTTTCTTTTCCTAATTAATGAATGTAAGCTGCATGAATGTATCAGCTTGGTTGGCTCAAGGTTCAAATTTCTCTGTCTCCTTCTTCTGGCAGACCTCATTCCCAGCTTAACAATCGTCAACAATTATAATGTAGATATATCTTTGCCTCTCCTGAGGATATCTTACCAATTCTGAAAGTCCAAGAGCTGATTTTATAGGACATGCCATTATGTGATTTGTTTTGTTTGAAAGAAACACCTTTAACACATTTATCAAATCAATTTAGGGTTTGATCCTTTAGGAGCCAAAAGAAGGGTTCATCAACCTCTGCTCTTAACCTTATAAAAATGGGTTCCGTCTTTGCAAAATTGCATGCCTTGATGAATCATTAAAAACAAAAAAAACACCCTCAAAATGTGTTATCCTTTCTAGATTGAAGAGGTCCCAGGAGAATTCACTCAGGATGATTTGGCTGAAGATGATGTCATGTTGCTGGATGTTTGGGAGCAGGTGAGCTGTGTATCACTGCTTTTTGTGATAGCAAGGATAATTTATTCTTAATCGCTTGGTTCATAAGATGGGAGGAACAATCATCTTGGTAGATGTTTTGTTTTCTTTAAATTAGACCAAAAGGAACTATACTTTTTGAGCTATATGATGTGCTGGTGTTCACACATACCATTGAATTGCCAAGCATGTGAGACCATGGCAGGCACTTCTTATTTAAACCAATGGAGGCTGCAAGAATATAAGCCACAGCAGTGTCCTGAAAAGGTTCTCAATAGTGTTTTGACTTCATCACAAAAATGTATTAATTTTTTTAAAAATTATTTCATTAAATGTATTTAGAATCCACTAAATCCTTGTAGCAGGAGCCACCTACAAAAAGTCCTAGTAGAAAAAGGGACCAGCACTGGATAGACCCTTACAAAAATTTCTTCATACTAGAAAGTGAATGGAGAGTGACAGAAATAATCTCCATCATTACCCAGTTCACTGAAAACTGAAAATGTGGAGAGCTTTGAGAATGACAGGAAAACTCACTGCAGATTTAGAGAAGACATTTGTTTCTCACAGTATATTATCTCTACCCTTCCTCTCCTCTTGGAGGGAAAGAGGAGAAGGCCCACACCTATTTGTCTTCTTCAGCCTAACCCTTAAGGAACAAAAGGCTGAGGTTTTTGGAAATAAGAAGGAATGTCCGTGGTTCATGTGAAAAGGAGTGATGGGGGTGGTGGGGAAGAGCTGGATGGAAAGTAGTGGGGACATAGCGACTCAGATAAGAAGTCTTGGGACATGTAGCTGGTTTCCAAGCAAATCCTGGAGAGAAAAAAAAAAAAAGTGTGGGGGATTGCAGATCAAGGCTCTGGTTGCTGGGTTTTTCAGTTGGTTATCTAGCAGTCACCCAGGGTAGCACATGTCACAGGGCACAAATGTTGATGTGCACACAGAGCTCAAACCTAGGACAGTATTACTACCTGCACCCAAAGAAAAATTTCCTTGTAAAAGATACCTATGGAAAAGGTAATTAGAGATCCTTTAATCAGAATGAATAAAGGTCTAGCCTTCCATTGTCACAGAGAGCAGTGAGATTTCAGAGGGCATAATTACACTTTCTCACAAGGGAGAAAAAACCATCAGTTGTGGTTTGTGAGAGTTCTGTATCTCTGCAGTCTTTTCATAGCATATATTCTTTCTTCTAGAGGAATCAACTGTTTTGTACTTTACCAGCTGTACACAACATCCTTTTAATGCCAGGGGAGTTATGTCTTTCCTTTGTTTGCAGGTTTTCATCTGGATTGGGAAGGACGCTAATGAAACTGAGCGACAGGAATCCGTTAAATCGGGTAAATCCAATCAATTTGGCAGATTTCTGAGTGAAGTAGCATCAATATTACTTAACAAAGAGGAAAATATGATGGAGAAGAAATCTAGTTATGTTTACAGTGTCTCAAAGTGTTGCTGAGCTTATTAGGATTTCTTACAGAAGATGACTATTTTCACCTTTAAATGCACTTTAAAACTCTGTAAGTTTATGAAGGATAAAATTAATCAAGATAGCATTATTGGTCTGCAGAGCTTTTTAAATAATATGTAGGAGAGCCCTATGAAAAGTAAATGCACTGAAAAGAGAAGGAATTTAAAAGGAGGTCCCTACTGACCTGCACCCTCAATAATGCATCTAGAGAAAAGATTGCCAGCAAGTCCTTATAGTGCCACCCTTCACTCAGTTAAATTTGCAGGGGGAAATTCCAATTACAGAACAAACTGAACAAATCAAGACAATTTATGTGCATGTACCTCCTTGAAAAATCATGTATCATCCCTGGTGTGACTTAAAATGGCTGAGCTATTCTGACAAACTTCTAAAGTTCATGCTGAAAACCCTTGCATGTGTTTCCCTGGAGCAGCTGGGGTTACCTGGCTGTGTTTCCATATGTATTGATGTCATGTTGAGATGTCAGGGGAAACTACATTCACTGGCTTTTACATGGACAAATTGGGAACGAAGCTTGTGCATCCTCACAGCACCAGCAAATGCTTTCTCCTGTTTAAGAGCCCAAACCCAGTTGTATGGCAACAAACTGCTCAGAAAAGTAATCCTTCTGTCTTAACTTAATGGAAAATTCCTTCACTGCCGGCTGGGAAAAATCAGCCTTTACCTGATCATCTCATTGCCTTTGAAATAATTAATTGAATACTGTATTATAGCAGCTCTGTGTTCTTTCACTGTGGCTTTTAATATATTTTTTGTACCAAATGAATTAACTACTCATTCCATGTTTTGTTTCCTCTCTGTTTTCAGCCAAACGCTATATTGAAACAGATCCTTCTGGCAGAGATAAGGGAACCCCCATTGTAATTGTGAAGCAAGGGCATGAACCCCCCACATTCACAGGCTGGTTCCTGGCTTGGGACTCAAACAAATGGAAGAACTGATCTCTCCAAGGAGACTCCAGCTTCAAGCCAAAGAATGACCAGAGCCCAGCTACTTTCTAGTATTTTTAAGCATAAGCTTATGCAACAACATGATGCATCTGTTGTTACACTTTCCTGAGCTTTGATGTATTTCTGTGAAAAACCTAGGAATTCTTAGCACTGGAAAGGATAATTGATAATTGTAAACTGGCCAAATGGGGTGAGGGGGACTCTTCTAGTAGTAAACACAGCAAATACTACTAATCTTTAGTCTTAAAAGAAAGAAATACATTTTCTTTAATCTACTGATTCCTTTAGAGAGAAACTGTGGGTCAGATTGTTTTAATGTGCTAAAATGGACCAATTCCATCTTCACTTAAAAATCCAAACTAATGCCACAGAAATTCCTTTGGATTAAGGTCAAGATAATAGTGTGCAGACTTTGGCCTGATAGAGGAATAAAACTATCCATTTCAAGGAAAGGACTGCACCTGATTTAGTTACTGGCCCACGTATTAACTACACTCTTTGAAAATTTCAGATGATGTCTGATCCACAGTGGGAGATGTAGTTCACAGGGGGCAAATAATGGATGGATATTTGGAGAAAGCTGTGCTTAACATGTTTGTTTACCCTGTTAATACTTATATGTGTGGAGCTTTACACTGAATACTGTCAGAATAAGAAACTGACAGAGGTTTTTTTGAGGGACTGTCTAGCGTATTGTAATGCATTCCTTTAGATTTATCTCTGAACCAGCTCCAGCTCCACCAGGTCTTTTTAACTAAAGCTCTTAAACACGGTGTAGTGCACTAGTGCTTTGAAGTGGAAGCAGAAGTAACAGCTTTGAAAACACATACTCTGCCTTAACCAGATTGCTCTTAAGCCATACTTCACCTCAGCTGCCTTACTCAGCAGTGCTCAGTTCTTCAGCATGCAGACTGTTACCTTGTCAGGTGCAGGATGTCTTTCTAATTTTATCTGCAGGTGTTAGACAAATATCAAGCATGTCAAAAGCAAGGAAACCCCTGGTTTCGGTAGCATTTCTGGGAATTTGCAATGTGAGTATGCACCATAGAATGTGGCCTTCCTTTTTCTCTCAGGCACACTTACTTGAGCTTTTTTTTATTCTGGTGAATTTAAAAGTACATTTTCAAAGTGGCTTTTATTTGTAACTTAGCCAGAAGAAAATCTATTTAAGGGCAGTGGGAAAACTTCTTCAGATCTTTAGCACTGCTTTGATATCTTATCCAGTAATGCTTGTTTTAAACAATAGTTTGTACAGCTGTAAATCATACTTTACAGCTTTTTGTGGCTTTTTAATGACAGCATTTCAGCAGTTTTATTATTCTTGTAAGTTAGGTTGGAAAGTGAAATTTTAGACATTTTTGTATTTTTTTAACATGCTTGGGATTTTAAATCAGGGTAATGCAAAAGAGCTAATTTAGTCTGAGCTCATAATATCAATGACAAAAGAAGCTAAGAGATTAATTATAGGAGTTAGCTTTAAACATTTGTTTAAATGTGTGCTAATATAGCTGGGCTGTATCTGAATGTGATTTCATTTAAAATAAAGTTACAAAAACCAGTATTCTATATGCCAAGCTGATCTTCCTCTCTCTGACATGTTGTAGGGAAGTGCTTCCACTGGCATATAGCAAGATTTCCTGAAAACCTAAGTAGGGACTGCACTTCCTTTTAAATGGACAGTTCAGTCCACTTGTCCACAGTACTTGTTTTGACTTTGGTGCCATTTTACCCAATGGAAGCTTAACTCTTCTCACCAACTTGACAATTACAAACCTAAGTGAAAATTGAAGAACTGGGTGCTTATTAGGTTGTTATTTTCATCTTTAAGAAAAAATGCCATTGTTGTTAATCAAACTCTCTGGTTTTATAACTTTTTGCTTGCGAAAATAATTGAGTTCAGAAATAACTACTTAATAAAAATAGGAGGAAATAGGTTTATGTTTATTTTTAAAGGATACATCTTGTTTCTTATTTGTGAGAGTAGATAAGATGTCCTTCTCCTGCTGGAAGGAGCACAAAGACCTTTTCAATGCCTCAGCCACTGAGCAGCCTGTAATTATCTGATTGTCGTCTTCAACACATGCATATGATTCTTCTCATTTTTAAAAAATAACAGTTATGGTAGCTTCTGAACCAAGGATTAGACAAGATTTGTCCTTCTTGTACATAAACATCTTCTGGGACACTGAGGGCTCTGAACTGGCACAGTCTGCCAGCATATTCTCCAGCACTGTGAAAGCCTCTTTTCAGTTCCCTCACACAAGACAGAGGAGCTTTTGTGGTCTCCTGGCCTGGGCTTTTGAGTTTGTAATACATTGTTCTGGCATGTTGATTGCTGATGTTGAGAAGAGCATTGAGAGCTCATAAGGGAACAGTGTTCTCCACTGGGTTTTAAGCACAACAGCTGCTAGCAACATTGTTCTTGGGTTTGCTTGCCAGTGAGGAAGTTTATTTTTCATAATATATGTGCAGTAGACACAAAGATGTATTTCTTTCCCTCAAGAAGAAGAAGAGAATGAGGGAGGACAGACAGGATGGATTATGAGTGCTTGGAGATCTTAAAGATTAAAGCTGTTTTCAAGACACTATTTAAGCACCTAACTTTATGAATACATGTATCAAACCTATCTGCTTTACTTTCATAATAGAAAAAATTTTGCAGATCTGTATACAGTCGAGTTCAGTCAAGAATAAACTATGTCTTGCAGTATTATCACACAGTAATATGTTCACTCTACTTGCAATGGCAAAATTAAGACCCTGATTTAGGAGTTTCATTATGCTACTACCAAACAGAAAGCATTCATTTTCTATTGGTTGTAAACACAGCATCATTTTTCATCTTTATTTCATTGCAACAGAAAGGTGTTAGGAATCCTTAGAACTATCAGGACATTATAGTACTATGTAGTATTTATATTACATAAAATAGTATAATCTTAGAGTGTAACTACAGATGATGCACAGGACAGGAGTCAGCTTCTGGAATCATTGTTCTAAATACCCATTTTGACCATAGCACATAGTGCTATATAGAATTAGATCTGCTGTAAATTATTATGTTAAATGCAGCTAAATTCAATTGAATGGTTTGATTTCTTGCCAGTGCAGACTCACAAAGGATTCAACTGGAGCAAGAAAATGCTGGTGGTGGGAGTGGTAGACAGTAGGATTATGGTACTCTCTCACAGGAAAACTGAGGAATCCTACAGAAAATGTTTTGCTCACTAGATTGTAGCAGGAGATGCTCTCAGACATCTTTCAACATCTTCATAGGCTACAGGAACACTTCTTGTTATTAATCTTGTAATCTTCTTGTAATCTTCATTTTTACTGAATGTAAAAGAATTTAAAAGAAAAAAAAATTAGCCCAAATAAGGGTATTCTTTTCTGTGGACTGAAATTCTTCTTCAGAGTTGACTTCTCTATAGGAAAGCTTCAGAAAAAACCTTCAAACTTTGCTTTAGGATACAACTGCTTCAGCAGCATTTCATGAAGTTCTGCCTTTATGGCTTAATTGAGCCAAATGCAAGTATATGCCAAATGCCAAAAAATTATTATCTAATAAAACCAGAACTAGATAATACGTTGCTGTGATGACTCTACAAATCCTTGCATTTTGTTTTTTAAAGACAATAATCTTGTCTTTAGATAAAGAAACAGTACAGTTTCCCTTCTTACAGCTAGGAGTTCAGATGCTAAAATCAAAGGAGCTTCTGAAAACACAATCAGATCTTTAATCTACTACCTGTCATTAATGTCTAGTTACATCCTCTCTTGACTGGCCTAAAGTTACTTTGACCTTCTCTGCCTGTTAGCCCATTACCTTATGCTGAAACTCAATATACTGTACTCACTTCAATTAAAGCTTCCAAGGCGCAAGGAGGAGAAGGGCTGACCAATGGGAACTGGGAGGCCCACCATGGCATAAAATTAACAGATTATTTTTTTAGCCCTTCTCCCTCTGCTTGTCATTTTCCTCTTGACATTAAAGCATATTTGCATTTTAGGAGAAAAAAAAATGTTCCCACAGAAGAGAATATGTAACCTGATTTTGTTTTTAATAATAGCAGACAGAGTTATTCCAGGGGAACAAGCAGAAGGTGAAACAGTCTGTATCAGGCTTCTTCTTAAACACATCCACACTTCCAGGCTGTGAGCATTCTCTCCTCAAAGGGTTGTTAAGGGTGTACTGAGAACCACAACACTGTACATTTTACCACCACATTTAATCAGCCAGCAGTGAAATTTGGGTCTCCATGCACATGAAATAAAAGCATCAAGTGAAAGCATTGATTTTTATTGTTTGTCAGACTGCAGATCATTGCCTCAAAAATCAGCTGCATGGAGGCAAGCAGGGGAGACTGGAACAATCTGAACAGTATCCCACTGAAAGGCCTAGAGGCACACACAGCAACAATGCTTTGATTACTTTTAAAAAGCCTCTTAATGGTGCTAGAAGGGCACAGCTCTCCTTGCTGCTCTTCAACAGATATCACAGAGGTGACTCAGGGTGATTTCCCAGCATTTGGCAATACTAACATCAAGGCTGGATGCAATCAGGTGATTTTAGTATCACTTGCCCAACAGTTCACCATGCTTTGTGTTGTCTGATACCCTTGCTACAGAACAAGCAGCTACAGAAACAACTGTGATTACAAACAGATTGTTGATTGGAAGATTACAGGTTTCCCTCAAGGCTTAGATTTTCACAGAGGTGTTTCAGAAAGGTCACAGGTTTCCTGTAGTGGGTCTTGTAGCACATCAGAGTCCTCATGCAACCAGCTGAGTGGGCTGCACATATCTCTAATGGCACCAAAGATTGCTGTCCTTCCCAACACTAACCAGCTACTCTCCTACTATACTTGGGTAAGAAGTGGCAGTGAATGTCCTACTACCAAGAGCAGGCAAGAAGCCCACTCTGACAGTCCCCTACTCTCTTTCTGGATAGGCCCAGGCAGCCTTCTGCTGCCAGACTCTGTCCCATCCTAGCATCTGCAGATGCACTTCAGTATCCAAATAATCCCACGTGTGAATTCCCGAAGCTCAAAGTGATCTTTTTCTAAGATTGTATGAGAAAAGGTGATGAAGACTTGTCTGATATTCAAAGCAGCAAACAGGGATTCTGGTACCTGTATTTCCTGTTGTCTCTATGAAGTGAATCACTGAATTCACTGTCCTATTCTCTACCTATTAAATGAGGATTTCCTCAATCCTTTCCCTGTTTATTTAAGCTGCTCTGTCTCTTACCCTGTGTTTGCACAATGTTTGACCTAGTCAAGTCACTTCTCAACACTGTCATCTTGTAGGCACTGCTCATAATCCAGACAGCTGCCCGGGTTATTGGTGCCAGGCTGCAGAGACTTGCTCAGAGCAGGATTAGACGAGGTGAGCGTGATGCCTCAGAGACCTGCTGAAGAATGGGTGCAGTTCCACCAGCTGTGGCATTGGGGCAGCAGAGGAAGGGCAGAGGCCAGCTCAACTGAGAAGTAAAACCTTTATGGTAAAACACAATATAAGCTAAAATAGATCACTCAGCCTCACCTGTTCAGCCTTGACACTCCATTAAAGCTGTAATTATGGGTGTATCTGCATCAGGTCCATAAAAATTCCTCTCTGGATTGGGAGCAACTGCTCTGGGCATTGTAAGTATGAAGTGAAGACAAGGCTCTGCTGTGTTTACAAAGAAATAGCAAAATCCTCAGGTTCTTCTTACTTCAACTTGGAGAATTAAAAGATTTGCTTTTAAAAGGGATGGCGTCATGTCTGATCTCCCATGTCCTGAAACTTTTCTGCTGCTATTGTTAAAGGCATGAGGCCTCTCTGCAGTACAGCTCATTTTGTTTCTAGCAAGTGGTGTTTTGCGGTTGACTTAAGGACTGTGAGTGTTGATAATGTACTGGATCTTTCTTTCATTATTACTGAATTATACTGAGTAAGAGACATCCACTGACATGGCTTCAGTCCAGAGACTGAGCATGAGGAGTCCTGTCCACAGTCAAGGGCGTGAACTGAGAAACAAAAAGTGCTCACTGACTACAGATGGACGGATGAAGATTACGACATTTCTTGTTCATTTTGAAGCTTTGGTTTTGCATTTAAATGTTGTCTCCATTCATCAACAATTGTGTGATGGCTGCTGCTATTGGTTTTACACAATTTTATCACTCTGGCCCAGTGAAAGCTTGGAGTTAGGGCCTCTGTGGTGATGATGGCTATTGTTTTATCTCAACTCTGACTTATCATGGGTCTGAAAAACACAGAAACACATATGTGCTTTATGTGCCAGACTGCTGTGCCTTCAATCAATCCTCAGCAAGGACTCAAAGATTAATGATTTGCAGGGAGTTCAGTGATGCTAACTGTATCTCCAGGTGTGCTGAGATGAAAGACTCTGCAGATATTGGTGTTCCTAAAGCAGAAGGGCATGGCTCTTTAAGTGACCCAGGCAGAATCTCTCCGATTTAGTAACAGGCTTTCACAGAATTACCTATGGCTTCAGAGGCCTTCCATCAGTAAACCAGGAGAAAGGGATATAACCATTTGTCCTCTTTAAATCTTTCTCATGCTTCCTTTGAAGATTCAGTTTGGGGTTGCATCTACTCATGTGCTGAATATATCATATATTTATCTGAATTACAAAATCTTCAAAGCATGAAGACTTCCTTAAATAGATTTTTTCTATTTACGATAATGTCCATGTTTATTTTTTCCTTACATAAGGAGGTATTATTTGATTTTTCTTTTCCAGCAGAATAGATTTTTTCTATTTACGATAATGTCCATGTTTATTTTTTCCTTACATATTTGATTTTTCTTTTCCAGCATCAGAGAGGCCTTGAATAAAATAATTCAATTAGAAAAACAAAAAAAAATTATGTTCATAGTATCCCACTGCTGCTTCTGCTCCCTAGAAGTCCTGCTTGGACTCTTAATCTTCTATGATCAGTCTTGGTAGAGATGAAGAAGAAGGCTCCAAAGAGATGAAAACTGCAGAGCTTGCCCTTGCAGCACTTCAACTTCTGCCTCTCAGTATTGCCTCCATTCACTGGAGTTGAGTTAAAATCTCAGCTAAACAATCTGTTCCTCCACAGGTTTGTTTATTTGCCTTCCTTACTTTGTTTAAAGCCTGCTAAGTAGTGTGGTGGGGCCACGAGAGCCCGAGAACGGGAAACCTATATTCTGATAAAATGCTGTGATGTCAACAAAAGGCTTAAAAAAATATGCATTTAAAAATTAGTATTTTGGCAGGGTTTCATGCAAGTTTACAATTCTAGTGGCAGAAGCTGTGCCGGATTCTCTGAAAAGCTTCTCTTGTTCAATATTATGGAATTGGAATGTAAGATGTGGTTTGAATCGTATTCCCTGGGAGAGGAAAGCAGAAACGATTTTGCAGGGACTGGCTTTATAAGGTTTTCAAAGTGAGTTGACTGTTGTTTCCCTCCAAGAACTGGAACCTAGGATGTGAAAGAAAGCTTTCTGCCTTAACACCCCCGGGTTTAGCTTTCAAATCAATTTTCAAATGACTTCGCTTTTAACATTCAACAAACAGTAGGCCTAATCTTGCATTCACTGAAGTAATTTTGAGATTTACTGTTAACTTAAAAAGAAGACATGGTGAGCTGATAAGATTTTAAAAATCTAGACTACAGCTGAGCAAGGAGATGAATTTACTCCTCCCCACCCACACAGTGTTTGTCTTCCCTGAAACCATTCTTTCATCGTCCTCTCTTTGGTTTGTTTCTTCTTCCCTTTTTCATCTAATCATAAATACAAACCTGGGAGCTCCCTAGGATAAGGGTTGGTTTTCCTTTTGCTATAGTACATTGTAATAGGCTTAGATTTCACATTGAAACTTTTAAGTATTGTAACTGAGAAAAGTTTGTGGGGGTTTTTTTTTTGTTTTTGTTTTTGTTTTTTTTTAATTTGGCTTAAGCTTTAGAAACTGCAGTAAATATCCAGTACTTAAGTATAAAGTGCCCATCATTTCTCATTGGAAGAGACTGAAACCTTCATGCTACAGTTCAGGGCTAGCTGGTGAAACTATCCATGGCCCTGGGGGGAAAGAGCTCCTTTGGAGGCACTGAAACTCTGCAGTTCTTATCACTAGCAGCCAAACAACTCTGTTTGGGCTTGAGAAAAATCCAATCTAGAATGCTTAGCTCTCATTCATGTTCGGCTGACTGAAGTTTATTTTTCATACCAGAAATCAAAGCAAAGGAGTATTTGCTGTTTCCATCCTCGCCTGGAAAGCTGATTTTAACACTCTCTTGCTTCAAAACAAAATTTAATATATTGGTCAAAATCCAAACATGCACAGGAACTGGATGCAGTTGCCACACAGTTGGCAAAGCTGTAGGACCTGCTGTATCAGAGTTTGCATGTACACTTGGGAGTGCTGCTGTGTTGGAATAGGGGCAAACACAGGTAAGTGTTAGCTCAAAACTCCTAGTGCCTGGGAAGTCTCCAAATGAAAAGCCACTCAGAACTCTGACCTTCTTTGCAAGCAAAGAATTGGGTCATATAGAATTCTGAGTGCAAAATTATGTTTTATTTTGCTGGGCCATATTAAGTATTTCACTGTGCACTTCAGATGTCTGTTGACTAAAAAGACAGGTTAAAGATCCAGCCAGTGACACAGTTTTTGAAAACTCACAAATGCCTCACAACTACAGAGCTAAAATGAAGTGCCTGGGATAGACTTCTGGTAGGAAGGGAGGCACGCACAGTAGAGAATGAGACCAGTGGACTGCACAGATGCTCAGCAGGCTTTACCAGTCTTCTGTGATTTAAAAAGACCAAGTTAATTTATCTGTTAAAGTATGTATTTGTTGTTTCTCTTCAGGAACATTGTTAATCAAATCATTACCTCATTAAAGATATTACAACCTACATTTGAGCTCAGTTATCTGACTAAAATTAATAATAAATAGTTTCTTTCTTTAAAAAATAAAAATAAACGCCTCCCCTCTATCTAGGGAGCCAGCAGGTCTCTCTTTTCACTCATACAAGAAAGATGCTTTCAGAAAGCCAGAGAGTAATTATATTCCATGCTATTTGTTCTGTATGTGACCAGGAGTTATAAGCAGCACTCACAAGCTCCTATTAGGAACATTGATAAATTACCAAACAGTGGTTGGAGAACATCAAACAGATTGTTTGTGGTCTATTTCATTGTCTCAGTGGACATTTCTCTTAGCTGTTGCTTCTGAGCACCAGGCTCAAGGAGCTGTGACATTATCACTGTACTACCTACATTATTATACACTAAAGCAGATACTTTCAATTTTTCACAACCCTCCTGGGAGCTTAGGCATATCTCCCATAAAATTTTATTTCCATACAATGCAATCTCTGTGAAATCTGTTTCTATTGCTGCTGTGCCTTTTTAGGAGAGATGAGCAACTGAATTTCCTCTTCAAGGTGTGCACTTAACTTGATTTACACAAAGTTATTACAGATCAACAGCCTGCTCGTTCTCACAGTGCACCCTGTATATTGGATGGGCATCACCTCTCAGTTGTTGCCAAAGACAGTGGGAACACATGCAAGAGGCGGCTGTGCACACCACACAGGCACAGGCTCCCTGCTCCCCCCAGCCACAGGAACAGGCCAGTCCCTGCTAATCAGTGGAGCTTCAGTGCTTTGTCTTTTGTGTCTGTCTTTGAAATGCTCTCATGGCAGGTTTCAGTGCACTGTATTTGTCATTTAAGCATGTCATTAACCATATGCTAACTCTGACTGTGAACTGAGTGCTGTGTGCTTCTTCCTGTCCTGGTACTTCCTTTTGGATATATGCAGCACCTGAAGAACAAAGCATAGCTTTTGAATAAGTAACTGTTGCAAGCACATGGATCGTTAGGAAAGAACTGGCTTAAATGAATGTTTCATCCCATAAACACTTAGTCAGAAGCTTCAGTCAGAACTTGTAACTTTTTTTTCACTACAGTAAATCAGAGATACATATTTATCAAAGAAAACCCTTCTTTGTTCTGATGTCCAAGGTCTGTTTGTTTTTTCCTATCTATTACAATTCTAGCACGTGCCAGCAGCTTTATACATGTTAAATAGTTATACAATATTTATCGTTATTTAGAGAAAATATTTAATAGCAGTTTTTTCTTTCCTTCATTGTAACTCTGTGCTAGCAATATTTCTAACAGCAGTAGTTATGCTACCAACATTTCCATTATTATTCCGGAGCTGGGAAAATAACTCCACATATTAAATCCGTCTATACAGAGGCAAAATAAAATATGGTGCTCTTATATTTGTAATTGTAGTACTTTTAATCTGCTTGCAAACTGCTCCCATCATATTAAAGCGTTAGATTTAAAAACTCTGCAATCCTTTTCAAAGTAAACAATGTGAGAAGATTGCAGCTGATACTGAAATCTCAGCTTGATAGAATTTTAAACTGTTTAGAATTATTCTGGCATAGAAAAAAAAAAACCACAAACACACCCCCCCAAAAAAAAACCCAACCAAACCCCCCCCCAAAAAAAAAAAAAAAAACCCAAAACCCCCCCCCCCAAAAAAAACCCCAACCAAACCCCCCCCAAAAAAACCAAAAAACAAAAAACAAAAAAACCCCAAAACCAACCAAACAAACCAAAAACCAAACCAAAGGAAAAAACCAAAACCAATCCTAAAGTGCCCATAGCTTTTCTGGGGGAAAAACATTGGGGAATAAAAAAGATATTGGAAGCCATTCTCTTAACTGGCAAGATTTTCAATGTAGCATTGAGTTGGCACTACATTCTCAACAGTAGAGTGTGATGACTCAAGTCACTAGTTCCAGAGGGGGAAAAACACTATAAAAGCAAAAGTGCTGTCACAAACTGGGGTAGGAGGTGGGGAACCAGTTGCTGAGGTGAATGTAAGTCTTTGATCAGTATACAACCATTGAAGAAAACATGCAAGCCAAGGCTTGCTCATGTGTAGTATCACACATTGAACACTGGAATTGCTCATGATGAAGCCTTACCTCATGTAATGAAGGATTAAAGTAGGAGGTAGGAGGTATTTATTAAATAAATATATTTGCTGGATGTTTTTTAGCACCAGCTTCTTAATGAAGTGGGGGTAGAAACCAGGGATTCCTATTTAAAAAAAAAAAAAGTTTTTTCATATTCTTTAAACTGCCCCATAACAAGTCTTATGTCCAGGTTTGGATTTTGGGACTATAAACTTTGTATCATATGAAGAAGGGATCTATGTTAAACCCTTATTAATTAATCACACTCTGCTATTAAATGAGCACTCAGTGTAGCTGAGAGTTTTGTCATTCAAGTCCTTAACACAAAGATGCTGTTGGGGACAACCCTTCTGCTGTCCCACCCTATCACAGAAGGTGCATTTCTCCTACAGCCACACGGACACAAAGTGGTCAGGCTGTTCCCTGTGTTCCACAAACATGGAGTCAACACCATTACAGCCATCCCATCCCAGGATGAAACAACCAAAATTCACAGAGCTTGGAAGGAGGAGGTTAAACCTTCAGCTACCCTGAGCCAACACTTGCTCGGTGTGACTAAGAACATTTATGAGCTAGTACAGCTTACTTTCAGCTAACACACCTGAATAGAATTGAAGACGCAACAAACTCTGACTGTCAGTATCAGAAGAAGCTTTTTGTTTTTTATCCTGCTATGTGGCATTATGTTTATTTATGAAAATGAAAGTAGCAAAATATAGATGTTAGCCTTCATGTGAAGGTATGTATGAAATGACAGTAAGTTTAATTAACTGGTCTAACACAGCGACTCCATCTCCTACTGCTCTAAGCTTATTTATTGTGAGGAAAGAAATTAGATTTTCTACCACCAACTACTTTTTAATAATCAAAGCAAAGTAGTTCATTCAGCATGTAAGTTATCATAAAAGAATTCAGCAGACATAGGAAAGATGATAAAAGGCTTTGTGCAAAACATTTTGTACATCAATTTAAGAGACGGTCTTAAGAGCAAAAACTCATGTGTTGCAATTTGTCAGCTATTTCATTCTTACTGCTCATATTCAAGGGGGTTCTCAAAATTCATGGTGAAACTGCTGTAATATTTTATGTACCACGTAACAACTCCAAGCAATACTTTCAGAACCGTGTAACAATTCAAAGCAGTACTTTTTTACCTCTGAGATCTAGAGTATAGTTGAAGAGAAGTAACTTCAATTTTTGAATGTACAACTGAGCTACAGTTGGTTGCTGTAATAATAAACATTATTGCTATTACACAAACACTAATACATATTACCCCAGCCTAGGTCTGCCATGCCATTGTACTGAAATGCACCTGATTTTCTCTTTCATACACATTGAGACATCTGTCTGATTTCCACACAGAGCAGCAATAACTGGTGGTGTGAGGTTGCTAACACATCTCTCTCATGAAGATGGGGGGTTGGGATCCCACTGCTGTAGGCCCATAGCTGTAGTTGACAGTGCCCAGTCTTTGCAATAATTCCATTCTTCTTAGGACTTCATTCATTTGTGTCTGACAACTCATTCAGCCCTGTGATGCAGCTGGCTCCTTCCTATCCCTTCTTCAGCATTTGCTCATATCTGCTTCTGTCTTTTACTGTTCTTTAGTTCTGGTCTGCATCTGCAGACCCTGAATATCCCTGCATATCCCTCTGCATCTGCAGTACATGGCATCAGGATCATTGGTCTGATGTTTCATTTTTCATTTGATTTGAATCAAATTTGCTACACACAATATGTGGTGCTGTTGAAAAATAACTCTAAGGTGAGTGATTAGCTATTGAACTATTACAGGATAATTTTTTCATTTGATTTGAATCAAATTTGCTACACACAATATGTGGTGCTATTGAAAAATAACTCTAAGGTGATTAGCTATTGAACTATTATAGGATAACAAATGCCATTAGGCTGTTCTTCAGAATGAAAATATTTAATGAAAACAAAAGGAATATTGTGCATATCTGGCCATGGAAATTCAAGCCCACTATCCTTGCTTTGGAAGGAATTTCTCATCTGCTGCATCACTAGATGTGGTTGTGTAACAACAGTCATACCTACCTGAGTGGAATTTAACTTTAAAATGACCAGCACTAATGAAAGCTCTGATTTAATGTCCTGCTACAGTAAACCTCTCATGAACTGCTAGATTTAATTTCCATGAATTGCTGTTTCCATATGAAAGACGATTTTTGTGAAGAATACATGCAACCTTGCAAGTAGATGTTTGATGATTCTTTACATTTTTATTATCTGGGCACTGTGAAACAGCTCCTGCAGGGAAGGAGGTGAGATGTATTAAAAGGTAACCTAAGTCTCTGCTGGGTAATAATATTAAAATTTCCAAGAATCTTATCTTCCCACTGTAAGCCAATTCTTTCTTGGCAACACTTCAACCAATTTCATGGTCCATATCCCTAATAAGGACTATCTAAGTTTCTCAGAAGCAGGTAATAATTGCAGCATTGAAAGCCTGGCCCCCTCAAACCTGCCCTGAACCAAAATTATCCCCAGGCCATTAAGGAATTAAAAAAACCAAACCAAACCAAACAAACACTATTTTATCACAGTAAAGAAGCTGCATGTTATGCAGATACTGCTTCTTTTTCGTGAAACACAATGATTTGTCCCTGGCCCTGCCCTCTTTTATGTGGAAAATTTCTATAGCACATATGAAAGAAACCTATGTAGAAAATAATATATTACTGTTTACACTGATACACTGTGTAAACAGGAAAGGGGAGAAGATTTTTACCCACAGAAGCTGAAGTTGCAGTTGTTTTCATGAGCTAAGGAATGCTGAGCCAGAAAGAACTCAGATCTGTAGAGATTAGATTAGAAATGAGAAAAGTATTAGTATCAGTATGTCAAATTACCCCAACACAGAAATTAGGCACTTCCTTATTTTGCATTAAAAATTCTTGCAGCTTGAGCCTTTCACCATTGTTTCCTCTTACATGGATCTTGCAGTTACTTTCAGCTGTCATCTAAGAACAGCCCACTCCCCCCATTTAGCTACATACTTGAAAAGTGGGAAAGGTGCTCTTTCTGTACACCTCCTTCATGCAAGACTTCTACAGGATAATCAGAGCCTTGCTTTACCCTTTTACCTTCAATTATCAGAGGTTGAATGTGTCAACTCTTCTACACTCCCACTAATTTAGATACCATTACTCCATAACACCTGCCCAGTCTGCTCGTTTGACTTCCAAAGCAGCATGAAGTGTATGGGAGGAGCTGATCCACTTGGATTGTTATTTAATAGCTGTTTTGCAGAAGTGCCTACAGGCATTAATTAAGATCAAGGTGCAAGGAAGACTTACAGTGAAAAATAGTCTCAGCCCCAGAGAGATCATACATAATTCACTTCATAGCAAGTTACAACAGGTAAATGTGATAAATTAACTGTAGGGAGTGTCCAAGCATTTTCTGGAGAGCACAGTATTTCCATGTATATATTTACAAATACAGGTATGCTCATGTTGTTGAAGATATTAATTTCTGTCTAATCTTAAAATGACCTCCCTGATGTCACAAATCACAGGAATCTCTTTTTACAAGATTTATGAGGTTCCTTCTCCACCTACTGTGTTGGATACCCTACACCTTAGAAAAAAACACCAGTTCTTTATCCCTCTCTTTCCAATAAAATATTATGTATTGACTGCTTTTCAGCAGAACAAGAGATAAAAACAGGACTTATGCATCTTATATTTAAAAATCTAAATACCTTCCATGAGGGTAGGAGCTAGCCAATATCCATCCTCATGGAATTAATTGTAAAATGCACTATTAGGAAGCTGTGTTAAAGTTTGAATAGATCTTGGTAACAATCAGGCATGAAGGTTTAGGAGATTGTAATATTTAATAGGCTTATTTTTCCATTAAAAATAGGGGATAGTTAATTTTGTAGGTGGAGATAAAGGTCAATTTGATTTATTTCAGCTTGTCAAGCTTTATGAATAAATCTATTATCTGCAGTAATATTCCTTAACAAGCTATTTCTAGCTGGTTTCCTCCCAATTTTGAATTACTGAAGACCATCCATTAAATAATTAAGGCCCACTTTTCCTGTCACTATAGATGCTTTCCTATTGCATTGTATGCTATGAAGTTCTTTATTTTGTGCAAAAGTACTGTAAAATACTGCCAAATCAGAAACCTTACCAGCTGGCCTTAGGGGTAGTAACTTACCCCTCCTTTCCATAGATGTAAAATCACCTTCCTATACAAACAGGCCACTTCCTCCAAAAAGAATCAGCTGCAAGATCAGGATGTAAATAATAAACAAAGATAAAAGCAGTAAAATATTCATCTCAGATGTAAGCAAACTAGAATTTTGCTATTTTTAGTACGACTAGAATGGGTATCTTAACACTTTATTAACATGAAACTGCCTACAGCACACGATGGACTTTTTGTATTGCTATTATATGTTCCTTTACTATTGAATTACTTCTCTTTTACATAAAATTATCTGTGATTTAAAATATGGACTACAATGCCTTCAAAGGGAAAAAAAAGAAAATATGATTGCCTGAATATTCTTGTAAATTAGCCCTTTTCAGCAGACACATCTAGAAATAATACAGTCCTCTAGACAAAAAGACAAGACTAATACTGAAAATGACAGTTCTCTTTTACCGAAGCCCAGCTGGTCAAAGATTTGGGTGGTTGCCCAGAGAAGCTGTGGATACCCCATCCCTGGAAGTGCTCAAGGCCAGGTTGGATGGAGCTCTGAGCCACCTGGTCTAATGAAATGTGTCCCTGCCCGCAGCAGTGGGGCTGTAACGAGATGATCTTCAAAGCCCCTTCCAGCCCAAACCACTCTATGATTCTCTGATTGTGATACTGAGGACAGAAAAACATACACTTGGACCGATAGACTAGAGTGGCACAACAGCTTTAGCTAACAGTTATGCTTTTATTGTAAAGATTGATTTATTAAATTTTTATCTAAGGACTATAGGTGAAGACTTTTGTAGCCAGCTCTGCTCTGATCCTCCTGTGAGCTGTTTTACACTGCCGGGTACATGCCACACAGGCAGCAGTAACCATCGGCATTGCCACAGCTGGGCAAAATGCAGGGCAAAG
Organism: Passer montanus; assembly: GCF_014805655.1. NCBI lineage: Eukaryota > Metazoa > Chordata > Aves > Passeriformes > Passeridae > Passer > Passer montanus. The sequence goes on along the minus strand of NW_024356505.1, from coordinate 16,942,808 downwards.
CTCCTCATGAACAGAGCAGTGGGAAGGAACAGAACCATGGCAGGGCAGCAGGAAGAGCTGAGGCAAATACTGCTCCTCCAGGCCTCCTCAACACCTGTGTGCTCTGGAAACAGTAAACGTAGCCAATGCGTTATCAGACTCTCGGAATTAGTTCTGGGAAACATTGCACTGCTCAAATCAGCCTGAGATATGAAAATGCAGGATTACTTCACATATCTCTGTGCTGTGGGAAACCTTTCTTGCAACCTAGCCAGGCACCCTTGCGTGTTTCCCTCAGCCCCGAGCGCTGCTGCCATCCCTGCGCGCCAGGCGTCCCTCAGAACCGCGACACGCACTGCGTTATTCCCGGCCCCTCCCGGTCAGTTTCCCCGGTGTCGCGGGGAGAGCTCAAAGGCAGATACAGCACGAACGATGGGAGCACAGAGCCGGGTCGGCGCACTTTTATTTACGAAGCACGGCCGAGCCCGGCCGTGCCGAGGGCTCTCCGGGGCCCTCAGCGCAGCGCCCCAGGTGCGCGAGGCACCGCCCGGCGCCGGCAGGGGGCGCGCCAGAGTGACAGCTCCCACACCCAATGGGCGCGAGGGGGCGGGGCACCGCAGAGCCACCCCAGGGCGGCCGGGGCCGCCATGGAGTGACGGCAGCCGCGCCCAATGAGCGCGCGCTCTCCGGAGAAGGGGCGGGGCGCCGGGCCGCCGGAGGGGCGCTGCCGCCCGCCGCGGGGCGGAGGGGCTGCCGTCGGCGGAGGGCGCGGCCGCGCCGGCCTGCCCCAAGCTGCCTGAGGCAGCGGCTCCGCCTCCCGAGGGAGGAGGAGAAGGAGCGGGGGCCGTTCAAGGCAGGGCGTGGGCGGGGAGCGGCCCCTTCCTCCGGCCGCGCTCGGCCCCAAGCGCTCGGCTGCGCACGGTGCGATACTCGGGTTCTCCGGGAGCGGCCAGCGCCGCCGGCCAATGGGCGAGGCGGAGCGCGGCTCTTTCCCCGCCCCCCGCGCGCGGCGAGGCCAATGGGAGAGCGCGGGGAGGGGCGCGCGGGGCTAGGCGCGCGCTGGGAGGCGCCCCACCGCCAGATGCTGGGAGAGTCGCGCGGGCGGCGGCGCTAGCGGCGGGAGCGGAACGGAGCGGGAGCAGCAGCAGCGACTGCGGGAGCCGGAGCCGCAGCAGTAGCGGCAGCAGCGACTGCAGGAGAAGCAGCGGGAGCCATAGCAGTAGCAGAAGCGACTGCGGCAGCAGCAGCGGGAGCCGCAGCAGCAGCGGGCGCGTGGACATGGGGTCGCGGGCAGCGCGCCCCTCCCCTCGCTGAGGCAGCAGCGGTAGGCTCGGGGCGCGGCGAGGGGCGGCGGGGGCGCAGGTGCCGGGCGAGCCGCAGTGCCGGGAGCGGCCGCAGCCGCCGG